>NW_011888783.1:3356714-3435040 GCF_000151845.1 Pteropus vampyrus | reverse complement strand
CTACTGCAGTATAGAAATTAAATAAGGATCAAAAAGGATACTTACATTAGTACATTTTATAATATTCCCAAAGCCCTGATCTATTTAAATTTGTATTGATCAGATAATGGCTACAAATGGCAACCCAGCATCACCTGGTTAAGTCAAACTTAACCAAATCACACACGTTTCCAATATTGCTGCTCAAATGCATCTTTGTCCCTACTTTAACTAGAACTGTATACAAATCTCATTTTAACTCTTTTTGGTGCTAAATGTGTTCATCCCAGAATTGTCAAAATATAGATATCTTTTAAAATTCTTTTAGAAAAAGCTTACATTATAGTCACTCCAAGGAGTACCAATGACTCTATATTACAAAGTTTAGAAACATCAAAACCAAAGTTTTTGTTTTTGTTTTTTTCAGATACGGGAGAGTTTATAAAGGAGAATGTTTGAGTAGTACAGGATTTAGCACCCTGTCACCATATATTTGATCCCTTTTTTCCTATCTAATTCCCTTCTCCCTCCTTCCCCCTATCCTCTGGTTGAAGTTTTCTTGATACATAGAATTAAGGATTACCTGGGTGGTTTTTAATTTCTATTAAATTTTCTGGCCCTGGAATCAGCTACTTTTTATTTGGTTAATGACCATTGTGATATTAATATGAGAGATCAAGGCACCATTCATTATAAGACTTCACATTATATTCAGTGGAAATGCATAAAAACACCCTAGAGACTGAAGTGTGAAATGGAATGGAAGTGAGGCTTTAGCCATGGGCAGGCCTGGCCTGTGTCTTGGCTCTGCTGTGAACTAGCCATGCAGCTGTGGCAAGTTACTTAACCTCTGAACTTGAGTATCCTCATCTGTAAAATGGATCATTTTGCCTTAAATAATCATTGTTCACCCTTAAAAAACTTTTGTATGAAAAAATATATAGCATTTAGTCCTTGTGCCTGCCATTATAGTAGGAACTCAATAAATTGTGATGATCATTGCTATTATTAATAGTAGTAATATCACCCTGGCTTTCTAAAACACTTGAGTACCAAAAGCAGGGGCAAGTCATTCATGTATATGAGCTCTCACCTGTAATCTTCTCTGCCAGCATATTGAGTTGATCTGAGTTGAGGCCACGGCCGACATATGATGAAAACTGCCAGCTCATCACTTCTAGGAGTTGACTTAAAGTGGCAGATGGAGGATTATTAAAGAAAACCAAGTTCTGAAATAGAGTTATAATGATTATATTTATTAATCACATTGAACACAGTAGAATTCAATATCTAGGATTTCTGATTTAACTCTTTAGGCCAACTTAAGTTAACAATACAGATTATCTCATCTCCGTTGTGCTTTTTAATTAAGATTGATTTTGTCTTTTCCTAAATAGTTCCTTTTTCCTTCAGTCTACTATAATATATGGCTCCATCTTATCCTTGAAAAAAAATCATTAGGCATCTCTTGAACTAATCCTCTCCCTAACTCCAGACTATGGACTATCAACTCCTATAAGTGTTTAACATTGTCTAACAAATAATTGGACAGATATTCTTTTCTGAAATAATATTAATCTTAAACAAAACTTATATTATGTTATTTAATTGGTTTATCATGGATTGGTACAAGCTATACCTTGATCAGACAAAGCGTCCCAAAGTACAAAAAGAGTTAAGATCCAGGCTAAGGAAGATGATCCTACAATATGAATTCATAATTAACCTACAATATTAATTTATAATTTATAATTAACCATAATTCAAAATTAACTTTTGTTCTGTGGATAGTAGTGGTCTTTTCTTATTTTGCTTTAGACAAGAGAATCTTTTGTCTGATCATCTCCGAAAAAAGACTGTTTGTACCGGAAACTGGGTCAACAATAGTGGAACAGATAACTTCATCTCAGATTACTGCAAAAACCAGGAAAGATGTTCTAAGAAGAAAAGAAAGGAAATAATTGAGAAATCTAGTTCATTATAGGCAGAAGGTTTTGGTGAACATGAACTAAGCAGGGCAGCAAGAAATGGAACCAATCCAAGAGAGTTCAGAAGGTGAGAATAAAACAAGACAGCATCTATTAGAGTGGGAGATAAGAAGGGGAGGAACAGAGAGAAAGAATTTCTAGAGAGGCAGTTTTCCTTGAACCTGAGAATTGTGTCTGGATAAATGACCAAAAATAATAGAGTATACTCATGGTCTAGGAGCTTGAGTTTTGATGCAGAGTAAAATTAAGAGGAACTGCAGTTATTTGTTATGTTGGACTCTTTAAGTAGGCTGTGCATCTGTGTTTTAGAATCTGTATATGATCTACATCTCCAGATTCCTCATTCAGGAGCAGAACAGAATCTGGGATGTATAATAACTTTGGTAGATTTCTTATAGAAGAAAGATGCAGCAGAAGCTAAATGCAGCAACATTGCACTCTGGGGCTAGAGGACAAAGAAGTATCCTATCTTCCCTCCTGCATCTTAAAATTGGATAAAAAGCTCTGAACGTTTGTAGCTCCTAGCGGGGAATGACATTTAATTTCAAGGATGTTTGGCTGTTCTTGGCTTTAAAGACCAGATGACTTCTCTACTGAGTTCTGTTCCTCTCACTGCTGTATGTGATCTTAAAGGAAGTGAGGCACAATGCAGCCTTCCTCTGCAGTTAATCTGTCTCTAAATGCCAGGGCACCGGAAGATTAGAAAGAATAGGGCTGAGTCATTTTCCATGTTGTTTCCTTATTAGGTACATTAAATAAAAGGGAAAGAGCACTTAGAGATGGCTCATTATGTCTGTTCCTATTGCTGGGTACTAAGGTAAAAAAAAATTCTTTCCTTGAGAAGGAACATTTACTTTGAATCAAGAAGAAATGTTATTTACATCTGACCTATTTTCTCTAGACCTTGGTGGTTTCCAGGACAACACACTGAGGTTTGGTAAGAGGGAGCAAGGGGAAATGCTGACTCATCTTTTTTGCCACTCCCTTCCCTGGTTGTCTTTTAAGAAGAACATCTATTCTCTGCTTGCTTTGTAACTTCAGGTCAAATTTTGATCAATGTCTCAACCACCAGATGGCAACAAAATCCAATTTGAGCCTAGAATGGATTAAATCTATATAATCAACTTCAATGAGTTAAATCTACAATCAACTTGAAAATTTGTACAGTCAGAGTGTAGTTAGGCAAGACTGATGACTATTCTAGTCGTTTATTTGGAAACCAATTCACTATCTCTGTTGAAGAGCCTGTGTGGGAGATGTGGCCAAGGTTGAGGTTGGTAAACACAGCAGTCAGTTATCAAATTCTACAGCAAGGAGTCTCCCCACAACCCAGTTAGCAGAGCCACAGGATGACCCTAGAACTCTCTCTGATGCACATATTTGGGAGCTGATCAGACTCTCTGTCTGTCATTTTTGACAGCTAGAATTCTCTCGGGGTCCAAGTACATTTGAACATAATACTTTAACTATTACATGAGAGAGGAATCTTATAGGTAGATATATTGGAGTTCTGGAATAAAACAATCCACAAAGACATGCCCAAATTTTATTTACATATGGGTATTCATACATACATATATATATGTCTTATAAAATATATATGTATCTTTCAATGCAGATGGGTTTTGTTGACAATAAAACAAACCAAATAGCATTAAAGGAGGAGAGATACGAATAGATACTCTACCTGACAGTCGTTGGTTGATACGTTGTACCAAATAATGGATGCCCAAGCATTAGGTAACTGACTGACATTGGAAATCATCACCACAGGTAATGAGCTGGTCTGGTTTTAAAAAAAAAAGCATAGTTATTACAGGTAGCTGCACCTTAAATGGACCCTCTACCCAACAGGGCTATCTCAAACCAATCTCACTCCTCCAACCCTGGTATCCATACTGCCCTGGTCACTAAAATGACTTGTGTAGGCACGGGAACTTTCTGTGAATATATCAGTCAAGGTACTGGGAGGAAAGAAGTTATAGAAAAGGTATCCTTTCAAAAATGCTCAGTCAGCTTCTCCAATATCTTCCCTGACGTTGTATAAATATTTATACTTTCTTATATCACAGACTGCCTACAATGCAAGTCATTAGAGCTTGTATTGATTTAGCGACTGTCTTCAAGTTACACTAAAGAACCTAAATGGATCAATATGTTAAAATTATGATCTAGCATTTAATTAATGTCAGTACTAGACATGGGAGTTTTAATTGTAGAAGATGGAAAGGTAAGCAATTTGGAATACAAAGCATTATGGGAGATAGAGCTGCCTGGTCTGTTGCTGTAGAACTGACTTAATACTATTGGTACTGTAGTTTTCAACCTTATGGAATAAATAAATTTTCACAGACTAGACTGGGAAATTTAGCAACTGTTATTAGTCTCTACTCAATAACAAAGTTTAGAGAGCTATAGAGAGTAAAATAGCCACTTGAGGAACTTAATAATTCAAGTTTACAGAAAAGAGATATGGGAGAAATCCATGGACGATTTTATAAACATGTTTACATTCATTAACATAAAAGAGCAAAGGTAGAACTCTAAAATAATATGCTACTAATAAGATCATATTCAGGATGTCTGAAATTGTGTTTATTTGTTCATGCACTCATTCATTCATTTACTCAATTAATGCTGAGCATCCACTATGTGGCAAGCACTGTGCTTGGAGTGAGAAATGAGGCATGATGCCCTGCCTTCAGGGAGCTCGTAGTCAATCACATTCAATTTTACCTCAAAGTTTCTTATTCCTTCTTTGAGTTCAGTGGTGAATGTTGTAAGAGGATCAAAACAATGTACTGTTAATGCTCCTATCATTTATCTTTACTAATTACATTAGAAAAAACATTTCTGAAAGATTTTTATGTACAAGTTAAGTTTTTGAAAATATATCACTGCATTACATGATTCAAGGATACTTATTCCTCTTCAGGCTTTTCGCTGAGTATCCATGACTCAGGAAATCCCAGAAAACAAATGAACTACAATCTAGCCAACAAATTATTCAATATATGTGTATATTGAATTCATAATACCCATGAGATTTTACCATTCATATTTAACCAGAATAGTATATGTTGACTAATTAGTGAATATTTGTCATATTGATTTTCTAAATTAAAACAAAAATAAGGAATGGGAATTATGAAAACCTAGAAAAGACTGAGCTTTCATCTACAAATGTTGACCAGTTCCTGAAAATGTTATAAGCAAATAGTAGATGTTTCTTGAAACACCTACCTCCAAATCTATAGTCAGGCCATAGAGACAGATCTGTGTTTCAAAGGTTATGGAATGAAGCTCTTCAGTCACCATATGACAGCCCTAAGGAAGAAAGAAAGAAGTTTTTATCTTACAAATGCAAACTTGCTATCTATTTTTAGGCCTGCTTCTTTATAAAAATCAATAAATTCTTAGAGTATATGATCCCAAACTTCCCTAGGATGGAACATTTCTTCCTTTTATTTAAAAAATTATTTAGAGTATGCAGAGACTTTGAGAAATCTTCATTTCCACAAACAGAATTATTTTAAGTCTCAAAACAATATAACTTATGGCTTTTAAAATCCCAGCATATTTTCATCATTTGAAATTCAGAGAAATTGTTCTTTTTTTTTTTTAATTTTTGAAAATCAGTCTTTTGACGTACCAACTCTTAATAAAAGCAAGCCATATATGTGTAGATACAACAGAAACAACTCAGTGTCATAATGAATTTGTTTAAAAAGAAAGCAAGATTTCTTTCTTGTTAAACATGGTGGAAAACGTATTTTCCTCTGCTCCCTCCAGAAACTTCAATAACATAATAGCAGGAGTTTTGTTTACTTTCTAATAAAATAAAACTTTAATCTAGATCTTCTAGTGAGAGGTAGGGGGGAATATGGAGTGAGGGTGACAATAAGGTGCCAACTGCCTCAGAACCAAGAGTCTGAAGCCTTTGAGCCCCCGAGGCTGGAAAGTGAAGAGGGCTGAACAGGAGGAGCAGTTATGAGACCAAGTGCATGCAATTGGGTCCCATCTCTCTCCCATCCTGGAAGGGGTAGGAGGTTTATTTAGTCTCTGGATTTGAACCAGAAGAACTAAAGAAGCTCTCTGAATTTTGGATACAAAGTCAAACTGAGGACAAAGGCGAGGTGCTGCGCTGGAGAGAGGAAGACCCTGTAAACGTGTACAGGGAAGTTCATGCCCCTTCCTCTCTGTTTGACATCCCTAAGAAAGAGATCCAGGAAGTGGACTAGACCTTGGGAGACAATTTTATAGATATTGCCTTTGGGGGTCTGGTCTCCCAATGAGATAGCCAGATCCTAATAATCGCCCTTCAGTCTACAATTCCCACCATTCACTTCCAGTTCTTAGCGCCCTTCTCTTAAACATAAACAGTAAGCTAATGATCATCCAACATTTGACGAAACTTCTCACATGAAACACATATATAAAAATCAACAACAAAGCATTCAGAAAAGAAGAGATAACACAAAAGCAAACAAAGAGTTGAAAAAGATGATAACAAAAAACACTCAGTTTTATACATCAACTCAACAAATAAATTGGCAAATCAACCAATTAGAATGCATGGACATTGGATACTGATTTGTATAAACCAACCATAAAGAGATCTTTTTGAGACAGTGGAGAAATTTGAAAAAGTAATTGAGTTTTATTAAGAAAGATTTTAAAAATTATTATTTTCATTTTTTTGTGATAAGCGTGTTGTGGTTAAGTTTTTAAAATTCCTTACCTTCTAGATAAGAGATACCAGTGAGTAAGATGCTGTACCACCTGGGATTTAAGTACTCCAGAAAAAAATGTGTGTGTATCTTATTTCACACACATAAGATAGGCAAAATGTGAATCATTGTTGAAGCTGGGTGGTGTATAAATGAAGGTTTATTGTGTTTCTCTCTCTACTTTTGTATATATTTGTATGTGTGTGTGTATATCATTACAGAGTTCTTAGAGATGTTTAAAAACTTTATTAATATTCTCACAGATGTAACAAATATATTACATCAGTGAAACAAGAAAAGGATGCGATCAAAAGAGACATTCAGAAAATAATAATGAATAATTAAAATATAATAAGATAAGTAGACAAGTCAGTAGAAGGACTGGAACTGGGGTGAAGGAAACGTTCCAGAAAGTAAAACAAAAAACAAAGAAATAAAAAATAAGATAGAAAAGATAACAAAGAATTAATACACAAACTCTAATAACACAGAAGTTCAGAAAGAGAACCGAAAAAATGAAATAGAGGAAATATCAAAGGCATAACCCACTGATAACTCTTACACACTGTCGATAGAAGTTGGTACAATCACTTTGGAAAATAATTTCTCAAAATCTAATAAAGTAGAAGATGCACTCCCTAAGATGATGGTGAAAGGAAAAACTACTCCAAAAAACAGAAAACAGTTGGGCAACAGGATCAGAGGACAGCCGGCCCAGACTGAAGCAAGAGATGGAGGGTTCCCAGAGAGATGTCGCCAAGAAGAAAAAGAAACTCATATTGACCTGTTTAACCAAATTGCAAGGAGTTCTCAAGTTCTGAAGGAAGTTTGGGGCTACATTTGTGACAGGTACATAAAACAAATTGCTCAAATAAAAAAAAATTGAGGCAACTAATCAATACAGGGGAAACTAAAAGTAATCTAAGAATAGAAATACAATCATATTGTTATATGGCTCAGTTGTTAACAATTTTTATAATCATAGTAATGTAAACATTGAATATATTAACCAAATCAAAATATGTTATATAATAATATTGTGAAAATGGAGGGGAAATTTATATGTATGGAAAGCTAGGATAAGAGAACCAAAGCTTAATCTTTTATAGAAAGAATTCAAAAATTAAATGTGAAAAAAAAATCAAGAAATATCAGTACGATATGAGCGTGACATTTACAGCTCAAAAAATGATCACCTCTGGGGAGTGGGCTTGGAGTAGAAAGGAGTGGAACAGAAATTGCTGTTTTTCCCTGACGAAATTTTACAGCATCTTGTTATGTGCCAGCAGCACTGTCATCATCTAAGAGTTTGTTAGAAAAACAGGATCTCTGACTTCACCACAGGCCTACTGAATCCTGGGTGGAATTTGTGAGAAAATTATTCTCAATGTGGTATATCCACATTGTGTTTAGTCTCAAAAGGGATGTGAAAAATTTGGAGATGGCGGAGAAAGCTTAAACAATTTTTAAAAATCAGCACTGTGGGAAAATGTAAACTGAAGTGGTATTATTTGGCAAGAAAAGTTAGGGTGGGTTGGAGGTGGCAGAGTCAGCTCTGGGAGAAAGGGAGATCTAATAGTGAATATGTGCTAATAACAAGTCAGAATCTATTAGTATTAAATTTCAAATAATAAAAACAGTTCTAATATGATGACATGAATAACAATTACATGAGAAAGACTTTATAGACAACGAAGAATGTTAAATTTATACTTGTTATTGAGAAAAAAGTAGAGAATTAAAAACTCCTCTCTCCCTTGGGTTAGGTCATTGTGGTACCTTACATTCCCACAGGTAGTTAGATTCACTAGAGTGGGATTGCTTCTTATCGGGTTAGCTAAAAGTTATGTTAACGAAATGAAAATTGTGCTTGAAAATCCCTTAGACCATTCCTAAAATTACTCCCAGTACATCTAACGCACTAAACAGACATTTTCCCCACCTCCATCCCCCCACTTTCATGTTTAAATAAATGGATGACAGATGATAGATAGATAGATAGATAGATAGATAGATAGATAGATAGATAGATAGATAGATAGATAGCTAGATAGATGATAGATGGTGGATGATAGCTGTTTCTTTGGTTGAACATGAGATGAAGTAATTAGCTTATGTTCAGACCCCAAGTTGAAGAAAAAACACATTTTTTTAAACAACAGATGATCTCACTACCCTATAGGATGCTTATGGGATACACTATGCAAAGCACTGATGAATGGAGAATCCACAATTTCTTGTCCTCTAATGGGTGCCTTTAACACTCACCGAATTCAATGACAAGATGATACAAGCCTGTTCAGAACAGTTGAGAGGCCTGAGGCAAGCATGCAGATGGAGACCCACATGCCATATGTCTAAATATTTAACCATTATAAATCAAATTAACAATCTGTTAAAATATGGCCTCACTTCCTACCTTGACATCTGAGCTTTCACATGACCTAAATGACCAGGTTTTATCTCCCCGAAGTCCCAATTGGAACATGGTGGCCAGGGGAAAGCATGGCCATCCTGGACAATTGTCCATCCCCTCTCTTCCACCTCTTTGAGGGGCCTTGTATGTCTAATATGGCCGCTAGGCCTCTGTGCTTGTGCTTAGAAATGTTTGCATTGATGATAACACCTATGCTTGGGAGAGTAAACTTGGAGAAGAGGCCCGGACAGGCCTTGAAAGTGGGCTTGAGGTCTTTCAGGCTGGGAGTTCTGTGGTCCTGAACTCTGGGTGAGCACATTGTCTGGACCCCACATACATTTTCCTCTTTCAGGAAGTACAGCTGGAGGATAGCCAAAGGGAGCTTTTTTGAGTATGCAATTCCAACCTTTTCCAATTCTAGCCTGTATAGTTTAATTTCTATGATTAAATGTACATATAATACATCATTCATTATGGATAATTTCCCCAGATCTTTGGGTTATGGAACCATCCAAAGTGTGAGAAACCAAGACTCTACAGACAGAGTAATGACACTCATCCATTAACTTTGGAAAAAGACTTTTCATGCTTTAGATATTACTTTACTGAACTGGAGTGTGTGCAGTGAGAGATCTCAGTGATTCAGATTAATTTTCTATGTTTACCTAAAACCCCTGATGCAATTGTGAGGCACATTTAGAATAAGATCCAGTAAGAAATCTGACATACAATACACAGGACTGGAGAATAGCAGCTGTGACAAAAAGAAGCATCATTAATTTTCAGTTTGCATGGCCATCACTCATAATCTTTATTACTTATAAGTATAGTCTCAGCCAGGGACACTATTCAATTTCACATTCCTTACAGATTGGGAAAATATCCTAGGTAAGGTGCACCATTAATGTCTTTATTAAAAGCCACTCTAATCATCTGAGATGGTTATGGATTTAAAATATCAATATTTATAATAGTTATATGGCAATGAATATAATAACTTGATTGACCATATTGTACTTCTAAAGAAAAGCACCCATTTGATAATCTGTTAAGAAACTGGACGACTGGCTGAACAATTCGAAGAAGGTTCCAAAAAAATACACAACCTAATGAAAGGTAAGTATAGATGTCATCATATTCTTTTTTGTTCCCTCTGTTCAGTGTCTAATAGTACGTCCTGGAAACCTAGAATATGTTAATAAATGATTATGGCTTTTAACTTGAAAGGAAACCTCTGCCAAGTAAATATGACTGAGATAAGGATGATTTTTATCTAAATTTCTTGCTCATCTCTTAACAGGCCATAATCTATGATAATGTTGTACATGGAAAACTATGTAGAATAGAACACAATTAAAATTCTTCATTCACTTGATGAATATTTATTGAGTACCTGCCATGAGCTAGACAATGTGTTAGATGCTGGGAAATAATGATAAGAAAGGAAATAATGGTACAATCACGTGAGAGATGGACTTCAGCCACAAGCTCATAGGAAACAAATGTAAACTGACAACTAATCCTCAGCCCATAAAATAAGAGGACTGTAAGGAGGATATTGCATAAAAAGTCCAAATTGTTAGTGTTATTCTTGTACTGATGTCTCTCTTTAAAAAAGCAATGCAGCTATTTAAATTAGTTCAGAATGAAATCAACTTCCTGTGAAAATGCTGGGGCTAGTTGGAGTGTGAATAGTGTATCTGTGTTTGAGAACACTGAACCTTGAAAGAACATCTGTTTGGCTATTTTGTTAAATGAAACTCAAGTCACCCAGGCTTTGCTAATAGCTTCTTTGTGCTTCATGACTTTCCACCACATAAACAAAATTACCTAACACCTCAGTGTGTGGCTAAAACTGTCATTTATCAGTTAAAGCCTGCTGACAAAGAACAAATTAGAATGACTGCAATTCCAGCTTCCCTCCCTGTTCAAACAGTTTCCAGATTTCAGTAATCACTGTAGCTGGCTCCCACCAGATAAGGACCTCCAGGAAAGGTTGCTCCCTGGGGATGTTTCTTTTATAGGGACAGACCTGATGCCTTCAAAGTTTGGCTACTGGCTAGGTGATGGAATTGTTTCTTCATGGTGACTCTTCCAAGGAAAGAACAAAGGTGAGAGAAAGAGGCAGTAATTGCTAACCTTGATTTCGTGACTGTCTACAGATTCCTCAAGGGGTGTTGTGAAATTCCAAAGCGAATTCTTAAAATTAAATTCATTTTGTAAAAAAAAAAAAAAATGTAAATCCCCTACCCTAAGGTGCGCTTTTGCGGGTTACAAAATCTTAGTCAAAGGAGCTTCGGAGATGATCTAGTACAATGGTTTTCAAATATTTTTTAACTTTGGAACATAGTCTTGAAATTTTCCACCTGGGTTCGTACAACACAGAAAATAGAGCTGTCTTGACTGAATCAGGGATGGGAGATCCAGAGCTCCGCCTTTCACCAACCCCTAATCCAAAGGTGACTCCCGAGGCATCTCTCTGGTATTTTAGGGTCTTCTGGAAACAGTATGGGTCTAGTGTAACTTCCTCCTTTCATCCAATCCTACAGCCAGGAGCCCCTGCACATCCCGACAGGTCACCTCTTCTTGGATAATCCCAGAATCCAACAGCCATGGGGTGCTGCAATTCTAAGGTAGTTTGGAATGGCGACCTCAGGAAACTATAATTCATGACATCTTGGTATGTTCTCAATCATTTAATAAGTATCAAATCCAGGTTCTCACAACCACAAAAGCAGAACTGAGGGACTCTAAGTTGTGTGTGAGCGTGTATGTGACACACATGCACGCACACACGCAGGAGTGGGGTAGGGAGAGTGCGGCAGTGGGGTAGTGGTGGGAACCTGAGGCATGTGATATTATAAAAGGGCCATACAGACATGGTGCTCTGAGGTTTCGGGGACCTGGAGTCATAAGGAGTGTGCTCAGGGGCTTTTGAAAGGGACCATTCTTTGCCAAGCACTTTGGCTGGAGAGCAGTTAAGGATAAGGATCAGCAGTTTGTACTAGGTCAGATACCTCCTTTGGAGTCATTTTCCCACCTGTGTTAATACCTGCTTTTACAGAGGGGGCAGCCTGAGGGGAAATCAGGAATTGCCATAGTAGACTTCTGCACAGCGCACTGCAGTTGACTCTCACATACACCATCTCATTTGTTCTTCCCAACAACCCTATGAAGAGCAGGTTAACATGGTCCTCATTTGATAGATGAGGAAACTGGGAGTTAGTAAGGTTAAGTGGCTTGTGCAAGGTCTGCTGCCTAGAAGAGGCAGAGCCCAACATAATGCAATTTCCCCTACCTCACTGAGGCGTACAGAAGATAAGGGAGAGGTCAAGAACATTTTCTGAGGAAACATTATTTTAAATTACTTTTAAACTTTGTAAGGATTCTGGTGCAAGGTGGCTACATGATTTCTGAGTGGGTGGGTTCAATAGCAGCAGCAGCTGGAACAGACAGGAAAAGATGAGATGCTACCTGCAAATCCACAAAAATCTCCCTCATAGGAACCAGCAAATGGAGAGGGCTTGATGAGGTAAAGGGGAGGGAAGGGATCAAAGAGGAGTGCCAATCAGCATGGCTTCTCCTGGGGAAGGTTTCATGATCTCAGAAGCAGCATGGCATACTGGCTGAGAGAATGGACATGAGAGCCACGGTTTAAATCTTGGCGGACTCCTCTATGTCCCAGTTTCCCTGCACGATGCCAGTAGTATATACTTCATAGCAGTATTGCAAGAATTACATAAATCAAGGTCAGTGAAGCTCTTAGACAGCACCCAGTATATAGTAAATGCCATACGAGGGTTTGTTAAATAAATTCTTGTCTGGCTGTGAACTCCTGATGCAGGTGCTGACAGATAAACAACGGCTACTATTCGAAATTCAAAAACGAAGCTAATATGTTAGCATCTTGTCTTGAAATTTAGGTTACTACAACCCCATGACTTTATGAATCCTACTATATCACCAGATCTTCCTCAGCTCGTTCCTGTCTTTCCTTTAGGCATCTCCACTCCTGAACAAGCCCCTGATTCCTTGGCTCATCTTTCTCACCCCACTTTTATATGCTTTATGACTTTTCAATTCTTCCTGTAGCACTTAAAACAACGTTCAAGTCTATGGTTTGTGTACCTAGGAGTCATATTAAAATTCTATCAACAGGGGGAGCTCAAAGAATAGTTTAAAATAAAATTATCTTGATCTGGCAAACTTGGGGGAGGGAAAAGGAAGAAATAGAATCATTCTGATATGACTGTACAATTTTGTTATAAATAGGAAAATAAGAGGAAATAAATTCAAATTAATAAAAGTAGATAATATTAATAAGATTGTTGTTTTTTCTAGAGTAGACAATTATTTACTTAGATTTCTGTCTCTGGGAAAATCCAAGTAAAGATTTTGATTTTACATTCATAGAAATGACAATGTAATAAAGAGATGAACTATTTCGATTTATTCATTCCCATTTGATTTCTTTTACTTAAGAAAAGTTCAGAAGCTTTGTGCTTAGTCTATTTGGACTTAGTAAATACTATACAGGGATGTCACACAGCATGAAATGTCATTTTATTCTGGTCAAAATTCCAGTGAGATGAGTGAAATGGGCTTTAATTAATAATGTGCTAAGGTTTCAATTAGGAAGAATAAAACATTTATGAATTACTATAAGGTAGGAAGAATAATTTCCACTTCTTTGGTTTACTGGACTATCTTTAAACTCAAAAGCTCTGTTCATGTGATATTTGGGCTATTAGAGACTTGTTTGCAGGGCTGAACTAAGTCAAGGTTCTATCCTGGGAGGAAGGCGAGCCCATCTTTGGTGGGGCTGTGATATTTGGCAAATGACCTTGAAGACATGATTAAGGGAATGAAGAATTCTTGCAAGGAAAAATGTGGAGCATTAAACTTGTCGTAATAAATCTGTGGTTTTGTGGGATGGGTTTTATTGATTGTAGTTGAATGCTGGATTTATAAAGTGCTTTTTTCCCCCAAATAATTTAAAAATATTTCTCATAGGAGCTGTGAGGTATAAGGCCAGGAGATTAAATCCACACTAACTACACCATAAATAAACCTCCCTGCTTTATAACTGCATTATGTAGATGGTCTTACATATGCAGCATCTCTGAGCAGAAAGCATTGGGCTTTACAATCTTGATCTGTTAGATGAAAAAAAAATGCGATATCTCTCTAATAGATCATTTGCTCAGGATTACGTTTTTCAGTCATTGTCAAAATGGACTCAAACCCAGATTTTCTAATTCTAAATATGGAGGGCATAGACATATGCCTTAATATCTAGTCAAACTAAATTTATATCTCCAAGACCATTTACAACCCAGGATTTGATCACTCTATTATTTACTTACTCAAATGCAAACACTTAAACTATATCCATTTGTATTTTTAATCAATTTATGCAGTGAAATGCAAACCTTAGATGCAAAAGCAAGGTAATTGACACCATAAAATAATAAGACTGTTTTTCACATATGTTTGAGACCTCTTATCTGAGGAAAATGAGTGATTTAAAGATATTTCATAACATCTTTAAATAATTGCTGTATGAAAAAAGCAAGATTATGAAAAAATGTGTACATATTCATATATTTTAAAGTAATATATACATAGATAAAAGTCTAGAATGATATGAACCAAAATGTTTACAGTCATTTTCTTAGGAGGGTGTTATTATATGCAATTTCTTTTTCCTTTTTAAAACAAAATTTCTTACACTGTCTGCAATTATTAAGCTTTATATTTGTAATCAGAGAAACATGACTTTGACTTTATGCAAAAATATAAAGGGAAGTTCTATAATATCTATAATAAGATATTATAGAATTACTTCCTAGAAAAACTCCTTTGGAGAAAACAATTCCTACCTCATTTCCTTTGCTTCCAGCACTGGACTTCATTTCCTTCGGTTGCTTTGTAAAAGAAAACAATAGTGTTTAGATAGAAAGGTATTATCAGCTAAATATCAAGTTAGTTGTATCTATTGTAGTGATTTTCTTGGCCAGAATTTTGACAGTAACCCAGATATCTTCTAACTCATGGAAACCTGACAGAGCTGCCCACATTCAGTAGGAAGGAGCTTTCCTATTTCACATTATGGGAAACCAGTTTAGAAACTTTCATTGAGATAAATAAGCAAGTTGGCATACCATTAAGACTGTGTTTTCAACCAACATTTTGGAAAAAGGAAATCATGCTGGGATGTTTTAGAATTTATACAGCACTCCTTTGTACCTGCAAAGTATCATCTGAGCTAAGCCATGGAGATCCCCAGTCGCCGTGAAACCTAGTCTAACCCAGAGGACAGGAAAATAAATGATGGGGCAGGATGCCACATGGCACAGTAAGTACTACATAGCATTAAAGGAGAAGGAGACTTACACAAAAATATTCATGATATAGATTACTTAATTTTTTTTTAAAAGGCAGAAAATAAATTATATACTGTGTATAATCCGATCCCACTTTAAAAAAAAATATATATATATATGAAAAAAGAATAAAAACAAAAATAAGGATGTTGCTGGTGTTACCTCAAGGTGATGGGATTATAGGTGATTTTTAATTTTTGAAATTTTGCTTCTCTAATTTTCTACATTTCCTTTGTATTAAAAAGCAATTGAAATTATGCAAAAGGTAATACATGAAAATGCTTTAAAACTAGAAGAGCACTGTAAAAACAGATTTTGTTATTTTCTATATTCTACCTGCTGGAATGAAGACCTAACCTCTTTTTGGTATGTTCATTATCCTCCCTTTCCACGTGACTTTTTTGGGAGACAGACATCTCTAAGTTAAGGCCCTCTTACTGCTTTACTTATTAGCAAACATCTCCCATTATTGAGGATATGGAGTAAATCTAAGCAAAAAAAGGGCTAGTTCTAAGGATGTATAATATATGATTCGTCAACATATTTTATTTATTTAGCAGTCTCACATGGTAGGGATTAAGTTACAAAGAAATGTACTCTTCAGTACTGAAAATCACACAAAAATAAAACCAAAAATAAAAACCAGCACAAGCTTGTGTATGCAGATATCCTTCTGTTAATGTAGAATTTATAGTTTTTAGAAAATAGACCTTCTGAGGCTGACTCAGTGGTGTCCCAAATTCAGGTGAGGTTCTTCCTGAACGTTAACAAACCAGGTGAGTAACATGTTTCTGGTAAGAAAAGCAATAGAGTCTTTGGGAATCTAAGAACTAAACAAAGAATTAGAAAGAAAGCAGGATGAGAACTCTAGGTTAAGAGGAAGTGGTAAAAACAAGAAGCAACAGGATGAGGCTCGGTAAGAAGCTTTCTAGACATGCCAAGACAAATTGTGTGCAACTGTCATACCCTGGAACATCCTATTCCCGCCTCCGCCCCCTCACAGCTAATTCTAAAATGAAAGTGTCTTTACTCAGACATATTATTGAATATCATTTCTTGGGGAGATTTTAAAAAATGAAACTGAGAATGTCTATCCATTATAAGATAAATGACTTCTGTCATTATCATAAAAATATATTGACCACTTACTATATAGAGTTAGGTACTACATCACCATTGTTAAGAACTCCAACCTTCTGAGTTTAGGTTCAGTGTTCCTTCTACCATTTTTAATTCTTCAATAATGACATGTTTGTTTGTTTTTTTTCCTCAATATGGCCCTTAATCTCACATAAGAAACACTAAAGACTGAAACACATTGAGTTATAAGGCCTATTAATAAAGATGTGCCTGATTTGGGGGGAAAAAGTTTGTATAATTTTACTGTGTAAATTTACTCACCAAATGTCGAAATTCTACTGAGAGACTCCCATTAGAAGATTCTTCAATGGACATGGCTTTGACATGGGTTCCACAAAGGACAAATCTTCGATTGCTAGAGAAAAAATCTTAGCTATTTACATGATTTCAGGTAATATATGTTTATGAGAACAGCAAAAAAATTCTAAAGTAAATGTCTTACCTTAGAGTTGAAACATTCCTGTAAAACCAAGAAGATTCTTTTAAAAAAAAGTTAAATAGACCTAGTAAAATCTTTCAATGATACTTTAGAGGATACTATATAGAATTTCATTTCAAATCTTCATAGAAAAATTTAAAAATAAATCTTCGTTGGAGTTCTGTTAAATGTTTGCACTTCAAAGCCAAATATTTGAAGTACATTGATATGTAATATTAAGATAAGTAAATTTAAAAGTTTAAAACTGTTCTATAAAGACAATTCTTTTTTAAAAGTTTTACATTTTCCTGTTTCAAATGAAATTTGATACTTACTTGTCAATTGATGCTTTCACCTTTACCTGATAGTTGAGTTCTGGCAATTTTATTAGTAGTCTGGAAAGACAAATAAATAAAGAATCAAAGACAACAATTAAAAGTGCTAAAAGTCTTTCTATATTTAAAGATTTAAATATATTTATAACATATACATATAAATCAAATTCATTATTACATTATCTACAGTTACATATTAGTGTGTTTTTAAAATGTTCAATTCTTCTTCAGTTTGTTATGTTAGTAATATTGACATCATCCACTTAATATCATATTGACAAACATTTGGGAAGTGTTTCCATATTGGTTCAGTTGATATGTGATGAATAATACGTTGACTAGGTCAGAAAAATAGCTTTATATTTTGGCTAAAGCCCAAATTTGAGTTAAATGTATAAATTTAAGAAATATCACTTGCATGTCTATTAATATGGCTCAATTTTATTCTCTATTATAAAAACACATTTTGTAAGCTTAGTAAAACTAACTGTTTCGATGATAACTATTTTATGTAAAAATACTGAGAAAAACTAGGACTCTGGTAGAATATGGAAAATTCCCATTCAAATGCATTTGCAATCTTTAAACATACATTTAAGTAACAGTAAAAATTCTCATAATTTTAAAAAGACCTAAGTTCAAGCAAACGAGTGATTAAAGGTCAAGATAACAATTTCCTTAGTACTTTTTCTAGTGTCAGTCCTTTTTTTTGTTTGCTTCCCCAAACTTCTCCAAGCTGTAGCCTCTAACATACCCTCTCTGTAGGTTCAGTCTCGTTTTAGAGATATTAATTTAATCACTCATTCATTTACTCATGCATTCATCCCAAAACTCATTTATTCACTCAGCATATATTGAGCTCTTCATATATACCAGTACAGATTTAGGTCCTGGGGTATTGGTGTAGTGAGGATTGAGGAAGGAAAAAGTGTGGACATGGTTACGTAAAATGAAAAAGTCTAGCCAAATAGAATATAGAGAATGGTGATAAGCAACTGATTTGCCTTAGAGAAATATAATCATATTATAGACAGCCCAAACATAAGGGTGGGTAGAATGTAGCCAAGATTCTTTAAAAGTCCTATACACTTTTAAACTTCCAGACCATTTTTCATAGTGGTACAGCCACTATGAAAAATGGTCTGGAAGTTTCTCAAAAAATTAAAAATAAGTATACTTTTTGACACAGCAATTGCACTTCTAGATATATAGCCAAAGAAAACCAAAACAATAATTCCTAAAGATCTATACACCCTTATTCATGGCAGCACAATTTGCAATAGCCAGGATATGAAAGTAACCTAAATGCCCATCAATAGATGATTGGATAAAGAAGTTATGGTTCATACATACAATGGAATATTACTCAGCCGTAAAGAAAAAATGAAATCCTACCATTTGCAACAACATGGATGAACCTAGAGGTTATAATGCTGAGTGAAATAAGTCAGAGAAAGATAAATACCATATGGTTTCACTTATATGAGGAAACTAAGGAACGAAAAGAGCAAACTAATCAAAAATAGACTCACAAATATAGAGGACAATCTGGTGATGGCCAGAGGGGAGGTGGGTTGGGGAGCTGGGAGAATAGGGTGAAGGGTTAAAGAAGCACAAATTAGTAGTTGATAGATAGTCACGAGATGGGGAGCACGGCATAGAGAATGCAGTTAGCATTAATGTAATGGCTAGGTGATGAGCCAGAGGAGAGAAAAAGCAATTAGGGGGATCATTTTGCAAACTACATAAATGTCTAACCAAAGTACTGTACACTTTAATAATAAAATAAATTTAAAAAAATTAAAAATTCCTGTACTAAGCACAGGATTAGTTTCAAGGTTTGGAATATAAGTATGTAGTTTTTGGTAATGATAGATGAGGAGGTCATATGAAATAAGGCAAGATGTTTTCCCTCTCTGCCTTCTTCTCTATGCTACTTCTGGAAGGATCTGATTCACTGTAAGATGTCATAACTGAAGGGAGTCCCATGTCACCCCTCCCTTTGAAATAGGAGGATGTAATGCTATCGTAGAGGTTTTAAGGGGAAATCTTGAACCTTAAGTAAAGGATCTTCTATTAAGACAGTGGGGAACAGGTGGAAGAGAGAAAAATTGGGACGCAAAAGTCAGGTGGAAGAGAAGGGCAAAACACCCAAACCAGGGACAAATGGTCTTTGCCTCTTGCAATCAGTTCAAATATGCGATATGGTGTCCATTCAGGGACCTCTTAAACTTAGCAGTCATCCCTTTTTGTCTCAGAAAGCATATTGGATTTAACATATCATTTATGGGGGTGTCTCAAGGAAAAGTGGGATGTCCATCACCCTTGTATCCACTTTCTCTTTAGTGTTACCATGTTCTGGGTTAAATAGAGATGTGGGATGAAGAATAAACTTTTGAAAATCATGAAATTTTCAAAGGGAATCTGATGCTTAAGTCTTGGTGTAAAATTCACACAAAGGAAATTGTCATGAATTTCAAATAGGGTTTGTGAAATGCAAAATGAAGACGAATGCCTTCCCTTTAAAAATGAAATTTCAAGATAACGGGTGTTAACGAAACTTACTGTGGTCATCATTTCGCAATTTATGTATGTCAAGTCATTATGCTGTACATCTTAAACTTACACAGTGTTTATGTCAATTATATCTTAAAACTGAAAAAATAAAATAAAAATGGAGTCCCAATAGTGATACGTGATGAGGGACCTTGTCATGGGACCCTAAATCAACATCTACCATGACATCATTGTCTCTTGGACTAGTCTGGAATTTCATTTTTCCACAGGTGACGTAGTGATTAGGAATCTCAGGCTTTGGGGCCTTGGAGATTGAAGCATGGTGAAAAATTTTGAAAGGTTAAATTCAAACTCATTATTTTAAGTGTCGTGAGGGAAAACTATACATTTTGGTTGCTCATGCTAATAAAAAGAATCAAATACATAGATAAAGCAACAGTAACACAAAACATCTGTTTTTAAATCAGGTACTTAGTAAGTATGTCCTGAAAAACGTGGTGTTGAGCATTCTTGCAAAAAAATCCAGTAAGCTAATTGTGTGTAATCACAGGGGGGAAAATGTGCCACTGCATTTCCTGGACAGGATACTTAAAGCCTTCTATAATATGTCCCCGATCTGTCTTCACAGTTCTTTCTCTCCCTGCTCCACACGCTTATACAACAGATCTGGGAAGTCAATATCTCCATAGTCCTACTCTCTCGCAGTCGGGCTCTCCTTTCCCTCTGCTCCTCCCTCGAGGCCCTGCCTCACCATGACCACCAGGCATTTTCCAGTTTCTTTGGTCTTCTCTCAAGTCAACCTCAACCTTTTCAGCAATTAATCCCATGTTGCCTGATGCTGTGATTTCATACTTTCATAGTAATATCCCTCGTGTCCTCATCTTCATTGTCTACTCTACAAACAGGGCCTTCATTTGAACATTTCTAAGGGTGTTTATGCTGGGGATGAAGAAGGTGCTCAGTAAAGAATAGTTGAATGAAAGGCACCATGTGAGAAATTAGGCTTATGATGCAGTGGCTGTGGCTCCATAAATATATAAAATGTTAGAACACATTCTGCCTACCTTAATTTTACAGTGAACTGAATGAGAGTTTTAAGTACCATCGGCCTCTGAGGATGAGTTGGCATGCATGGCTGTCGTTCAACCACAAATGAGCTAGATTAAAAGAAAATAGAGTCATTTGAAAACACTGAAAATATCGACAAACTGAAAACCACAGAAGAACAGGATGCTGTCCTCTTACAAGGTCCAAATTTCCTATACTTAGAAGACATTCAAACCCCCATTAAGCTCAAGTCTTTCCAAAGACTTCTCATAATTACCAGGAGATGGGAAAATGCCTAAAGAATATCCCTAAGTACCAGCAGTAATTAATTCTTAATTATTATAATTGAGTCAAGAATGAAAGTCCCAGTCATACAAAACATAAAATAGAAAGTTAATTTCATGCTGTTTTGACTAGATATTAGGATTTCTGGTACACACTAGTATTTTTTTTTTTTTTAGATGAGCTTATAAACATAAAGATGTTCTCTACCCTTTATTTTGTGGACAAGTACCTAAGAAATTCTTGAAATCTTCTTTCTAAAATGTTGAAAAATTAACTTTAAGTGAGTGATATGGAAAACTGAGTCAGTTGTAGGGGCTGGAAGTATTGCTGAAAAGTGAAGAGTAGGAATGTTTCTGGAACTCTCTGGAGCTTTATTTACTTCCGCTGGGAGGCTCACTGTTTACTTCCCTGCAACACTCTCACCTTAACACAAAAAACCCAGCCAGGCAAGGTATCCCTACAACTCCACAAGACTAAGGCTGCCCTGAAGCATTTAAAGGGATAACACTTACTTCTTAAAAAGGTTGTAGATCAAGAAGGTGACTCTTTCGAGCAGATGTGGTCTTTGCATCGGGATGGGATCACCTTCATATGTCATTTTGGTAGATTGTTCCTCTAATTTCTCCAATTGCCTTTTGAGTTGGAACAGACTTTCTGCCAACAGTGTAAAGCTGTTGAAAATCACAGATAGGTTTTCCACTTAATCTACTATTTTAACTATTAAAAAATTTAACCGTAACTATTAAAATATTAAACTAATTAACCACTTAATTCCTTTAAAGTTTAGTGACAGTTTTTTATTTTTCTTAATCCATTTTTTTCTAAGATGCATAATACAATGTTAAATGTTGTCAATGTTTTCTAATTTATACCTTCAGTTACAATAAATTCCTTTTAATTATACTTTGTTTAAAAGTCTGTTAAATATATGTATGTTAAGAATCTGGTACTCACTAAAGGTCAAAGAAAGAGCAAACTTAAAACTTTAAAAATGTAATATGAAGAATGTTATGTATAAGAATACTGGAGAAAAATAATATGAAATGGACCCCATCCCCCATATATGTTTTTCATAAGTCCTAGGTATTAGCCAAAAATTATCAATGGAGATTTTTAAAAAAATTTAATTAGTTTTAAGTATACAGATATCTGCTTGAAGTTTTACTCACTATGTGTTGATCTCACCTTGAAAATGAAACTGGGAGCTTGGGCCTGAAGTCTAGGGAAGAGGAAGATTGAAATGGACACAGAAGGGGCATCCAACTATAGAGGAGGCAGAATGTCTCAACAGAATTGGTAAGTCCCTTTGGTGCTGACAGCAGCTCTTTTTACTAAAAGGTGTATCCCCCACATAACTTTGTGGAAAGAACTGTCAGCTCCTCCTAAATTGCCCTTTTTGTTGTTTATCCTGTTTTCATAACAACAGAGTACAGTAAGGTTAGAGAATCAATTATTTCCCCAAGGAAAATCAACATATTTTAAAAAGGGCCCAATTTCCTTCTATGCCTGGCAGGGCAGAACTTTTTGTGCAAGAATCTTCAGTTACTACTTATTTTCATTGTATTGAATTGTACCCTTTGAAAACAATATTAGATTTCAGCTGAGCATTTCTCTTTTTTCCTTATATTTTCTAATTTTTCTTTCAATCAGATAGTTTTATTTTTGCATTGATAAAGGGGGAAACCCTATCAACATTTTATTTCTTCTAATACTAAGTATTGTATCTATATATGATTGCATGTGTGCATACATAGACAGATGTCATGTTGCACTAGCCATTTAAGACTTTTCATTAAAATACAAAAAATAAATTGCTTTGTTGAAAACACAAAGTAATGTTTAACTCTGACATGTTAAACACACATTTTAAAATTGAGATATCTTTTTTCAAGCTTTTGAAGCTAGTATATCTAATGTCCTTAAAGAAAGCATATTTATTGCTGGTTTTAAAACTTCATGAGTCTTTTAAGACTGATATATGAGAAAATTAAGCAATTCTTATGCATTCTATGGACTTTTATAGATGCTTTCTTTTTTTCCCCAAAAGAATAAAAATTAAGAACATATATACAATTATATCTATTTGTTTTCAACTGTAGAGATCTTCCTGCTCATAAATCGTTGATAAGCTGAATAAACTGATGTTCCGTTTTAAGCTGCATTCTCTGGCTGAGAGACATTAAAGTTTTGTACTTCCTGTGGTTTTCACTAGAAACTAAAGACAATTCGTTTTACCAATTTTGAAGCTGGTCGAGCCCATTATGGAGTGGACCTCCAATGCATGCGATTTGCTGTCGCCTTTTCCAGTCTTGCAGCTCTTCTATTAGCATGCTGTTCATCAACAAGTCCGTTTCATTTACTATTTGTGTCATCTTACTGAGGGCTTCCTAAAAACAAAGATGACTACTGAAAAGATTTTCGTGAGACGCAACCAAAGTCACTCATAAATCAACCTATAAAACAATTTGTCTGATCTGAGACATAAAGGCTTGGTTAAAATTTTGACCAAGTATTTTACCAAATACTACCTTCTATTTGCCATAGCACTGCCTTTTCAAACAATAATTACAATTAAATAATATAATGAAGAAAAAGCATGACTACAGTTAATAGTCTCTTAATAAGTCTTAATATTCTCATAATATTGTTTAGCATATATATGTTGAATTTTTAACTCCTGTGACAACATTGAACCTTGTAGTCATAAAGCCATATATCTGTATTTTAAAAAGACATTTGTAAAATGAATTTATATTTTTATAAATATGGGTATGCATTTATTTTAAAATACATTGACTAAAATTTGAGACTTGCTGTGTTAATTTTTATTAGTACTTTATCTGGGTTTTGGGAGGCATAGTAAAGAAGTATAACATTTAAAGGCCTAGGAATTAGAAGATGTGAATTCCCACCCTGGCTTTGCCACAAGCTGTGTGAATTTGGACAAACTATTTAACTTTGCTGGAACTTGGCCTTCTGATCTATACAATCAGAACAGATCAAAATATTTCCAAGGTTCCTTCTCTCCTTAAAATCTTATTCTTATACTGAATAAGATGGCATGCATAAAATGTATAGTAAAAATTTATTACACCTAAAAACTAAGTTTATCTTGTATTAACTATCTGCATGTTTAAAATCTGACATATAACTGTTTAAGTTTATAATTTAAAGTAAAATAAAATTTACGTTTATTTTTGTTCACACAGTCCTTGCATAAAAAAATGAAGCTGAACTTTTAGAAATAAAGTGTTAATTTATCAGTGACTGGTTAAATTTCAATAGCATTTATTTTCAAGGAGATGTAGAAAAGTGAAAAACGGATGTTTCTCCTCTTTTAAAATATTTCAATGAACCAGAAAAAAGTTCTTCTCCTTGGTAGAAAGTTGGATTGAATATATTCAGTTATCAATAAACTATCCTGAAATCTAGGAAATTACTTAGCACAATGTCATTTTTCAGGAACTGGAACACTTATTTTTATTTTAATTGTACATATGTAGTAGAACCCATCTCAGTATATTGAGTATAGCAACTAAAAGTTGTGGCTAAAATAGCGGCAAATAAAAATTGGGTGAAATGTTCACCGTGATATTAATGGTAGCTACAGTAATGTACCACATAAGCAAAATCAATAGACTCTAGAGAGTTCCAGTTTTGTAAACTTGAAGCATAGTGAACAATTCTCTTTCTAAAAACATTGCTGTTTATTTATTAAGTGTAAATGGAACAAATAAAATCCAAGAGTTGGATTCTTTTCAGCAAAACTTGATGTAGGAAAAGGAGAAAAACAGGCAAAAGACCAAGTTAAAGTTCATTTACCTTTCTCTTGAAGTCGAGGCTGTTGAGCATTTCTTGCAGAGTCAAAACTTCCTGACTCACTAGGGCATTGTTCTTGTCACCCTGATCTAAGAAGAAAAAGATCAGATTTAGAGTTTTCACGACAGAGCTCTCTGACCTGAAAGCCAAATCTGCTGCAACCCACCCTCCTCAGATCCTAAAATGCAAGAGTTTAAATGGGACCATTAGAGATGAGCTTGGATGTAAGTCTGTTCATTTTGTCAGGAAGGATTATATATAAGCACAAGCACACCAGAAAGGACTTCTCTATTTTACAGACCTTGAGAGAAGACCATTCTTCACACCATGTTCCTTTTGGGGGTGGGGAGAGAGGAGGTAAAAAAAAATTTTTGTAATAGATTCCTTATTAGAGACCTCTACATTGATAATTCCGGTTGATTGGCATAAGTAATAAAAGAAGGGGGGGCTCTCCCTTTGTGCTCATGATTAAATCATATTTGACTCCTCCTGATGCTTTCGCCCACCTTCTTCTTGCTTTACCTTATACCCAGGAGTTAAGAAACTGCTTAATAGAGTCATAGTTTTATCTACTTGGTCTCATGAACTAATAATAAAGACTAAATCCTTTGCATTCCCTTTTTCTTTGCAAAATGGGCTAGTTTCACAGTAAAATAGAAGTGAAAAAAGAGATGCAAATTAATAAAAAGGTCTGACTATTTATCCTCTTAAATAGGAGATGTGCAGTAAAAATCGTATTATTGAATTTAAACATTAAACTTTATTGGAATATAGCAAGTGATGGTTTCTACCAACCACTCATGTCTATGAAAAGTGAAGGCTGGAAATGCTGATCTGATTTGTGTAACTGTGAAAAAGAGGCCCCAGAACAACATTGTGCCAAATTTCTCTTCAAAATACCACTGAAGTCATTCCTGGTTGTCTTAATTCACAAATTCACTAACTCCTGGACCCCACATGTAGCAAAATCTTACTTATATAGCATTTGATTAACTCGAAGTTTCATTAGTTAATACTTTCCAGTCTTCACTAGCAAAGATGTAACTTGTTTCTCATGTATCTTTCATTTCATTTCACTTATAAACAACAAAATAAATACTTGTCGATTTAAGTGGTAAAATGATCATTTTTATTCTTCATAATGCTCATGGAGTACTAAAAGATACAAAAGTGACTCTAATCGTAATATATTAAATTGAAAAAAAATTCTGTTGTTTAATGTATTTTGTTATATTCTAATTCTTAAAATTAATAGTTCACATGTGAAATATGACATGAGGCTGCTTTCAATGAACCGTAATGCTTGATTAAATTTGCAGTTTGAAATCTTTTTAGAATCACGGACCCCTTTGCAGTTTGAAATCTTTTTAGAATCAAGGACTCCTTTGATAATCTAATGATAATCTAATGTTTGTGCCATATCTTCTTAAGGAAAAAGTTATATAGAAAAACAATTATGAACATTTGAAAGGACATTTCATGGGAGTCAAGACATCCTGAAGATGCCAGAACATGTCACTCCTCACCTATGTCGGGGAAAACAGTTTTCCTAATATTCTCTCTTTTAAACCTTAAATAAAAAATTTAAGCATTTGACCACAGTCATCCATACTGCCTTCTAGATAAAATTTAAGCTAACATTTCAATAGTTAAAGATGATTCTGTAAATGAAAAATTTACATCCAATTTTTAAGAATTATATTTAAATAATTTTAGAATTATAAAATGTTGCAAAACTAATAGTTGTCATATATTCTTCATCTAGCTCCTCTAATGTCTTACATAAGCTTAGTACAATTATCAAAGCCAGTAAATTATACTGATACAATCCTATTAATTATTCTAGACCTAACTAGTATTTCTCCAATTGTCTCACTAACAGCAATACACTTTAAATGATCCATTATTACTTGCAAATCTTAAACCTAGCAAATAGTCTCATTCTTTCCTCTACTTCTTAAAAGACATCTAATTGTAAACAATTTCAATGTTTAATCACAAAGAGATAGTCAAATGAATCATTGTCCTTACATTTTGACATTTATACAATTATTGAAATTATGTTTTGATGATTTTTTTATATAAGGAAATTCTTAAAATGAAACCTCAAAATGCAACACACAAAACTCTGTGCAACATGATCTCAGTATTAAGCAAATAAATAAATATGTATGTATTTGAACATATAGGAAAAAGCCTGGAAGGAAATATACTAACATTTTGACAGTGTTTATCTGTAGACAGTGGAAATTTGTAGACGAATTGCAAAACTGTCCATTTTCCAATTTCTTATAGTGAATCACATTTGTACTTTGTAATTTTAAAAAGTTATATTTAAAAACTTACTTAGGGAAGATATTAGTAATTTCCTGATCATATTAGGCAAGTATTATTACTATTCTTAGTTGTAACAATGGCATTTTGCTTGTATAGGAGAATGTTCTTAGTTTTTGGAGCTGTATGCCAAAGTAGGAGTGATTGCTCATTAGCTTTAAATAATTTACTTAGAATTGGTTGGTAAAAATATGTATATATAAACATATATAATATATTTTTCTCCATATATATGTGGAGAAAAAAGGAAGAAGCAAAATAAATACTCCTTCCTTGAAATCTTCCTTCAAAAAAATTTAAAAACTCACTTAGGCAAGTAGATCAATTTATCAATTCTGTCAGTAAAGAAGACACCCTAATCATGTTGTTTTTATGTCTCTATGTAGAATTATAAATGAGACAAAAACTTACCCATTGTCTGAATTGTTTTATACCTGTAGTCAAATTCATCTTGAAGGTCTTCTAAATATTTGGTGTCTTGTTCTGTCATCTTTTTACAAAAGAAAACATACTCAATTGTTACAGTTAAGCATTATCAATGGAACAACATCCTCAGTATTTCAAAATACACTGTTTGGTGCTTCCAGTTTTCAGCAATATCCTAAGCTAACTATATAGAACCTACATTTCTAAAGAGCTAATTCCCATGAAAGTCGAATAATGCTGGAAGAACCAGACTGAATTTGCTCTTCCATTTTTTCTTCCTTATTGGAACTCTTTCAGCATCTTGCCTCTCATTTCTCAATTAGTTCAAAATGATGCTACTGAGACTATGGATACTTTTTCCCTTTTAATTCCAAATAATTTTGTATTAATGTACCAATTATCATTTTGCTTAAAGTCTCCATTCTAATCTAGTGCAGTTTAAGACAATTCAGTATAAGTTTTATTCCCTCTCTACTTCTTAGAAAAAAAAAATCTATGCTTCCTCTGTGTCTCCTGTTTGTTTCTGTCTCTTCTCCAAACCTGCTGATTTTTTTTTTTTTTTTTTTTTGCTGAGACATAATAGGTATTAAGTGTCAAGATTAAGACTAAAGGCTTTTTATCTATTATCTCATGCAGGCCTCACAAAAATCCTATGATGGTGGTTATCCTTACTTTTACAGATGAAGAAGCAGAGCTTCAGAGATGTGAAATAACTTACTTGCCCAAAGCACACAGCTTCCCAGTGATGGAGTCTGGTGGGGAAGCCCCAGTCTCCAGTAATTGAAGTTAAAAAGCTTCTTCCAAATAAATCTTATCTGATATAAACATAGTGTGTGAGAAACACTTATTAACAAACTGCCTTATGATTTTTGTATGCATTAACTTTGGGCCACATAGGAGAAAGCTGCATAAATAGTTGTATGGAGATAATAGCCAGCCTTTCTAGATATCTATAAGATCACTCACCTGAACACTATTTTTAATGGCAGCCACTTTATGCTCCACATTCCTCTGTCTTTCTGAAACTGAAGAACTTTGTAAGGATTTCTCTAGAGGTCCCTGCAAAAAGAATGTCTTGAAATTTCAATAATGTTGATGAAAAGGTTTATAATAAATGTAATATACTTTGTAGTACATATGTAGCATACTTTGAACTGAGGTTTGACTCAATATGATATGAAATACTCTATAATCATTTAAAACTCATGTTGTAGAAAAATATTTAATGACATACAAGTAGTGCTAAATTGTTAAGAAACAGAGAAAATTATGAAAAATACCATATATTTATGATCTATATTGCTTATATATGTATATATTTGTAAATATATGCATAGAGAGAGATATGTAAACTCAAATACATGGAATTGAAAGAACACACACATCGAAATGTTATAAGCACATTTTCTTTAAATAGTGAAATTACAATGATTTTGTTTTAAAAATTTTTTTCCTAATTTTCTATAATAAACTTATATTACTTTTGAAATGCTATAGAATACATGTAATTTAAAAGTTAGTATAGTGAAACTACATTAAGTTAGACTTAAATTCAGAATTAGGGATGATGAATTTGTAAGGATGAGATATATTTTTACACTAGAAAAAAGAGCATTTACTAAAGAATACATAAAAATACTAGCCTTGTTAAATAGAATGGCTACCTAGCTTCTCCAAACACTATTTCTTGGTCACTCTAATAATCTGACATTGAGCATTTCTTAGATATAAAGTTACCCAGATAACTAAAAATGAAAGTTAGAGAAGTCAACAACCAGTTTACCTTACAACTAGGTGTGAGCTACAGTTAGAGGGGTTCATGACTTGGCTAAGATCCACAGCAAATCAGTAGTAGAACCTCAAGCGGAAGCCATGTCTTTGACTGTCAATCAAGTATTCTTTCAACTACATGACATTCTTCAGATTGTAGTCTTTATGTAATTCCCTCTCTCTCATTTTAGCCTCCATTATTTGTCTATGTACTTGAAAGTAACAAACCAGTGCTTATTTTGTGATAATATGTGGTACTGGAAGATCATTTACAAAGTGACTTTGATGAGCATTTACTCAAATAACTAATATTTCTAGTTTAACTGATATCTGACATTTGAAGGGAACAATACACATACACATATACACTAAAATGATGAGAGATGAGAGAAATACAAAAAAGGACAGGTGAGAATATATATAGGAGAATATATATGAGAATAATTAGTGATAACATCTTAATTTTACCCCCAAAGCAGTGAATCAAACTACATTTGCTTTAGAAACTTACTATGCTTTAGATTTAAAGTTAGATAAAAATACCATCCTTCCTCACCTAAAAAATAAGAACAGTAAATTGTTAAAACTTCATACTTCTCCCAAAACAACCATAACCTGACCATAACTAAACCTGAAATTTTTTAATAGATAAAAAAGATACTTTTCTTGGACCTCCAAAAATAAATATTGTGGAATGATTTACTAAATTATGGAAGATGCCATTTGGAAAATTGATTGTTTATATACTCTTTTTTAATATAAGGACTAATTGAAAAATATTCATGAAGAATTTCATTGATTCCTCTACTTGTATTTGACAGAAGTTCTAAATTCATGAGAATAGTGAGATAAAATATAATCTAAAATATGGAAGGGCAAATTTATCCAAGCAATTGACAAGCAAGTATTTATGGAGTTTCTGTAAGGCAAAATCCCTGCTTGTGGTGTAGTTTGGACTTGTAGGGTTGGAAATCAGGAGCTACTGAAGACTTCTGAGTAAGATCAATTCCTGAAGATAAGTGTACTGAGAGAAGCAGAGTCCATGTGGTAGTTAGGAATTCAACCAGGAGGTGGTTACTATATTCCTGAACTGATGTTGCAAGACCATGGACCAAAGTGTGACCAGTGAAAATAAGAGAAGAAGGTATAGATAGAATTCTAGAAAAAAACTCTGGAAAGACTTGGTAATTATCTCAGTAAGGAAGCAGAGAAAAGGATCTACTCAAAGATGATCCCTAGACCTTGATTACAAGTGACTGGAAGGATGGTGGCACCACTAACATAGGTTAAAGACGGTTTGAAAGAAAGTAAGAATCTCTGTTTCAGAATAATTGAGCTCAAGGTGATAACAAGATCAAAGTTCAGAAAATATTACCTGAACGGGCATGTTGGCTGCAGCCAATATTCTCCTCTCTTCCCTTAAACAATTTGAAATAACCACAGCTACATGCATTGGGTTTCCATGAAATTTTCCCTGAAGAAACAACATAAACACTTAAATATATATATCATAAAGAAAAATCACTATTTGCAGATTCAAAATAATCTAATAAATATATAAAATTAATCAAGATTTGTTCCAACAATCTATTATAAAGCTACAAGAACTTACATTGCAAATGTAAGCCTCTTATGTGGCATATTGGTCTGTCTTCAAAAATCATTTTTAATAATTAAAAATAGTTCTTGAGCATCTCTGTAGGAAAGACCCTGCACACACACTCAAGAAGATCAGTTTATGGTAGGCTTAGGATAGGGCTTAGGTAAAAGAATTACCACTTTATAAATTATCATGAACCAAGGTGGTCCCATCTGTTCACTTATTAACACTTTGGTCCCTGTTTGGTGATGTTCATGTCAACTAGCTCATAACTATATCAGCATACTAGAGTGAACCTCTATCACACATTTCAGCAACAAGATTTTTATGACATCTAAGAATATACTTTTTTAAATTACTTAAACAAATGGTGCAGATACTGTAAACTGGTAGCCTGTGGGCCTATTCAACCATTAGGTATATTGTGTAAGTTAAAATATAGTAATCTCTTTAAAGAAAGCAGGTACTACCCATAGTTGCCTTCTGTGCACCACTGAGTGTCCCAATCACTCACTTACTTTATCTGCTGGGCCTCTTAAATGTCTATGTTTTCTTAGTTTATAAGACTGATTCAAACAACATCATTATTTTAGCCATAATGTTAAACTTCTTTGTTATTAGACTTTTTCCAAGGCAAGATTACCAGGAAGCATAATAAATGTAGACAAATGCATTTATTTAGTTTCCTCTGCCCTTCTCTCTGAAGGAGCTGCTAATTATCTATGAAATTCCCAAAAAGTTAATAGCAGCAAAAATAAGATAACAATCCACAAAGTGGAAAATTAACAATTAATCAAAAGTAGATTATACAGACTGGTAAACCAAAGGGTCTTTCTAGGAAAAAAATGAGGTTAATGGTTGTCAGTTTTTTATGGCCTTAACTGTTGCCACAATTTTATTAGATGATTCTTATTAATTAGCACTTCTATTTATAGAACTAAGGTTAACACCAAGTATCTGAGTTCCTGCTATTTCATATTCTACAGCCTTCAAAACTCCTCCCTCCTTAAATGAGAAAGCTCCAAAAGGGGGGAAAAATGACTTGATAGAAACTCATAAGGTAAAGAAATTAAAATGATCCTATTTATAAGCAGGGATTCCAAATTTCTTATCTCTACATGCTTAGAATTTCAGATTCTTTCTAGTTAGAATTTGTTCCTGTTGTTAATTTTCCCATTCATTGATTTTTTTTCCCCATATGCCTTCTATTCAACTCCCTGAGGAAAGCTATGTTTTCTCAGGTTGCCTTTGTTTTTAAAATATTGTATTGATAAAAATTAAGGTCTTCTAGGACTAATTTGGAGGCTCTGTTATTTATGTAAACTTGAAAATCTCCCCCATTCAAGATCAGGAGTTTCACCAAGAACCCCCAAAACACCATTATTTGTCTTTGTTTCTGTCACTGTTATAGAAGTTCTTTGTTGTTCATGCTTTGGATACTATCTTTCAATATTTCCCATCTCCACTGTGTGTACTTTTTTAAAAAAATAAATTTATTTATTTAAATTAGTTTCAAGTATACAGTACATTGGTTAGACATCTATAATGTTCATAAAACGATCCCCCCAATTGTTTCCTCCCTCTCCTGGCCCTCCACTTAGCCATCATATTAATGCTAATTACATTTCCTCTTCCATGCTCCTCATGCCCAGCTATCAACTACTAATTTGTACTTCTTTAAACTTTGCCGCATTCTCCAAGACTCCCAAACCCCTCTCCCTTCTGTCTATCACCAAATTGTCCACTATATTTGTGAGTCTGTTTTTGATTAGTTTGTTCTTTTTGTTCCTTAGATACCGTATATAAGTGAAATCATGTGGTATTCTACTGTGTGTATTTTTTCATTTTCCTTTCGTACTTGAACTTTTACCTTCCCTTTCAGATTCAGTTTCTCCCCATGTTTCATAAGGTTAAATTATTTGTTTCTCCCTTTAAAAGGAAAGAATCACCATTGTTTTCATCCAGGCTATCTTTTCGCTTTCCTTTTACATTTTTCCTAACTTAGTCCCTTATTTACATATATGAGACAAAAACATCTTATGGAAAATTGATGACTATAGATTCAAAACCAAATTAGCACTGTTTATTTTTATAAGTATCAAAGATGCACTCATGTTTACTTTTCAGTTATTACCATGTATGTAGACCTCAAAAATAAAAAGCAACAACAAAAAAAGTCAAAAAACAAAAACATCCTAAGTGTTTATTGGTGGAAGAAAGAGAAAACAGAGGAAGAGAAGCTGCCCATTTTCTCCTGTGAGTCTGTCTCTCTTATGTATATAGGTATTACACATATCCTCTACTCTGTGGCTTGTCTTTTCGCTTTCTCATAGTGTCAATGAATAGCAGTCTTGAATTGTAATGAAGTCAAATTTATTTTCTTTGTGGAATTTATTCCACTTCTCTTTATGGTGAGGGCTTTTTATGATTTAAGAAAACTTACCCTAACTTGACATCATGGAGGTTTTTTCCTATATTACCTTTTAAAATCTTTATAGTTTTGACTTTAATTCCTTTGGATCTTGTTAAAAATGAGAAGTCCCTTTCACTTTTTTTTCTGTATGGATACTCACTTGCAACAATATTTACTAAACATTCTGTTCTTTTGCTATTGCTCTGCTGGGCTGACTCTGTCATAAGTCAAGTGTTCAGAGTTTTGCATCTTTGTTGATTTTTTTTTTTTGCCTGGTTAATTTTATCAATTATTGAAAGAAGCATATTAAAATTTATTTTGCAAATAAATTTTGTGGCTCTGTCAAAAACATTCAGATTTGTTATATTACTAGTAAGTCAATTATTTCATTACTGTGAACTAACCTTTATCTCTAACAATGCTTTTTGCCTTGAAGCAAAAATATAAACTATTATATTATTCTTTTTATCACTTAGAATTTTAATTTTATCCTTATTTAAAGAATTCTTGATTTATTTCAACATACAAATATTTTAAATCACATATCACTATTGCGCATATACAAGGCTAAATATACATGAAATAAATTGGTTAATGTATTCCTAGAACTTCTTCATATATTTAGAATTCAACTTGTCTTAACTTCAATTCATTGGCATCCATATTTTCCCATAAAATGATGTCCCCTGAGCCATCAAGAATGTTGGTGATGTAGCATTTCTTTAAAGCGCACACAACTATTGCCTCTATTTTGTAAGTTTTGATGCTGGCACTTTCTTGATTTTACCCAAAGTTCTCAATAGAAAGTATTTACACAAGAACCAAGACTCATTATCCTTCCGTAAATTGTCCTCAAATGGTTTGCTGTCTGAAGCATCAAGGGGTTGTAATAACCTAATCATGCCATCATAGTTAAAAACAGCATCACTACACTTTCAGGTGAAATCATTATTTAACTGTTGTGATACATGTCCATAAAACCATCAAGACTAGAATATGTAATACATTCCCAGATAACTATCCCAGAGTACTTCTAACCAGTCTTCTATCAGCTTAACCATCACCCATACTATTTGGTTCACTACCAATAACAAAGAAGTTATTCTGAAACTTTGTTTTATGGTTTAAATTAAATATAGAGGAAACTTCAGCAATTGGGAGTTAGGCATAAAATTACAATGATGCACTGCTTATCATACCCAAACTAATACTCTTGATCACTTTAAAGATCCTTTCCAACTGACAGTGTAATTTTAAGACTTGTCAAAGAAAACCAACCCCCTTTCCCTATCATTATCTATCTGAGCACATATTTAAATTTTTCTTCAATGGCATCATACTGGGAGTTAACTATAGTCTATTCAAAATCAACAGGAAGTTTCTGATAAATGAATACTGTACATCTGAATGGTAATCCTGAGCAATGCACAATTTGTTCACTCCAGGTTGCTATTGTTTTGAGATTTCATTCATCTATTGTGAGGAATTTGGCAATTTCTCTTGCCACTGTTGTTTTGTATATGATAGGCAATTCCTTTGCATGAATCTCATTAATGAAATATAATACAACTTCTTCTACTTGTATCTTTTTTTCTTTCTTACATCCTGTAGAGCACTTTATTGTTGCTTTCCAAAAAAATGTGGAATTTAGGGTCCTCTATTCAGTGACAATTTGCGTAATAAATATCAAATTTATACCTTGCTGATTTGTTCTCATCCCATTCTATATCCATTGTAACTATCTGTCTCAATCCTGAATCATAGTGTTATACTGACAACACTTTAAACAGCAATTAAACTCAACAGGTATTGTATTAACATGTGTTGTCACATAATTCAACTGAAATGACAATGACACGAATAGCTATGACCCAATTTCACATCACAGGCAATGACAATGACATCATGATTGCCACTTTACAACAGCAATTAAGAGATGCCATTGATTATAAAATGCAATTTGATTTCAGAGATTTAAAATGAGAGAGAAAAAACGTGTCTTGGAATCAATGAATATGCTGTTTTATTCTTCTTGCTACTTTATGCTAAATTCCTTGGCTTTCCTTCAAATTTCTCTTCTATTGCCCTTTGATCTAATTTCTAAATTTAACTTGTCACTAAAGAGCGACTAGTTCATCTGCTCTTTTTCTCCCAAGTGATTTTAGGAATAGCGGTCAGAGTTAAAAGGACGTGAGAAGGCTTGCTTAAAATAACCTCTTCCATTCAGGTGGCACTCAATCTGAGATTTCACAACTAGTCAGTCGCTCCTCTGAGTTCTTTTCCCGAAGATCTTTTCTAAAATGCAAATACAGGAGGGAGTGTTAACACTACATTTAATTAATTTCTTCTGTATTGCAAAGGATTTATCAGATATTCTCTGGCTGCAATGACCTGGCAACTGCAGGAAGAGAATAATAGGTCCCAGGACAAGTAAATGGAGAAGTTTCAGGAGCCTTAAAGGGGGTGGCAGTAGTAACCAAAGGGGATGTGGGATTCTGAGAAAACATGTAACCAGCAATTGTTCTGAGCTTGGATTCTTCCAGAAGCTAAACTTGAGACAAAGATGCTAGTGCAAGAAGTATAATTGGGAGTTGATCCCAAAAAATGCAGTTATGGGAAAGGGTAAGTGAGACAAGGAAGAGAAGGCATCCAGTAAAGGGTGTGTTATCAAGCTATTGGTCAGGATGGGCTGGGAACCAGTGTAGACATGTGAGTTAGAGTTATCTACCTAAGGGCTTTGGGAACTGGAGTATTTTTACACCAGTTCTTATCATTTTAGCCATGAGGCAAAAGATGTAGATGCTGGCACTTATAAGTTCACTTGGGTAAAACAATGAGGCTCAAGGTGATATAGTCAGGATACCCGCTGTCTCTGATATACCAGCTCCTTCCTAACTTCTCAATTTTAGACATGTTTTACTTTTTATTTTTAACCACCTGCAACCATATTTCACTCAAATGTTGATATTTCTTCAACATTTGATATGAAGCAATTGTCTTCAATTATAGAGTAAAATGTTTTCATTCACATTTTTATTGGCAATCTGCAATTGATTACCCACAGAACTGCATAACACAAAGAGTAAACCCTAATGTAAACTACAGACTTTATTTAATAATAGTATATTATTGGTTCATCAATTGTAGCTAAGGTATCACACTGATAGAAGATGTTAACAACAGGGGAAACTCTGTGGCAGGGGAAGGAGAGGCTAAGGGAGTAGACGGGAACCCTCTGTACTTTCCACTCAATTTTTCTGTAAACCTAAGGCTGCTCTGAACAATCAAGCCTATTTTTTAAAATTGTCTTGCTAAAGTCATGGTTCTCACATATCCTTATGCTATTCCTTTTGCCAGAATGAACAAATTCAAATGAATAGAGTTGCCTGCCTTCCTTGTTCAGTAAGCATTAAATTCTCTCATCACAAAAATGTTCTTGTTAAAAGAGAAGTGAGGTATAGATTCTCAATAGATAAAATGATTAGTGTTCCATTTCTATTTATGTTACTAATAATACATTCGTCTTAAAACAAAGTAGCTAAAAGTTAGCTGCAGGTATATATAGCTTGTCCTAATTTTAAATCAAAAGAAAATACTTCTTAAGGGCAAGTATTTTGTCTACAAATTCTGAGTATATTTTCTGAACCATATTTTATGTCTGTGAAGGCTTCACTTATTCTAGACAATTGCCAGAGAGCACTCTATATCAAGTCATGGGACTTGGGCTTGTGCCTGTTACCAACTGTGTAGCCTTAGGCAAATCACTTTTTAATCTTCATTATTTTAATTTCCCTATTGGTCAGTAGAGATAATAATGCTTGCGACTCATCACAGAGTCATTGTGAGGAGCATGCCAAACAATTGAGAAGGAGCTTTATAACTTGTAAAGCACTCTGTATAAATATGAGTTTTCTATGTTGCCTCATGGGGGTGTTGGGAGAGTTTAAAGCTTATAAATGGTAAATTGATAAAAACAGAAAATAAAAATCCTCCTATTAATTTCACAGAAATGACCAAAACTGATTATAAAGCCAATGAAGACTGAGTTGGGTTCCAGGAAATATATTTACACGAATATAAAAGAAACTCCAGAAAAAGACGACTATGTATTTGGGGTTTTCAAAACATTAGACAGTGGGGACTTTCCTGGCATTTCTTTAGGACTAACTGGCATAGGCACATAAATATACTAAATGCTACTTTGAATTAAAAAAAATTAATTCGCGCAAGCTAGCAATTAGAAATAAAAATACAGTGCTCTCGCCTGAGTATAATTCATGTAATCTGTGGGAGAAAATAATGAACATTATACTTTCTACACATAGAAAAAGGCGTAGGAAGGAACATGTCAACATCTCATTATCATCTTTGGAGAAATGAGACTAGGGGCTGGCTGTGGATATTTTCACTTTTACTTTAATTCTTTGAGATTGTTAAACTTTTTTAAATAATTAAGCATGTGTTACTTTTATGATTAAAACTAAACAAGAAGTGATAAATCATACATGTATACTCTATATCAGATCTTCTTCTTTGCTTGATTTATACAGTGGTTTTTGTAAAAGATGTTGGCTTAGAAAATTTGTCTTTCAGGCAAAAAGAGAAAAAAAGAAAGTTGGAGCCTAGATTATTATGATGACTAACATTCAGTGCTCTTGGGGAATTCGCAGCCTTGTAATTGAAAGAGAAATGAATTGCCTGATTCAAAAATGACAGGACGAGAACAAGGTATATGTTAACAATTCTACTTATTATTTATATGTTTGAACATAATAATAGAACCTGCCATTAACTGAATATCTATTATATGCAGGGTGCTTTATAAGCCTTTATTTTTATTTATTTATTTATTTGTTTGTTTGTTTATTTATTTATTTATTTATTAATTAACATTGATGATAGTCTGCAAGGTACATATTAAGAAGCCCAGGAGTTATGCATTTGTGAAAAGTCATAGAATGAAGAAGAAGAAACTTTTCAAAACCAGGTATATCTCATTCCACAAACTATGACCTTTCCAAATTACTACTGTCTTTTAAAAAAGTGAAATAAATCAGACAGAAAAAGTTGAGAACCATATGATTTCACTCATATGTGGGATATAAAAAACTGAAAGCAACAAACGAACAAAACAAACAAAAACTCATAGGCACAGGCAACAGTTTAGTGGTTACCAGAAGGAAAGAGGGAGGTGGCAGTAGATAAAGGTAAAGGGGGTCAAATATATGGCAACGGAAGGAGATTTGACTTTGAGTGGTGAGCACACCATGCAATATACAGATGATATATCATAGAATTGTACACTTGAAACCAATATAATTTAACTAACCAATGTCACCCCAATAAATTTGATTAAAAATAAAATAAATAAAATAAATGTATTTCTTCCTTATTTAACTGAACTCTTTGAGCCACAATTTTATTTTCCCTGGAAATTATCTTTATAATCTTTTCTATGATAAATCTTTTCAAAGACTAACCATTTTTCATGAAATCTCAAGATAGCTGCAGTGCTTAAACAAACCAATAGAAAATGACCATGTGTTAGATTACAAAAGTATTAAATGACTTCTCTTGAGACAACTTGGGTCTTCATACCTCTACTGGTTATATTTGCTGTTGATAGAGGCAATCTGCATGGACCTTGGGTGTCTCTGAATGATCTTGCTGGATATGCTAAGAATACAAGGCCCCAACCATTCTTTACTCTTCTAATTTTTCAGGATTGTATTTGCAGCAAGCAATCTTAAGTGATGAGGTACTATCTCCCCCAACTAAAGACTTAGGTTTGCTTGCCCTAGCTATAAAAACAGTCAACGTTTCGTGTTCAGTGTTCGTCTCTTATAACACAACCTAAGGAGTGTGCAGACAACTATGATGGGCTCACTGGATCGGCCCTGTAAAACCTGGGAGAAATGGGGAACCAGTGCAAATGGGCATGAAGCTCTGACTACTGATTTTGCTGTAAATAATAAATTCTTTGTCTCTGATCTAGAAGTCGCATGTCTTTTTCTATGAAATGATAACAAGCTCACTTGTTAGCTTGAAAAGACAGTAAAATTCCAGGCCCTGCACACTTCGTGGTACCTACTTGTGTTGTCAAACTTGTCACATAGCATTTCCATTACTTATTTCTATGTTTGATTCCCCACCTAGACTCTACATCTTTCATAAGCAGGGGTTGGTGTTCTTGAAGACTATTCTTAAGGAGCTGTCACCTGATAGGAACCTCATTAATGCTTGCTGAATGAGAGGATGAATAAATTACAATAATCCTTGTCTGAGAGAAAAATAGAGAAAGCATATTATTCAATCTGTGTGGTGATAAAGACCTCTGTCAATAAATCCTTCTGGAGGTTTTATTAGTCCCTTGTCCGTAGTAGCCAGGAAGATATGAAACTGGAGTCTTGAGATTAGTTGGAAGAAGACAGCAAGGTATGAAATACTCCTGGAGATGGCAACCTTGCTTCTCAAAGGCCCTGGTTGACCAGTATATTTTGGTAGTGAGGCTGCCTTGGGGAGACTTGAACTATGAACATTGTTCTCCCCAATGGTGATGATGCTCTGAGTCTCCTGCTCTCTGTATGGTAAGACACATCTTTTACTGATGGTGAAGGAATCTGTGTTCTTGTTATCACTCTTACTTTCGTGATAACAAGGTACATCATCATAATTAAAGCGTGTTTAGATAAGAGTATAAAGAAAATAGAATATTAAATTATTGGCAAAGAAAGTATACACAAATCTTTCTTATTGATGATATAATTGTATATCTAGAAAAAATAGAGATTTTAATAAAATAATTCTGGAATAAATAAACAACATGACATGTTTTTTTGTTTTGTTTTGTTTTGTTTTTTTTCTACACTGGCAATAACCACCTAGAACTGGAAACAGGGACACTGTTGCATTCAGAAAAATAAGAAAAATAATTTTTAAAACTTAAGAAAAATTTAACAAGAAAGGTACAAATCTTATAAAAATTAAACTATGGTCATACTGAAGACTTTGAACAAGACCTGTTAGGGCATAATTAAGAATATAACATAAAATAAAAGTAATATAGAATTCTAGGGTGTGGACTTAGTATCATAAGAAGGTAAACTGTCCCAAAATCAAAACATATGTTTAATGCAATTGAAGTTAGACTTCTAAAAGTTGCTTTTGGAGAGTTGGTGTTGAAGGAAAGGGTCAATAGATTTCACATGGAAGAAATATTGCACAATAGTTAAGAAAATTACAAAGGTGAATTAATTTTTCAGTTCTTAAACTAAGTCAGAGAATTTCTAAGTGTTCTATGTGTTGTTTCATTTAATCTTCAAAACTGTTTGAGATAAATACTATCTTTTTGACTTCACAGATAAGTAAACTGGGATAGAGAGCTATGAAGTAACTTGAAAGCAGGCTTCAGTTTGACTTCAGAATATGTGTTAACAATCAGGTCATTGTCTCCAAGTTGGATGAAGGAAGATTTTCCATACAAGATATTAAAATATACTATAAAGTGTAGTGCTTTTATAAAACATGAATATAGTACAAAATACACACTATAATCAATAGTATTGACATATAGATTAGCAGAGCATAACAGAGAGTGGTAGAAAATTATCATATAAGAAAATTAACATGAAAGGTAGTATTTTAGTTCAGTTGGAAAAATAATTATTTAAAAAATCTTGCTAGTATAATTGTCTATCAATCTAGAAGAAAAAGTTGGACTTCTGCATAAAGAATTTTTTGTAGATTAAAGATGTAAATTTTTTAAAGGTTAGAATAAACTCAGGAAAACATGTATATAATGTAAGGGTTGGGAAACGTTAAACCAAGGCAGGACCCCCCGAAACTAAATTTAAAAGATAGATTTTCACTACAGTTAAACATTTTTTCTATGGAAAAAGGTGTCGCGCAGCCAAAAGACATATGATAGATTGAGGAAAATATTAGTAACTCATATAAAAGCCATGAAAGACATTTTTAAAAAGTAATATTTTTACTATATAAAAAAGAAGCCTTTGAAATTGATGAGCAGGCCCAATAGAAGAAAGTAAATGAGAAATTGAAAAAGGGGCACATCCAAATAACCAATAAATGAGAGAAATAAAGCCCAGCCTCACAAATAGTCAGAGAAAACCAAATTTAAAGAAAAAAAGAGAGACAGAGAGAGATTTCCTGACAATTAGGTAGGCAAAACTGAAAAAGAACGAAAACACCTACTGCCAATGGAGATATAAGGAAGAGGGTCCTCATACACGTTGCTGATGAAAATGTGAATTTCACAACCTATTTGGAAAGCAACCTGAAAATATCTATTAAAATTTAAAATACTTATATCTTTGACTAGTAAGTCCTTTTTTAGGAATCTATCCTATAAAAATGAGAGCACTAGCCCATAAGAATGCAGGTACAAGATTGTTTGTTACGACACTATTTATGGTGGTAGAGAAACACCGGAGGTGAAGTGCTTGCGCACCTAAGGAGAGTGGCTCAATAAATTGTGGTACATCCACTCCATGAACCATTTACTGCCATTAAAATCAAGAGATTTCTGTGATGTAAAATGTGGAAAGCGGAGAAATGTGTAATAAAACTTCCTTTTTTTTTGGTAAATGACAAAATACTGACTTCCTTATTTATAAAATTTCATAAACACACATAATACACATGGGAATAAATTGTCATTTTCCCATTTTATTTAATAAGATATAGATATGGAAGAGTGTACATTGGTTCACACTGATGTCTTTGTGGGTGATGGTGTGGATGGAGGTAAGGAAAAAAAGAAGGGGGAAAAACAAGTTTAGAATAAAAAAGCGGCATTTATAATATCTAATTTATGGTAAATTACATATGAGTGTTTGTGGAGTAAAAGCATGAAAAGATAGTGACCAAAATGTTCATGGTGGTTATCTTATTTTGGTGGAATTTCAGGGGGTTTTTAGTTACTTCTTAGACTTTTCATTATTGGTTAAGTTTTTATAACGATTTGCATTATTAAGGATTTGGAAAAAATTAAAAAGCTATTTTTATCATGACAAAAGTTCCATTAGTAAAAATTTTTTAAATTAATTTACATATTGTGCAAAAATTAGAAAATTACATCTCCTAAAGAAGTGGAAAAATCATTCCAATGTGAAGAAATAAAACCATTCTCTGAAGATTGTTGACATTTACAAAGCAACCCTCAAAGTGTCCCTGTACATTTTCCATTGACCAAAAATCTGAAATCTATTTGAACTGTAGTGGAAGGATTAATAGCATCCAGCTATTGAGAGAAATGGAAACTGAAGGATTGCTAATAGCTCATAAATAATGGAAGATGAGTGTCTGAATGACCTATCACTCGCCTGCAAACATGAGACCAGATCCCAGAGCCAGTTCTGAACCTGTGAATCTTAATGTTGGTTTACAGATACCCAGAGTGACATTTCAAAGTGGTTTTCAGGCTGGCTTAAAATGCAAGGCATACCAGCATGTTCATATTTAAAGTGACTTCTCTCAGGGCCACTCTAGAAAAGATGCTTACTAGATGAAATCCATCCCTCGGGTACCGGAGCCTTTGAAGCTAACCGGCTCTGTCTTCCATGACTTTCTACTGTCAGCTTCCATCTAAATGTATTTATCTCATTCCTTCGGTTCCTTGCTCATCTAGAATTAATTAATCAGATGTAGTCACCTCTAACTCCTATCATCTTAGATGAGAAATCCTATTAAACTGCATGGATTTATATATTTTATTACCTCAGGGCTTTGATCACTTAATATGCTGAACTAGCTGGATTTAAATGAGGCTTTGTGAAGACATGGTTTATCCATAAAAATGCACTGGAAAGTCCTCAGGATTTGAGGTCTGAAGTCAGAGTTTTACCTAGCCCTGCCATTAACTATGACATTTAAAAAAAAAAAAAATCCATTATACCTCTCCGAGCCTTGATTTCTTCCACAATAAAATGTGTATACTGCCTTTTTCTTCTCGGTTGTGAGAATCAAGTGGGATGTTCATAAGATCACAATCATTAAACAAAGGTCGATTATGTTTTCTCTGATTGCAGAAGTAAAAATACCCTTTGAAAAAATTTTTAAATGCAAACATCGCTAAGAAAATAAAAATCACCCATAATCACAAGATCCAAAGATAACTGATGTTAACATTTTGATATGCCCATTTAGTTTATTTCTTTCATGTATATATTTACATACAATACTATTTTTAATAATTGTTAAATGATTCTTTTAGCCCTAGTCTGATTTATTTAATAAATTCTCCACTGTTGGCATTTAGATTATTTATCATTTTTCACCATTAATATGCTTGATATATTCTTGGTTAAATCAACCTCATTAAATTATGATATTTAGGTCTTGTTCATTATGTTTTTGATTACTTGATAATACAGAAACTGAGAGAAGAGTATTAAAGTGTCCCATGACTACTTGATTTTTCTCATTTCTTCCTGTTTATAATTTTTACCTTACATTTTTATTTAATATTATTTGATGCATATTGGTCCATGAATGTTATGTGTTCATTAAAAATGGTCTCTTATTATATTACAATATTTGTCCTGATTATTGCTTTTGGACTAAATTTGACATTGTCTAACAATCTCATAACCATCATGATGATTAAATGAGATGTTACATGTCCTTAGTACTAGATAAATGTCAGCTATTACATCTCATTTCTATTTTACTATTATGTTATAACGTAACATATAGTGACCATACTTTCTTTTTGTCTGCATTTGCCTGATATATCTTTGCTAACATTTTACTTTTAAGTCTTCTAATACTTTATTTTAGGGGTTACTTGAAACATCATAGCATTAAATTTTGTTTTAAGTGAGAATCATCTTTTAAATTAATTAATTGATTGATTGATTGATTAATTTTATGGTGATGTTGGTTAACAAAATCCAGTAAGTTTCAACTGTGCACTTTAACAGTAAGGCATATATATATATATTTACACTGTGTGTTCACCTCCCATAGTTAGATTACTTTCTGTCCCCACATATTTGACCCCCTTTACCCTGTCTACCTCCACCTTCCCCCCTCCTCCTACCCTCTGGTAACCACTAGTCTATTGTTCATATCCATGAGTCTCTGGTTGGAATCTTCTTATTTTTAACAAAAGACCTTAATCTGCTTGCATTTATTGCTGTACTTGATATATTTAGTTTAACTTTGTTACCTGGTTTCTTATTTCCTTTGCTGTTTTTTTGCTATATTGTCCATACTTCTTTTCTTTCATCTTCTCCACTCTTTTGGAAGATGTACGTGCAGTTTTACATGCATAAGCATGTAATTAATTACATGCAATTACTGCTGAATTTGTCAGAAGTATTTTGCATGCCCAGTGGCTCACAACATTGTTTTCACCACAATCACTTGGAGGATAACGTTACATTCACTACATACTCCTCTCACCGTGGACTGCTGCATCGATAGAATGGGCTCTGGATTATGCACAATTCCCTGTTGTACCATCTCTGATTCTGCTATTGTCACTGGCAGCAATCACAAGATGCCACGTCTGCATGACACTGCCATTGAAACCTTATTTTTAGTGTCCAGAGTACACGTTAAGTTCTTGATATTTCCATATTAAGATAAGAAATTTAGCATACTTTCTTTAAATATCTCAAATCTACATCCAAATAGTTTCTTTGTCAACCAAGGAAAGTATTCTTCTAGAATATATTTTCAATTGTTATTTTCGTTCCATTCATTTTGGTCTCTTTGTCAATTGTCTGTGTGTTGGCCTTTCGGTCTCTGATTTCCATATGCCATTTTCCCGCACTTCACTGCATTGTGTACTTCAAGTATGCCTCTCACATCACCTATTTATTCTCCATGGTATCAATTATATTTTTTCCTGTGTCCAACATGGATTTAATTCTATTGCCATTTCTCTTTTTCTCTCTTTAGTTACAACCTACCTCCCTGTCTTGGTTACAACCTCCCTCTTTTCATATTATCCTTTTGTAGTTTTTATTACAACCTATTTGCCTCTTTTAGATTTCTGCTCCTATTTTATAGAAATGGTTTCCTGAAAAAGTTCTTCATACTGTGGAGCAGATTATTGTCAAAAGTATGAGAAGTATGCTGTTTTTCAAATATATCAAAGTGAGCTTGTTAGTCTCTGGTTATGAATATTTTTTCACAAGCCCAGGCATGTATAATGTTTCATTAGATGAATTTGGGGTTGATTTTCCTGTAGTTTTATTTGTCTGATACTGGTATATTTATATGTTCTGGCATTAACTGTCTGGTCATTTTAGGTTTTAATGTGTGTATTTAGTCTTTTTTTTTTTCCTCTTATGTATTTTATCCAGAAGTTTAGAGAGATTTATATATGCAGTTGTAAACCTGAAATCCTTGTTACCAAAGTCAGAGGCATAATTTCCAGGCATTATGGTAAACTGAAAAAGCACATATTTAAGTATGTGTTAAAATTTAAAATCCTTATCAGTGTCCCTAACAACAAAATAGAAAGCCCTAATTCTCTTACTTAGAGAGTTGGTCCTACAAGCTGAACCATAATTTGATTTTTCAAAAATGATTGTTAACATTTTTATCATATTAGTCTCTGAGATGCTAATATGTCTTTAATGTTTATTAATCTCTATTTTAAGTTGAAATTTCTCAGACATCAGGAAATCAATAGTTTTCTCCTAGTTTGCCTACATTTCTCATCATTCCAGCCTTTAAAATATATGTAGTTTCATTTGCACATATCTGATGAGAAATCAAGGTTTGAGACTATGAGTAACAGGTTGCTAAGTTTTCTAGGTATCAGAACCTTTGTGATAGCTCTTTGATGTAATATATGAAAGAAACAATCCTATAATCTCCATTTCGTGTGTGGAAAAATGTATCCATCCATCTATAATGTATTTTAAAAGATAAAAAAATAGGAAGAAATATACTAAAAAGTATCAACAGTGGTTGAAATCTGGATGGTAGGATTATGAATAATTATTTTCTTAACTTGAATTTATTTTCTAAATTTCCTATAATTAATATACATAATTGTGTAATCAAAAAAACCCCACTCTGTTTTAACTGAACAAAGCTTTAATGATAAAGAAATTAAACTAATGAATCATGTTTTATCCAGGTCCAGTTCCAACTAACATTTGTTTTCTAGGAAAAGATACAAGTGTATTGTAGATATAAAGTTTTAAACTAAATGATCATTTCTTATTTAGTTACCAAAGAAAAAAATGACATTAACAGTAAGCATATGTGAAGATTTTGCCCTATAGACTAATGCTTTTTTTTCTAGACTTGGTCCACAAAATAGTAGAAGTTTGGAGACTGATATAAAGTTGTCAACTTTTTATTTTGCTAAATAAGTATATATTAAAGAAGGCTCCACAATCACCACCATGTACATCATCACCATTTCAAAAAAGACAGGACGTTCTTGTCCGAAATGATTGGAAAGGATATATATTTTATAGTCAACTATAAAATAAAGAACTATCCTTTAAAAAAATAAATTTGACTTTGCAAATTTTCTAATTTTACTGCTAACTGGTGAAACTTTATTAAGGATGGGCCCTGGCTGGTGCTTGAGGCTTCCCTGGACTAAGATTTGGTTCTCCTGGTGATTGAGCAGAGAAGACTCAAAGGCTCATTTTATTTGGCTCCATAGAGACAGAATAACTATTGGTTTAGAAGCAGATATTTGAGAAGGAAAGGTAAAATCAGACTTGTATTATTTTCGGGGAGAAGACCTGCTTTACCCAATGTTTTTTAGTTTTATCACAAGTTCTATTGAGTACATATATATATATATATATATATAGTTTAAACTATATACATATGTGTGTGTGTGCGTGTGTGTGTGTGTGTGTGTGTGTATATATATATGTTTAAATACCTATATAATAAATGATAGGCTGTGAGAAAATAGTTTTCAAAATCTAATATTGATGGATAACTAGCTGGAATCTAACCCTCTCACCACCTCTACTACTACCAAGCTTGTTTAGCCTGGCTAAACATGACAGCCAGAGTGCTCTTGTTAAAATCTATGCTGGTTCGTGTCACTCCTCTACCAAAACCTCCTGGTTGTTCCTCATTTACAAATAAAAGCCCAAGTCAACACTGTCCAAGACAAAGCTGTGAATGAATAGCACATACATTATGCATCATGGTCATGCTGATGTGTTCTTTTTTTAAAAAAGGATGGTCCTTTCAGCTACTAACTCCTCTCTTTCAGTTGATTATAAGTACATTGGAGTGTTTGAAATAACATTCCTTGTCTTTTAGATTATAAATATAATTCATATCCACTATAAAATATGTAAAACATATTAAAGAGAAGCATCAATAACTTTTTTATGAATTTACTTCCAGGTTTTAAAATTATTTTTTTTCCTAATATATATAGTATAATATAAAATTGAGATGAACATGTGCATTCAATAGTTTTCACTTAGTAAATAACACATGAGGATTATTTTTCTATGTCATTAGTTTTCAAAAATATAATGTTAAATAAATATATGCTACTGAATTATCTGGCTAGGCCACAATCTATGGAGCTATTTCCCTATTATGGACATTTAGGATATTCCTGATTTCTAAATATAGTATTTAGTTTCTTTGCTAATAGCTAGAAACCAAAAATAAATAACCCCTTATTTGTGGATTGAGATAGTTTTGGCATCAGCACAGGGGGCTTGTGATGGTCTGAGATTGTGGGTTTATCACTGGGTTTTGCTCTGAGGACTGGAGGAGAAAAAGCAGGAAAAAAACCCTTAATTAACTTTTCTGTTACTGAGGAATTTTGGTCAAGGCATTATGAACTCAACTGAATCATCAGTAATGTTAAGAGTTGCATTAAATGGTGTTAGAATTCCAGCTCTCCTCATTTTTGTTTTGCTATTAACCTGTCTCAAGCCAAAAATAATTAACCATCATCAGAACACAGATATTACAAAAGAATTCATAATCCTTAGGGTCTCATTTGTGTTTTTCTGGCTTTATTGGCAAATAAATCAATTGATACTGGGAACTTTTCCAACTTGGCAGAGCAGGAGACAAATCAAAACACATGTCTAATTCTGTTTGTGTTTCAAGGTTTAGTGGCTGCTTAGAAAAATAATTAAAATATGTCCAACTCAAGGAAATTTCTGGGAAAAAAATGTATATGAGTCAACAAGTTATTTTAGGAAAAGCAAACATACAACTTCCAGAGGCAGAACAAGACTGCATCCCTGTGAAAGAGCTCCTATGCCCAGCATTAGAATTAGGCCAGAACACATTAGGAATATTACAGGTTGTGGAGAAATCTCATTTTTATGAGGGAGCGTTCTTGAAATCCTCTAGGTGAGAAAGATACTGTGAAGCAAACTACACAAAGATGTTGCTATCTGAAGAGGTGACATATTCAGCGCTTGGTAATACACCTAGAGTGTCAGTCAAGTGATATTGGACTTGATAGTGATAGGTGTATCTATTGAATTCAAGTACTTCTATACATTTAACATCGTTGGTAGAAGCTTGTGATGGCATGAAATGAAACACAGATGTTTCTTATGCAGTGTCTAGTGAATTCACCAGGATGAAAATCATTTTAAAGCTTCAGAGATTAGCCTTCTTGTTCTGTGAGATGTTTTTGTGTATAGTCAACCGTTTATTCCCAAGGTCAAACCTAGTGTGTTAACTTCAATATGTACTGAAAGCATGTTTTATGGGCTAAAACCCACCAAATCATCTTTATTTCTTCTTTATAATTTTCCTGCCTTAAAGAAACATGTCATTTATACTCAGTTCTAGATATAATACTTATAAAATAACATTTATTTAGGGCTTTCTGAGTGTCAGGCACTGTGCTGGATGAATTATGTCATCTAGTCCTCACGACAGCCCTATGATAACAGGCACAGCACTATTACTTTCCCCATTTGATAGGGAAGATATGGATGGGGAGGTGCAGAGGGATTAAGTAACTTGCCAAATGTCATGTAGGTAGTAAATCAGAGCCAGAATTCAACCCAGGTAGTCTGATTCATGAACATGTGTGCACTTAAACATTATGCTTATACTTTCAAATTCTGTTTCTACTTTTGGGATATGTTTATTTTCAAGATCAGTGCATGTGGCTTCAGTTTATCCAGGCTAAGTGGAAATATTCGAGGCATAATTTCCTTGTTTTTCAATTCAGATTATTACATCCCTTCCTGCTGTCCTAATGTGTGATCACAGGAAGAGAACCGCAATAATAGCTCTAGTTTTTCAGCAAGTATTTATTGTGTACTATTGTGTGGGGAAGTCCAAATTTGTTATAAACTGAAGGACCGCAATTTCTTTGGAATATTTCTTTCTTGATTAATGCCCACATTTTACAAAAAAAGGTAATTTCCATGATCTCTGAAAAGTATTATTGTAATTTATGAAGAATAACAAGGATGAAATAAAGAGATTATCCATTGTTTAACTTATAGATAAGTAAACAAACTAAGGGAATTTATTTACAAAGAAGTAGAACACATAACAGTAAATGTGACGATAATTATAATATTGGTCTTTATTAGGCAAATATCCTTTTGGAAACGATACTTTTTCACTTACTTGCAGTGGTGCTTCGAGAAACAGATTTGGAAACTGACTTTGGAGTATTCAGGACAAATAAGTCAAATATGAAATTAAGAGGAGGAGATGGTAGAGGAAGAAGAAAAGGGACAGGTAAAATATTGCTTATTTCACTTCATGCATGCAAGTTATACAAAGCTAAGCAGATGAATTTTTCTTACTTAAAAAAGGAAACCTTTTGGTCAGCATCAGTAAAACAACAGTAATAAATAGGTTAAAGGGAGAAAACAAGGCTGTGATTCTGTGGTCAGGCCTGACAGGTTTAACTTAAACCAGCCAAAAGGTCACAGCCAAAACAAGCTCTATTTACTGATGGAAACTCCCTTAAAATTCTAAAACACTAGGTACTTGCCCTTAAAAATATTCGATAAGAGATTCACTAACAAAATCATTTTTCTTAATTGAATTTTCCATGTCTACTAAACTACCTGAAAAATAAAACTACATGCGTGACAAATCTTTTTCCATTTGGCAAAAACAGAGAACTCTTGGTTTCTAATGGAAAATTACAAAACATTAGCTTTATTTACTTTCCTATTTATTTAAGACACGCTCCACCTATGCTCACAGCCTGACAAGTATTAACAATGCAGTCAATAATGTGTTTCTGCTACAGAGAAAAGGAGCGTTTTTAGACGCTCAGCACTTTCTATGATTTCATGTGGTTCTTATTGCTTCCCTTGGAAGGCAGGTGGAAATATCCCCATTTTGCTGATAAAAAACAGAGGCCAAAAGGAAATCCTATTAGATTTGGTAGAAATTCTTTCAGCTTTTTATAGAAACGTATTAAATGTAATTAAATATTTTTTAAAGAGCAGGAGGGAAGCCAGAATGATGTCTTCCATTTATAGAGCTAAGACGAGAGAGGAGGCCTCCTTCCGGCATTCATTCTACCAAGATCTACTGAATACCTATTACGTGTGCCTACTTTGTCTTCACTCTGATCTCATTTAGACCTCTTCCAAGTAGTTTGGCAAAATAGATACTTTGAATCACTAGTTCACAGACAGAACTGAAGATTCTTCAAATGAAATGGCTTCCTTGGGCTCATTTACTTTGTTAGAGGCTGACCTGGAACTCAAATCAGGTTCACTGCCCCTCAGAAGTCTTTCCATATCCGTGGAGCGAGAAGTTTAAATACGTTCACCACACTTCTTTAATTTTTAATTTGCATTGGACCCCTCTTATTCCAGGGGTTCTTAAAATGTTTCTGAGAACATTTTTATTTTTCAATCCTGTTATTTCCCATGTCCCACTCCATCTCTCAAAAACAACCACACTGTTGGTTTTATGTGGTCATTTAGAGTTCTGACCCTGGCTTTCTTTTTTCGCCTCTATTTCTGTGAGGACAAGGGGAGCGCGTGCGAGAGAGAGCACAGATGACGGAGACCCAGAGCACGCAGCACATCTATACTTCTCACAAAACAAACCGTTGGTGGAAAATGGCCTCACTGCAGAACCAGAACCGTGTCTAAGCAAACCTACAGATGTTGGAAACAGCTTTGCTATTTTCTCTTACTAATGCAACATGGTCATGTTTCTAAGCATTTAAACTCACAAGGGTCTCCTGATGGACTCCCTAGAAACTCATTTGGGCTTCTCACAATGGCAGAGTATTTGGTTTCCTAATCGCCGCAGGGTGTGCCAACACTCTAGCTATGCTAAATGGCCCTAATTAAGCTGTTACATTTCCTAGGGGGCCTCATTCACAGAGAAAGGCCACAATAAGCAAACCCCTGGTTTCCAATATGATCTGTCACCTTCCATCCAGGATTCTGCCATTTCACCATCGGTAAAGTCCAGCATCAAATGCCAGCCACACAAAAGCCTCGGTCCCCCAGGGAGACACTCCTCTATGTCTCTCATGAGAACATGGCCATAAGTAATCCCTCCTATTCCTCAGTCTGCACAACCACGGACCTGGTTTGCCACCAGTGCCAGGAAGAAAGACTCCTTTGGGTCTTTATTCAACAAATATTCCAGTACCAGCTATGTGCCTGGTTCTCTGATCAGTGTTGAGAAGAAAGTATATGAAAAATGCTAAAACGGGAATGGGTCAAAGAAGCCCTTATGTTCTCTGGGAACCTAAAGAAATCTTCAGGGAAAATACTATTTATAAATATCTTCTGTGTGCCATGTGCTCTCAATGGCTTAAAGCCTAATCTAGCCCTCCATGAGAGCTATTGTTCTTGTTTCACAAACAGAGAAATAGGCTCAGGTAAGTCAGATCCCAGTCTATCTGATCGTCATGAGTCTTTCTGCCACACTATCTGGAGCAGGTGTTATCTTTCTTTAAATTGTTCTCTCATGGTATAAATGTATCTAAAGTGGGAGAGCTTATTGGCCACTTACGACTATATCAACAAAGAAAAGATGTATGAATTTTAAGATACAATTGAAACACTGTATCACTGAGTTTCTATAGTTTATAGCACCACAGTGAATTAATTTAATTTCAAATACAATATTTCAAAGATAGAACCTTATATATAGACTATAAAAATACAGATTTTATATGTATACATGCAAAAAATTTCAAAATTAACTTATGGTTTTGAAAGACTGGAGTGATATGACATCTGAAAGACAAATTCTTATCCATCCTCTCCTTCTCTTCTATCTTAACTCTTTATCTCGTTCTTTTTCAATTTAGATATGTACTTATATCTCTGAGAAACATGTTGCTAAGTTTTAAAATAAATATAAAGAAACAATACTATCAAGTTTAAGAATCTAATTTTCTTTCATACTTCTTGCATATTCTACAGTGTAGAGAATTATTAAGAATTATAAACATATATGTTATAGTAAATCATACAATGGAATAATACTTAGCAACAAACAGAATGAACTGTTGATACATGTAAAAATATGGATAAACTTCAAAGTAATTATGCTCAGTGAACAAAACCAATTAAAAAGGAGTATATTATATATGATTCTATTTACATTAAAAATGTAAACTAATCTTTAGTGAACAAAAGCAGATCAGTGATTGCCGAGGGATGAGACCCAGGGCAGGGAAGAGTGGAAGGAAGAGATTAAAAAGAGACCCAAAGAAACTTTTAGGGGTGATGGATATATTCGTTATCTTGATTGTGGTAATGGTTTCATGGGTGAATACTTATGTCAAAATTGTCAAATTGTATACTTTAAATATGTGTTTATTGTATGTCATACCTCAAAAAAGTTGTTAAAAATTGTCATAAGCTATATATATTTTTACTTAAAAATATATATTTTTAAAAAATATATTATTATATATATTTTAAGACAAAATTTGAAGAAATTACCTACATGTATATAGTATTTTAGATGCAGGCTCTGGATTCAGAGAAACTGAGATTGTATCTTAGTTCTCTCACCTCCTAGCTATGTGACCTTTCTAAGCCTCAGTTCTCTCATCTGTAATATGAGGAAATAACACTAAGTATCTCACAGGACTCTGATGAGGATTCAATGAGCTAATAAAAGTAGTTAGCATAGTGTAGCCAGCATACAACAAGCATTCACCATTATTCTAAGATGTATATATGCCTACATATGACTATGTATGGATATATATGCAATCTACTTTTTACATAAGCCGATAATGTGGCACAATTTATGTAGAGTATAGGATAACGATGAACCCCAAAGAAGCAATGAGTCAATCAGTAAAAAATGAAACTTTTGTGATTACTGTTATTACTTTCCCACAAACATCACTTAATTTTTAACAACTATGTGAGATAAGTCTTATTATTACCCCTATTCCTCAACTAAGAAAACTAAAGTAGAGGGAGTATAAGGTCAACCAGCCAGACCATCAGTGGTAAAACCGGAAGTGGAACACAAACACTCCAGCTTCAGGTCTATGGCTCTTTGGATAAACCATAGGAGGAAAATCAAAAGTCCTTTCTCAAAAGTAGTTAATGATTATTCTGTGACTCAGATTAAACACACAATTTCTAGTCCTATAGTGGAGCAAATATTATGGAAAATAATCTTTCTTCCCTGCACCCCACTGCCAGTTCACTGTACTTCCATCTCATGAAGCCATAGTTCTCGGTTGCTCGGCCCATCTTCCCACGACTTAAGTATGTTCGTCAAGGGTGTCCACAAATCCCTGGTCCAGGCTTCTATGTCTCACCCTCCCCCAGTGTTTTCCTGCCTGTATGTCTTCGAATACATGGTTTTGTTCACCCGTAACACCTGCCCACAACTCTGCTTATGAAGATCTTGCCAGTGCAGGCAGACATTAATGACACCATTCATTCATTCATTCATTCACCCATTCATTAATTTTGTTCATTCTTTCCACAAATTTGTGTTGAATAACATATTGCCAGGCACTGATCTGGGTGCTGAGAAAACCACGCCAAACAAGCATCACCTCCTCCATCTTTTCCTCTTTGAATCTAATCTTCTTTCTTAGTATCGCTAGATACTTAGTATCGCTAGATAGTTGTTCCTTTATCCTTGAGAGTCATGGTACAGGGCTTGAGACATGGGGGGAAAACTTACTCGAAATATATTAATTTAAGATAAGGAAAAGTGTTTAACTTGATAAAATAAAAAAATGAATTTGATGTAAATAATGCTCAGAAACTCATACAAACTTGAATAAGACTGAACTGGTTCAAGAAACTCTGGAAAACTTTTGGCCTCACAAGGAGATGTAGAAAGACAACTAGGTACCACCAGAGCCAACACTTGCCTTTCATTGTCATTTAGAAGAAGTATTAAATAGGTTAAAGATAAAATTTAGAGAGTGCTTCAAATTGGAGTTTTAGCAAAAGGACCAGGGAAATAGTGTAGAAGAAAAATGATTACAGAAACCAGTATAATGCAAATCTATGAAAACATTTAAAAGTAACTATTTTACAGAAGTTCTCCAAAGAGCAGCAAAGAATACTATAAAATGTTATAGATTTTTATAATATAGAAAGTGATTTATATAGAGAAAATGTTTTCATACATATTATTTTTGACATGCCTCTCCCTTCTGCTCTAAACTGCCACAGGCAGGAGATTCCCCTAGAGTTTATAGCTGATCAAATCTGATGTTTAAAATACATTGTTTCTTAAGAAAGCTGTGGTCTGAGCCAAGGTGCGATCTACAGGAAGCTGCTACAATTTAGTCTAGGCCACAATTGTTTTACAACTTAGGTAGCTTTTTAGACATAGTTTATCCAACTGAAGTGGAATAGAGACAGAGAAATAATTATCAATGAAATGTATTTAATACTAAACTGCTAATATAATTTTGAAAGACATAAACTTAGGAAAATTTTAACCTGAAAATTTATCAAAGTCATGGTAATGAGACTATATATCAAGAGAATGTTCCTTTCCCTAAAAAAAAAAATTTTGGTGGTTATTTGTTGCATACATATTCATTATGTCTAAGGTCTTTTCCATACATAAAATGTTATTTTTCTAAGATGCTTATACATATAGTATAATAAAAGATAATGTAGTATACCCTGTGTACAGTACAGAATAGTGAGGAAAGCAAAAGAAGAAACGATACATAAAAAAGAAGCATTTAAGAATAGTTTCCCTCTTACTGTTCTATTCTCACCTCCTCCATAAAGTTTAACAGGAAGTCACAACTCTCAGTTGCATAATTCGTGTTTTCCATTCTCTGCATATTTTTCAGCTGAGCATTTATTAGAAATATGAACCCATTTCTAGTGAGAACACCATCACAACACATTTTATCACATATGACATCACTTTCACCTGCAATCAAAGCACTGGGGCTCTCCTACCAAAATAGTTCACCGGCCGTAGGTGTCCCTTAGGGACTATAGGGATTAGAGATTTCCTTTGGAGTGTGGAGACAGCAAATATGAACATGGAAGAGGATGGAGTTCTGCTTCCAATTCCGTTTAGCAGCTACATAGTATTTCTCTGGGTCAGTAGGAAGGTATGTTCCCATCCCCAGTGGTAAAATTTCATATGCCTTTGTTTCTCTGTTGTCATCATTGTTATTGTTATTTTTTGTTCTCAGAACTGATGCACTGATGTACATTAGTTTTGTGTGCTTAAAAGCATAAATTTGTTGATTTTCCTCCTCTGTATTCTGTATTTTGTTTTCTTTTACAAGAAACATGGAAATGCATTACTTTTATAAACAGAAAAAAAAACAAAAAACATTAGTTATCTGTTTTTCAATTCCACCAACATTTGTGGAGCATCTGCTATATACCAGAGAATGTGATAAAGCTTGGGGAGTCAAAGTTGAATGAAATGTAATTCTACCTACAGTCAATTCATCAAAAATCGGTCACCAAGAGTCAAAGTGGTTCCTAGCTTTTTGTTCTTAAAAACTCACAACCTATTAGAAAACATAGATATGTAAACGGCCATAAGATACTTGCTTTATTAGTGATTAAAAAAAAAAAGTTACTGTTCAAACTCCGAGAACAATTCTTCTTTGTGGGTTAGTGATAGATTTAATGATTTATCTGTGCTCTGAAGGAGGAGTTGGATTTAATCTGTGTTGTGTTCTCTAGTTCTACTTCAGACAGGATGACAGAAAGGATATATTTTTTTAAAGGCCAGTTTGAACTCTAGTCTTTGTTCCAAACTAAGCACAAGGGAAGACTTCCTTATGTGCTTTCACCTTGTGCTTATAAGAATTCTTAAAAGTATTTATTTGCACACAGTCTCCTCACCCATGCAGGACGCACTGAAGCAAGCCCATTCTCACAGCTACTGGTCTGTTGGCATAGCCATTTCCCAGTTCTGCATGTAGAGGCCTGACGTTGGGTAGGCTCACAAGTTCAGACCCCAGGAATGCACTCCAACTGCCTCTGGAGGAACTGCTTGCACACGGGCCCTCCCTTTTTCTAAGTAGTGACCTCCTAGCTGGTGATCATGTTTAGCCTCATGATGGCAGTCAGGTTTATAACCAGTGCTGGCTCAAGCGGTCAGGAAACTGAATGTTTCTCAGCTGAGGAAGCACCAGATCTCACAGGCAGATAAGAGGTTAAATAAAACCATGGCAACCATTAGTCCATCTGATGACTTAATGTAACTTACACTAAAGCAACCTAGGTGGTCTCACACCCGGATACACAGTTTCATAAAGGGGGTCCCCACTTGTCTCTCTGCCTGATGCATTTGTATAGGGTATAACCTGTCAACCATGTTCAATATCTTGAAAGCTCTACTAGTCTGAAAACATCTGCATTGGTTTTGTGCTTAATGCTACTTCATTGGACTCTCCCAAAGCCTATGGGCCTTTTCTATTGTGTCTCATTAGGCCCTTATTAATCTGTAGACAGTTGGACAGAACGCTGCTCCCACTACAGTAAAAGTGCAATAGCTTACAGTTCCATATTTCCAGTGAGGATCTTAGGCTGAATTTAGTAATTTTTGGGTCCACGATGGTACATGGCCCCAGTCCTCAAAAATATTGACTTTGTACCAGTGTACAGACAGTGAAGAAGTCCTTAATAAATCATGTTTCTTCTTATATATGTTACACCAGGAATATAATAATCAACATGCATCAATTCTTGAGGATTCAAAAATATACTCTGATTTTTAAATACTAGGTTCTTTATTGCCTGCTCAAGCGGAGCTACCTAAAAAGGTCAGATAAGAATATGTCTGTTATACAGTACTGCCTAATTCTTGCATGAGTAAAGGATTAGTCAAATGGGAAATTTGAAATAAAACATGGTTATGGAAAAAACTTTGAATACTGTTGGATTGTCAGAAAACTTATATTCCTAAAAATATAGTCTGCTTATACTATGAAATACTTTGGTAAGGGCTGTGACTGACAGAATGTAAATCTTTACAACTCCTAATATTTCCATTTCTAATGTGAAGCAAAGACCACTGGTGCTGACAAGGGGGAAATGGTTTGATAAGTTAATGCTTTTAGACCTATGATCTGGTACCGCCTTCTCTATAGGATCATACCGCCTGCTACAATTCCAGCCTGGACTTATTCTTGCATCAGCTGGTCTTATTACTGTACAATTACTTTGCAATCTAAAGTTTAGGTAAAGAAGAATTGGCTTAGTCATAATGGAAAATAGTCTAATGAAAGTTGAGAAATGTTATTTCATGTTAGAAAGAAATACCCATGAGTAGCCTAGAAATGTATCATTTAATAAAATAAGTATAGATTTACAATAAGCTAAAATGAATAACCTAACAGAATTGGAAAAGTCAGGTTTTCCTTAACATATTGCATTTAATTTAGACAAGGTGGCAGATTTAGGGAATGGCGCATACTAGTTAACTTTCTTAGTTAAGGCAGGACGCCTCTGAAGCCTGCTCACAGACTCAGTTCCAGCTGTAATTACTTGCAATTACTCGAATGAATGACTGCAAGTAAATTAAGTCAGACAAATTTCTCGCAAGTGACAAGAGATTTGAGGGATATAGTAAACAGATCTTTTGGAATCTATCACTTCTACTAGAAAAGTAACTCAAATATCTCCTCATTTTAAAGTGACAAAGAATAATGAAATATATATGTGAGATCTATACTTTTTTTTTTTTTTTGTATTACTTTGGGCAATGTGTCTTAATCTTGGCTACACATTCTAATTACTTGAGTAGTTGTAAAAAGATTTTCGATTGAAGCAGAATCTCGGAGGTAGGGAGCTGAGCCTGGTTAATTTTAAAAGTATCCCTGATGATTGCAGTAAGCAATGTTGAGGACAATGTCTGAGGCGGTCTCTCTCCCAAAAGTGTCTGATCAAAGTCACCAGGGCTGCTCAGTCCACAATTAGCCCTGAGTGGTATCAAGCGTTTTTAATCTTTGCCAGTTTGGAAGCCAAAAAGTGACTCTTGTTTTCTTTTAATAGAGAAGCACTCATTTCTAATTCTTTAAATCTGTCTGACACTAAGTTTCACCTTCTATAGAGTTACCATTGCTTCTAATTTAGTGTCAACACAAAGGTAATTTATTGCAGGATTATTTTCCAGGCTATCCTGGGGCATTTCTTCTTGTCCTGAAATAATACTTCTACAACTTTCATTAAACTATATCTTTATTACTGTAAGTCGATTCTCATCTATATAAAGTAATTACAGTGTGTCATTAAGTGTCAGGATGAGTTGTTTAGACACTAAGAGCTGTGGGTGCTCAGAGGAGGATTTGGATTCTAATGACATATAGAGAGGACTTGGGCTGGAACTTGATGAATGGTGGAAGGAAAGGAGAACTGTGTCCTGGGCAGAGGGCATGGCAAGTCATGAGCGAAGGACCAATTTAGGGATACAAAATACACATATCCAAAATCTGTCATTGCTTATTTTTCTTCTAATGCTCCTGCCTGGGATGCATCTCTCTTTTGTAAAATCTCTGAATCTGACTCCTCCTATCTATATTCCCAAACCCCACCTCAACCTGCTCAATCAGAATTGGAAGTGGAGAGCTAGAAGTCTACATTTTAAACAGTTTCCCAAGTGATTTTCATAATGAAGCATTAACTTAAAGTAATTAATCTATCTACACAATCCAAGAGGAAGATAGATGGGACGGAATATCCCCAAAAGAGAACCAAATGCTATAAACTAGTGCTTCTGTCAGCATAAATCAGATATACCATTTTTCATTCATCAAACAGGCAAAGATTAAAACACTTTGCCCCACTCAGTGTTGGTGATGGAATGGGCTTTTACACACTGCTGGTGGAAATGTGAACTAGTACATTACTAAAGGACAATTCGGCAATTCTTATCAAAAGCCTTAACATTTTTCATACCCTTTGACATAGTAATTACACTTTTAGAAATTTATCCTAAGGCTGTGGCCTCATCCTTGGCAATTTATCAGGCTTATTTGTGAAGCTTCTATGAGCTACGACTTCGGGGCCCTCTACTCCCTGGAGATTCTGATTCTGTAGATTTGGGGCAAGGTCTGGGAATCCGAGTTTTGAAAAGACTGATGTAATTTGGGCTTATTTTTTTAAATCTCAAGCAATAGAAAAGTTAGAAATTGGTGAGAACCCCACCTTCCACTTTTTCCCCTCACTCCCTGTGGGTAACGGCACTGGACATGTTGTTTTGTGTTTTTTCATTCAATAACATATATTACAGACATGCTTCTATTTCAGTATATTCAGATCTAATATTTTAATAGTTGTCTAGCATGCATCCAAATAATTCAATTTATTTAACTATTGTGAATATTTAAAGACAGATAGTTGAGATCATTTTCACGTTTCTATTATAAAATAACCAAAACAATAAACATTCGTGTATGACATTCTCCTCTTTACCTGCATGAAAATTTCTGTAAGATAAATATCTAGATATTGTGGAGTCATATTAAACTTTGCTATCGACAAATTGCTTTCCAAAATACTTTTACCGGATGTGTCAGACATACCTAACTGTCCACCAGAATTCCGGCTTCCTCTCTGACAAGATGTCTTTGGAAGTGGGAAGTGGCAGCCCATCCAGAGGTTACTTTACTCCTGCATGGTGTGGGAGGCATGTAACTAGTTCTTGCTAATAGAATGCAGATATAGTGTGCCATTTTTAGGCCAACGGATCTCAGATATGGCTATGACTTCATGCTCTCTCTTTCCCTATCTCCTGTCTGTCTCCAAAGACATCCAGGTCCCTTTAGAAAAGCTGTGCTACATTATGGAAGGAACTTGGATCCCTGGATCATAGTGAAAAGAGAAGCTACCCACGTATCTACAGAATAACCAACATTAGACCGTTATGTGCATGATAAAATCTTATTGTCTGATAGTTTATTTAATACAGTAACTAGTGTAATCCTCATTAATATATCTGCTTACATTCACGTCGAAGTGGGTATACGTATTAAAAACAACTTTATAAGAGATTTTGATGTGTGAAGTTTTAAGACCCACCATCCTAACAGAATAATCATAAATATGAGTGAAGTTTATACTTCATTTGTTCATATTGGTGAAAAGTTGGAAAAATTTATAAACGTCCAATTAATAGGTGAACACAAATGATGCTAAAAAAGAATATTGAATGGCATGGAATGCCATTTCATGTTTGATTGATTATTTAAATGAACATATAAAGCTTAGGAAGGAGGTTATAAGACAATATCAATTTTTAAAATAAGTTAAAATATATGTGAGTAAAAATATTGGCAGGAAATATACTATAATGTTAACAGTGGTTATCAGTTAAAGATGGAATTATAGATTTTTTTTTCCTTTTTACTTATCTATGTTTTCTAAACTTTATTGGCTATGTATCATCTTTGGAATAATAAAATTTAAAAAAATCAGTAGGTATGACATTAAACTATATTAGCAAAAAGATATAACTTACAGTCACTCAGAGATAAACTACCTACAATGTATAAATTTGTGTGGTTTGAGGCTTAATAACTTATGAAAGTTGCCTACTTCTGAGAGGAGACCTGAAACCAAAGAGGTTCACATGTTTATTAAAAGGCTTATATAGAATAGTTTACCAATGAGTGTCCTTGTATTAATTGATTAGCACAGTTGGAGATTAGGACCTATATGCAGAGCTAGAAAGAGTTATATATGTGGGAAAATAATAGTCTCAAAAATACAGTTTCTGTCTTCTAATTCATGGAGAACTTTTTTTTACATTAATTAATTCATTTTTGGGGTGTGACATTGGTTAACGAAATCCAGTAAGTTTTGGCTGAACATTTTAACAGTAAGGCATCTATATATTTACATTGTGTGTTCACCTTCCATAGTTAGATTTCTTTCTGTCACTATATATTTGACTCCTCCCCCTTATCCTCAAATTATTATTTTTTTAAAAATAAGAACGAGATTTTTTCCATTCACTGATGTTTGTTCATTTATCGTGCACAATGAGAAAATGGGAGTAATTTACAGCAGAGAAAAGAGAAGGCATTTCCTGATAACCATGTTGGTTAAGACTTTGGAAGAGTGATGAAGTATGTTCATGCAATACCCCTTCCCTAGAGATTCTAAATAACAGGAAATAGATTGAGGTGGTTCAGTTGTGGTTTTGAAAACCAAAGGATGGGACATCCTGAGGGGCCCTTCTTTGCCCTTTGACTTCTTGCTTGCAGATTAGAATGTAAGAAGGGGAAATCAGTGATGTGAGATACCAGTTATAGCGATTAAAAATGATAATTATAGCACTAACAAATGACAAACAATAGTTAGATGTGATGTTTTAAATTTCATTGTGTTTATAAGGATGTAATGGACATATAGAGAGGACTTGGGCTGGAACTTGATGAATGGTGGAAGGAAAGGAGAACTGTGTCCTGGGCAGAGGGCATGGCAAGTCATGAGCGAAGGACCAATTTAGGGATACAAAATACACATATCCAAAATCTGCCATTGCTTATTTTTCTTCTAATGCTCCTGCCTGGGATGCATCTCTCTTTTGTAAAATCTCTGAATCTGACTCCTCCTATCTATATTCCCAAACCCCACCTCAACCTGCTCAATCAGAATTGGAAGTGGAGAGCTAGAAGTCTACATTTTAAACAGTTCCCCAAGTGATTTTCATAATGAAGCATTAACTTAAAGTAATTAATCTACACAATCCAAGAGGAAGATAGATGGGACGGAATATCCCCAAAAGAGAACCAAATGCTATAAACTAGTGCTTCTGTCAGCATAAATCAGATATACCATTTTTCATTCATCAAACAGGCAAAGATTAAAACACTTTGCCCCACTCAGTGTTGGTGATGGAATGGGCTTTTACACACTGCTGGTGGAAATGTGAACTAGTACATTACTAAAGGACAATTCGGCAATTCTTATCAAAAGCCTTAACATTTTTCATACCCTTTGACATAGTAATGACACTTTTAGAAATTTATCCTAAGGCTGTGGCCTCATCCTTGGCAATTTATCAGGCTTATTTGTGAAGCTTCTATGAGCTACGACTTCGGGGCCCTCTAATCCCTGGAGATTCTGATTCTGTAGATTTGGGGCAAAGTCTGGGAATCCGAGTTTTGAAAAGACTGATGTAATTTGGGCTTATTTTTTTAAATCTCAAGCAATAGAAAAGTTAGAAATTGGTGAGAACCCCACCTTCCACTTTTTCCCCTCACTCCCTGTGGGTAACGGCACTGGACATGTTGTTTTGTGTTTTTTCATTCAATAACATATATTACAGACATGCTTCCATTTCAGTATATTCAGATCTAATATTTTAATCGTTGTCTAGCATGCATCCAAATAATTCAATTTATTTAACTATTGTGAATATTTAAAGACAGATAGTTGAGATCATTTTCACATTTCTATTATAAAATAACCAAAACAATAAACATTCGTGTATGACATTCTCCTCTTTACCTGCATGAAAATTTCTGTAAGATAAATATCTAGATATTGTGGAGTCATATTAAACTTTGCTATCGACAAATTGCTTTCCAAAATACTTTTACCGGATGTGTCAGACATACCTAACTGTCCACCAGAATTCCGGCTTCCTCTCTGACAAGATGTCTTTGGAAGTGGGAAGTGGCAGCCCATCCAGAGGTTACTTTACTCCTGCATGGTGTGGGAGGCATGTAACTAGTTCTTGCTAATAGAATGCAGATATAGTGTGCCATTTTTAGGCCAACGGATCTCAGATATGGCTATGACTTCATGCTCTCTCTTTCCCTATCTCCTGTCTGTCTCCAAAGACATCCAGGTCCCTTTAGAAAAGCTGTGCTACATTATGGAAGGAACTTGGATCCCTGGATCATAGTGAAAAGAGAAGCTACCCACGTATCTACAGAATAACCAACATTAGACCGTTATGTGCATGATAAAATCTTATTGTCTGATAGTTTATTTAATACAGTAACTAGTGTAATCCTCATTAATATATCTGCTTACATTCACGTCGAAGTGGGTATACGTATTAAAAACAACTTTATAAGAGATTTTGATGTGTGAAGTTTTAAGACCCACCATCCTAACAGAATAATCATAAATATGAGTGAAGTTTATACTTCATTTGTTCATATTGGTGAAAAGTTGGAAAAATTTATAAACGTCCAATTAATAGGTGAACACAAATGATGCTAAAAAAGAATATTGAATGGCATGGAATGCCATTTCATGTTTGATTGATTATTTAAATGAACATATAAAGCTTAGGAAGGAGGTTATAAGACAATATCAATTTTTAAAATAAGTTAAAATATATGTGAGTAAAAATATTGGCAGGAAATATACTATAATGTTAACAGTGGTTATCAGTTAAAGATGGAATTATAGATTTTTTTTTCCTTTTTACTTATCTATGTTTTCTAAACTTTATTGGCTATGTATCATCTTTGGAATAATAAAATTTAAAAAAAAATCAGTAGGTATGACATTAAACTATATTAGCAAAAAGATATAACTTACAGTCACTCAGAGATAAACTACCTACAATGTATAAATTTGTGTGGTTTGAGGCTTAATAACTTATGAAAGTTGCCTACTTCTGAGAGGAGACCTGAAACCAAAGAGGTTCACATGTTTATTAAAAGGCTTATATAGAATAGTTTACCAATGAGTGTCCTTGTATTAATTGATTAGCACAGTTGGAGATTAGGACCTATATGCAGAGCTAGAAAGAGTTATATATGTGGGAAATTAATAGTCTCAAAAATACAGTTTCTGTCTTCTAATTCATGGAGAACTTTTTTTTAAATTAATTAATTCATTTTTGGGGTGTGACATTGGTTAACGAAATCCAGTAAGTTTTGGCTGAACATTTTAACAGTAAGGCATCTATATATTTACATTGTGTGTTCACCTTCCATAGTTAGATTTCTTTCTGTCACTATATATTTGACTCCTCCCCCTTATCCTCAAATTATTATTTTTTTAAAAATAAGAACGAGATTTTTTCCATTCACTGATGTTTGTTCATTTATCGATAAGTGCACAATGAGAAAATGGGAGTAATTTACAGCAGAGAAAAGAGGAGGCATTTCCTGATAACCATGTTGGTTAAGACTTTGGAAGAGTGATGAAGTATGTTCATGCAATACCCCTTCCCTAGAGATTCTAAATAACAGGAAATAGATTGAGGTGGTTCAGTTGTGGTTTTGAAAACCAAAGGATGGGACATCCTGAGGGGCCCTTCTTTGCCCTTTGACTTCTTGCTTGCAGATTAGAATGTAAGAAGGGGAAATCAGTGATGTGAGATACCAGTTATAGCGATTAAAAATGATAATTATAGCACTAACAAATGACAAACAATAGTTAGATGTGATGTTTTAAATTTCATTGTGTTTATAAGGATGTAATGGAGTCAAAGTGGGAAAGCGAGTGCCCATTTCTAGGGATCTGGTTAAATTATGATATGTCCATAAGGTGTGAAAGACCTACATAAAAACACTGAAAAACATTGATGAGATAAACTAAAGACCTAAATAAATTAATGTTTCATGTGGTTACCGAAGCTGGGGGAGGGGGGGAGCGGGGGGAAGTGGGACGTTGTTGATCAAAGGGTACAAAGTTGCAGTTACACAGTATGAATAGCCTAGAGATCTAATGCACAGCATGATGACTCTAATTAATAATACTGTAGTGAATACTGAAGATATGCTGAGAGTAGATTTCAGATGCTCTTGTCACACATAAAAAAATGGTGACTATATGAAGAGACAATATGTTAATTAGCTTGACTGTAGTAATCATTTCATTATGTACACGTATATCAAGTCATGTTGTACCCCTTAAATATATACAATTGAAATATATATATATATATAAAATATATAAAAGTAATAACTAGATTGTGCTTTTGTAACTTATTTGGTAATCTCTGCTTTGGAGAATAAAAAAGGTGATATTTCCAAATTGTTTGATGAAATTAGTATAACATTAATATTGAAAACAGATGAGAACTATAAAAGAAAAGAATATATTTGCCAATAGATGCAAAATCTTATATAATAGTATATCATTCAGCAGTATGTAAAAACCAGTTTATCTCAGGAACATAGCAATGGTTCTCAATATAAGAAAATCTATATGAGATACCTTAAGTATGGATTAAAGGAGATAAGTATATACTTATTTTAATAGATGCAGAAAAATTATTCGATAAAATGTAATATCAAGATTATAAGGGAATTTCCTTAACACCATAAACCTACAGCAAGCATTGTCTTAACTAAAACATTCCAACTATTATGACTGCTTCACTTCAATATTATAATAAAACCTCTAACTGTTAAGAGAGGGAAAAGAAACAAGAAGCAAAAAAACTTGGAAAGAAACAACTAAACCTCTCCTTATTTGCACATGATATGATTGTCTAGAGAAAACAAAAGAGAATTTGTACAAAGTTAGAATCGATAAGAGAGTTCCAGAAGATTTGTTTTCAAACATCAGTCATATTCCTATGGACTAGCATTAAACAGAGAAAATGTAACAGAAAAAAAGTTTACCACTCAAAATATCAATAAAGTGTAAAAATTATCTAGGATAAATCTAAAAACAGATATGCTATAAATTTATGGAGGAAGGCTTAAAAATAGCACTGAAAGAAGACCTGAGTACATACGCACTAATGGAAAGAGTCAATAGCAAGTCTTCTCAAATTAATATGTAAATTTAATTCCAATAAAAATCCCAATGGAAAATTTCATAAGCCTAAGCACTGAGCTTAAAAATTACGTAGAAGAAAAAGGACAAAAATAAGCCTCAATATTTTAAAGAAAAAAATAGGTAGAAAAAAATTAGCCTAAGCAAATATTATGATTTGTTATATAGTTATAGCAATTTAAGAGTGTGATATTGGTGCAGATAAATAGACAAATAGATCAAGGAAATAGCTTACCGAGACCTAAAACCAGACCTGTGCATATAGGGAAAACTGACATATGATGAATACAGGAAAAATGAACACATTCAAATCAGTGAGGATATTCTGGATTATTCAATATGTGGTGCTAGAATAATTCACTATTTATGTGGAAAATAAAATTATATTCCTGAATTACAGAAAAATACTTTATCAAGCCATAAAGATGAGAAGTTGCTCAATTTGAAGAGTCATCAGAGAAATCCAACAATAATGATATATCTATTTCACAACTGTAAGTTGGTAAAAATTAATCCTGAAACAAAAAGTATTGATTAAAAAAAAAAAAAGGCACTAAAACCAGAACTCTTATACACTGCTGGCCAAAATATAAATTTATTAAACTGCTTTGAAGAGCAATGTGGTAGTATCTACTAATGTAGACAATGTTCATATGCCAGCAATTTCCCTTCTAGGCATAATCTAGAACAGTGTTTAAAAAACTGCAGGTTCTGACCCATTAACAGATAGCGAAATCAATTTCATGGGCAATAAACAGGATGAAAGAGGAAGTGGAGGGAGAGGAAAGAGAAAAGGAAAAATAACAAAATGTATCACAGGTTAGAAAGCGTAGTCCAAACTATTGATTTAAAAAAATGGACATTTAATGTTCATGAATTGAAAGACTAAATATTATTAAGATGTCAATTTTTCCCAAAATGATGTATAGATTCAGTGCAATTCTAATGAAAATCCCAATAGGTTTATTTGTAGAAATCGGTAAGCGAGTATTAATATTTATATGAAAATTCAAAGGATCAAAAAAAATCAAGACAATTCTAAAGAACACAGTTTCCGAACTTTTACTACCCTATATCAGAACTTAATTGCAAATGCATGGTAATTAGCTGAAATGTGGTATCGATTCAAAGAAAAACAAATAGACTAACATACTAGGGATCCACATAAATACAAGCTACCTGATTTATGACAAAAATATCACTGCATTACAATGAAGAAGGGATGCTTATTTAAATAAATGATACTGGATCAACTGGATATCCACGTGAAAGAAGTTTACCTTGACCCTTACATCACACCAGAAACAAAAATCAATTCCATATGGATCATAATCCTAAATGTGAAAGTTTAAAAAACTTAAAGTCTCAGAAGGAACCTAGAGGAAAGTTTTTATGATCTAGGGGAAGCAAAGTTTTCTTAAACAGATCACAAAGAGCAGTAACAATACTAATTTTTTAAAAAAGGCTGAAAAATGGTCCTCATTAAAATTAAAAACTTTTGTTTACCTAAAGATATCACTTAGAGGAGAATGAAAAGGCAAGCCATAGTGTGGAAGAAGATATTTGTGATAGATATATTTGACAAAGGACTTATTTAGAATATATAAAGAACTACAAATGAATAAAACAAAGACAAAACAATTTTTAAATGGGCAAAACTATAGTTGCTTTAAAAAGAGGATATCAAAATGGCTACTGAGCATAAGATTCTCAACATTATTAATTAGGACAATGCAATTAAAGTCACAATGATATACCACTATACACACACTAAAATGAAAAAAGACTGACAATTGGATCTATCGGGTAGGAAATGGAACAACTGAACTCTCACTTCTGTGGCAGTATTCATTAGTACGACCACTGTGGAAAGCTGTATGATAACATCTCCTAAATCTAAACATTGATTACCCAATTATACCTCAGGAAATATACTAAAATAATGAGTACATATATCTACTAAAAGATACAAACAAGAAGGTTCATAACAGCTATATTTTTAATGGGCAAAAGCTATAAGTAGTCTGTTTCCATCTACAGAAGAATGAACAAATAAACCATGGTATATTCATACGATGAAATTCTAAGTTGTAATATAAAAAAATCAAAACTATAACGACAAATAACAAAATGAACAAACCTCATAATGTAGAGTGAAAAAGTCTAACTCTAAAAAATAATTCTGTAAGAGTTTGTTCATGTAAAGTTCAAAATAGCCAAAACAAATCTATAGAGATAGAATAGTTATCTTTGTGAGTGCTATTGATGGGAGAAGAATGGGAGAATTTTTTGTACATCGTGATCTGGTGGTAGTGATATGGATTTCATTGAAAAAAAAATCCATTGAGCTGTACAATTAAGATTTGCGTACTACACGTATATTGCATATCAATTTTTTAAAAAGTGATGCTCTAAGTGCATTGTAGTAAAATATCTGACACAATATTAGACCGCAATCTACATCTCTTTCGGTTTGACTATATAAGAAAAGGGATAGCAGATGCCCTCCTATATAATTTCTAAGTAAATCTCTAACAATCACTTTGTCATAGTACTGTGTTTTATTGTGTGAAGAACTTCGAAATTTTTTGTACTCCTGGCAGTCAAAGAGTCAGAGCCCTTAGCTCCTGAGGAGTTGGTATTGGTTCAGAAAAACCACCTCTCCCTTTCCAGGTGAAGACTAGTTCTAGGACATTTGTCTGTGGCTCCCTTTGACTTCAGTCCTTACTCCCAAGTTAGCACATATTCTCCAGGCTTGTAGGTTAGTATCTTCTTTCTTCCAGTTTCCTCAGCTCTTCCTGCTTCTCGTCTCATTGAGCCTGTCCTTCTCTCATATGTGCTACACATTTTAAAAACACTTCTTCCCAAAGCCAATTCCCTTCATCCTTAGAAATTGTTGATTTCAGAAGAACATTTTATAATCTAACTTGTGCTTATGCACTCTAAACTGCATTTGCAATGACATGATATTTGCTCAAATTTTAGGGATACTTACTGCAATAAAGCAGTATCCACATTTCAATGTCAGCTCAACTATATATTCAACAAGACACTCAACTCCTACTACATGCTGGACTCTGTGTTAAATACTGGGCATGCAAAGATGCATGTGCCCAAAGAGCTAACAGTCTTGTGAAGGAGGTAGGCAAATATATAGGCATATGAGTTCCAGTAGCTTCCCATTAACTTCCTACTTCACTTCTTAGAATTTTATCAAGCTCTTTTTGTTATCCCATTTCTCAATCCAAATCTAATCTTCAATATGCATTTATAACCATGTAATCATCCAAACTAAACCATCGAGTCATCTCTTATTCCTCGGTCTCTCACACATTTCATATCTACTCACTCATTTACATGACAATTCTTTTACCAAACTATCTTACAACTCCAGCACATTTTTTTTCATTCCTATTGCCATTGTCTATCTCAGCATCCTATTTCCTTTCCTTTGAACTATTACAATAAGGTCTTCATGCCTCCATTTTCACCTCTGCCATGTTATCCCTCACACTGCTGCCATAAAGTCTCTGTCTCTCTGTCTCTCTGTCTCTCTCTTTCTCTATCTCTATCATCTCTATCTCTATCTCTATATCTATCTCTATTTCTATCACCTCTAACTCTATCTCTGTCTCCATCTTTACCTCTTTTTCTGGGAAGATTTCTTATGTTCAGGGAAAGAAATACAAGAACCTAAAGGAGAAGATACAGTGAGTTAATGGTATGCTGAACTGCAGAGAACCAGTGAGATATTTTCTCCAAAACATGATGAGATAAATTATGAAAACCTGATAAGTATGAAAGGCTGTTTGTTAAAAGTTTGATGTGGTACTGCTTATTTTCTTATTCCCATATTTTTCAACTGAGGTGGAAATCACAGATTAAATGATAGAAAATAGGCAAGTTCTTGACTCCATAGAGACACAGAAGGGTCTTCTCATTTTTTAGGCACTAACATAGTTCTTGGCTACCTGTACCACTTTAGCACCTCATGTGTACTTAGGAGCCCACTCAGCAGCTGGGAGTGAGATGCCTATGTTTTTGACCAAAGTAGCCAATCAGAAGATTATGGTAATAGAGTAGTGAAGATTAACCAGACTGTCATATAGACTGTCAAAAAGACAGTCACATAGACTGTCAAAAAGAATCAGAATTCGGGGAAAGGACAAATCATTATAGACTTAAACTGTTAGGCAAGACTTAATAAGGAGAGAAAGCAATTCGGGCAGGATTAATATGATAAAGGTTTGAAGGAATATGCACAAAATGATTCATGAATCAAAATTCAGATGGGTGAGATTCTGAGTTGATCATACTGGATTTTCAGTTTAGTGTCATGTGCACTGGACAAGGAACTGTGATGCACACCACTCGCTGTCTGTTGGCTATTGCAAATTGTAGAGCGAACAACATCTTAAATGGGACAACATGCAGGTCTCTGAGCCTATGAAATATGAGTGTTATGATATTAGCATTAGGTAATTATCTCAGAGGAAAACAGATTTTGAGGGTGTGTGTTGGGGACTGGGCAAAGTAACTGTGGAGTGGTTGACAAACTGGCTGCCGCCCATATGCAGCAAAATGACCCCATAGATTGAATCCCCATTCAGCTCTTTCAGAGTTAACACAAAGTGAATAGACCAGGTCTAAGTTGAGGTCACCTCTTCCACTTCTCTGTGTGTGTGGTGTACAGAAGGGAAGGAAGAGGAGTGAACTGAGAAAGTAACATGAGCTAGAGGATAAGATCTGACAGATTCAGAGTGGCTCAGTAGTTCAAGTAACTTTTTTTCTCCTTTGGTATTTCAAAAATGTGTTTTGAATCCTCCACTTTGTCATGTTAAAAATCTCACTTCGCTTGATACTTAGAACCAACAGCAGGATTTTTACAGACTGGACAAGAAGGAATTCACCTCTTGCCTGACCTTCTAGGAGCTTTCAGTTCCAACATGTTTTTTTGTTTGTTTTTGTTTTTGTTTTTGTTTTTCAGGCAAATCTATTAAATGACCTCTGAGAAAGAGGCTGCCACAGTGTAGAGTATAGAACATGTGAGGTGTGAGTTACACTCACATGCGCCCCCTCACCCACTAAGTTTAAAACTCTCACAAATAGAGCAATCATTACCCTGGTCAGTGAAAAATGTTCATAGGCGGTGAGATTACTAACCACAGAGTTAACACCAAAAACCCTGAACACAACCTTCTTAACTGATGGAGGTTTTTTTTTTTTTTTAAATTATGAGATAAATTTGCTGATGCCTGTTTCTTCTTACTTCCTTCACACTACCTTTTGAGAAATAGAAGTTTCTACAAATTAAAAACAAAAACATAGGAGGTGTGAATTTTTTAGACTCTAAGCTTCATGACTTCTGCAATTGTATTCCTAGTATTTAAAATGTGACTGATAACATAGTAAGGACTCCTTAAATATATGTTCACTAAATAATATTTACTATATGATATTTGTAAAAGACTTAGTACAAAGAGACACAGAAAGTATGAAAATGAAGAGAGGGATTCATTTGCCAGTTAGTAAATGGTAACAATAAGAAAGTCACACAATAAAATTTAGAGATGAAAAAATAGTAAGTGGATCAAAAAAGGATGTTTCGTATTGATTTTTTAAAAAGCTTAAATCACCAATATTACCTTTTACCTATGTTCCTCACAACATAGGAACAAATACATAAAGCAAAAACTTCTAGAAGTTTAGGAGGGCTGATAAATCCACAGCAATAGAAAAATACTTGGATGCGTTGCTCTCAAAAATCAATGGAATTTTCTAACAGGTCTCTCTGATTCCTTCTTAATTAACAAAAGTTCGTATCAGCCAGAGTGAACTTTTTAAAAACAAATCAGTTCATGTCACGTCCCTGCTCAAATTTCTCAATGGCTTCCCCTCATACTCAGAGTAAGACACAGATTCCTAACCAACACACACAACCTTCTTTACAAGACAGCCCTAGCTCACCTCTCTGATCTTATCACCTTTTTATTATTTCATGTTTTAGATGTGTCCTTATAAAAAACACAATTTGTCTTATAACTGCTGATATTTGTCCATTTAATAGATATTATTTGTATTTTTTCTCTTATTTTCAATTTTTTATGCACTCTATTTTCACTTGTAGTAGTTCTTCAGAAATTTTACCATGCATACTTAGCACGTGTTTCATTTGCTTTTATAGCTCCTTCCACGAGAGTGTCTTTGTAGTAAACCTTTAATTTTATGTAATAGTTTAGCTGTGTACAGAACTTTAAGGTGGATATTGTATTCTAGCTCTGTGAAGAAATTATTCTACTCTTCTCTTCCTCGTTAACTGTTTTAAATTTGGTTTTGAGTTTATCTCTCATTCTGTGCAGGTAATATATTTGCTTTCTCTTGCTATTTTTAGAATCTTTTTTTTTTCTCTCTGTAGTTTTTTTTTATTTATTATGCTTTGGACCTGTATTTCTAGAATCTAAGAATGTATGACAGCCACCATGTCAGCTCCTACTTACAGTTCTGTTTTATAGTTAAAACATTGTTTTTTACTATAAAAAAAAACTTCCCTTAATTTGTGATAGACTTATCTGTGCATTTAAAAGTCTGTTATATTTTATCTAGCATTTCTATATATTTTTGGTGGAATGGTTTTTACATTTATCTAGCTAGAAATAGAAGTCAAAACTCGAATTATGGGCTATTTATATATGAACAATGAGAGAACTACATATTAAAGTATATATAAAGTATCTCTCAAAAATGTTAAATTCATTTGTAAGAGAAAAAAAGAAAGGCTGAAAAGAAATGAAGTAATCATTTGAATAAAAAAGTTATAAAAGGAACAAACAACTAAGCTAAAGAAATAAGATGGATATACCACCAGATTGGTGTGCAATTTATGACCATAACACATGTGGGGCAAGGATAAGGAACCAGAACTCTTACTCTACCGGAGGAGTGTAAACTGGTATAATCATTTGGAAAACAATTTTGGCATTACTCAGTACAATTAAAGATGTACAAACTCCATGATTCAGTAATTCCACTCCTGGGTATATATCCTAAAGAATGTCATGCACATGTACATCAAGGAGCACACACATAAGACTGCTCAGACCAGCACTGTTTGAAACAGCAAAGAAATACAGGAAATAATCCATGCACGGTAAAATGGATGAACTGTGATATATTCACATAATGAAATACTGTGTAGCAATGAAAATAAATAAACTACTGCTACATACATTAACATGGATGAATCTCAAGAACTATGTTGAATGAAGAAAGAAACTTGTGAAGAATGAATAAAGTGTGATCCCATTTACGTAAGCTTTGATAACTTGCATACTACATACTATATCGGCTGGGGATGCCAGTATATATATATACTAATATATGTAGTAAAACTGTAACAAAAAGGAATAGAATGATAAAAGCAAAATTTAGATTAATAGTTACTCTGAGTGAGGATAGAGCAGAGCGGAGTTACAGAAGGGACACCAGAGTCTTCAAAGACACTGGTAGCTACTGAGTATAAAGTGTCAATGGCAGGCTGTATTCCAGCCTTCTATCTGCATATATATGTATAGATGTATGGAATGACATTCATCAAATATTAACACGATTATAACTAGGCAGATTTTGGATTATTTCACATTTTCCTTACATTTTTCTGTATTGCTTCAATTTTTATTATGAATATGCACCTATTTATTTTTTAAAGTCATTCTATCTGAGAGAGAAAGGTTGTTATAGACTAAATATTTGTGTCTCCCCAAATTCACGTATTGAAATCCCAACCCCTAGTGTGATAGTATTAGGAGGTACAGCTTCTGGGAGGTGATTGGGTCATGAGGACAGAGCCCTCATGAATGGGAGTAGTGTCCTTATACAAGAGACCCCAGAGAGCAACCGTCCCCCTTCTGCCATGTGACATTACAGTGAACAGGCCCCCATTTATGAATCAGAAAGCTGAACCAGACACCAAATCTGCTAGGGCCTTGATCTTGGGCTTCCCAGCCTCCAAAACAGTGAGAATTAAATGTCTGTTGTTTAAAATCCACCCAATCACTTGTATTTTTGTTAGACAGAGACACAGAGAGGAAGTCCAAGAACAAAGATCCACCAAGCGAGGTCTCAGGTACTTACCTAAATGGGTTGAAAATTCATGCCCACACAAAAATCTGCATATACATGTTAACATCAGCTATAGTCATAAGTGCTAAGAATAAACAAATTGTAGTACAGCCGTCTCCACTTACCCACAAGGGATACATTCCAGTGGATACCCTGGTGGATGCCTGAAATTGCAGATAGTACTGACCCTACATATACAGATGCTCCCTCACTTGATGGGATGATATCCCCATAAATCAATTGTAAGTTGAAAATATCATGTCAAAAATGCATTTAATACACCTAACCTACCAAACATCATAGCTTAGTCTAGCCTACCTTAAACGTGCTCAGAACACTTATAGTTGGGCAAAATCATCTACACAATAAATACACCATAGAGTATTGGCTGTTTACCCCTGTGATCACATGGCTGACTGGGAGATGTGGCTCACTGCTGCTTCCCAGCATCACAAGAGAGTATTGTACTACATACCAGTTGCCCAAGAAAAGACTGAAATTCAAAATTCAAAGTATAATTTCTACTGAATGCATATTATTTTCGCACCATCCTAAGTCAAAAAATCTTAAGTCGAACCACCGTTAAGTCGGGAACGTTTGTACTATGTTCTTTCCTTTACATACATACCTATGATAAAGTTTAATTTATAAATTAAACACAGTAAGAGATTAACAACTAATAATAATAGAACAATAATAACAATATAGTGTAATAAAGGTTATCTAAGGTGGTCTCTCTCTCACACAAAATATTTTATATTGCTGTACTCACCTTTTTACATAAAGGAGGCACATTACGGCTTCTCTTTGGCATATCTGAATTGCCAACGTCACTGCTCTTGGGCTTTGGGGCCTTTATTAAGTGAAATAAAGGCTACCTGAACACAAGCACTGCAATACCTAACAGTGGATCTGATAACCAAGCTGCTACTAAGTAACTAACTGATGGGCTGGCAGTGTGCTTAGCAGTGAGGATTCACATCCAGGGCAGGGTGGAGCAGGACATGTGAGATTTCATTATGCTACTCAGAACAGTGGGCGTGCAATTTAAAATTTAAGAATGATTTATTTCTGGAATTGTCTATTTAGTATTTTTGGACCGTAGTTGACTGCAGATAACTGAAACTGCAGAACAGGAACTGTGGGTAAAGAGAGACTACTGTAATGTATCCCAATAGGTTCAGCAAGTGTAACAAATGTACTACACCAATGCAGCATGTTAATAATAGGGGAAACTAGAGAGGGGAAATGAAGATGGTGTATATGGGAACGTTTTGTACTTTCTGCTCAATTTTTTTGTAAACATAAAACTGCTCTAAAATATAAAACCTGTTGTTTTGTTTTGATTTTTAAAAAGATCCAAGAACAGGGTAAAGCATTCTTGAAATATCTGGGGCAGAAATATGGTTTTAGTAAATCCTAACATAGCCTTTACTACATGCTGTAGGCCAAAGAAGGTAAATACCTTGCCCTGGGACAGACAGAAAGTGAGTCACAGAGCCAGGGTTCAACCTGATGCAGACCTTGCTCCTGGCCGTGACCTGAGGCTGCCTCCCCTTAAAGGAGCTAAAACCAATTGGACATCAGTGTTCACTGTTTCCCAACTCGGAATCTGCCTTCACCCTTGATTCAGTGGTTTCGTTTAACTTGTCTTTATAACAAGCCATTCTAAATTCTTATTGGAAGTGACGTTATATAAAACAGCAAATTTAAATATTGAAACTGGAGACCTGCTCCGTGCTTAGTTCCCCTGGTATCATATGGTTTGTTCTTTTTCCTTATAATAGTTAAAATAGATTCCAGAGGATGAGAATGCTTAAACCAGATAAACACAGCATCAATAACCTTTCGATAGGTATTTTTTCTCCTTTTTGGAGGAGCAGGGGATCGTGTTCTATTAAAAGACTTGTCTTATTAAAAAACATAATGGGAATTATGATCGGTTAAAAAGAAACATAAAATTCGAGTTTGTTTAGGTGTAAAACCAGTTGATGATGTTCTTTATTACTAATTTTTACTGTGTTATGAATTAGTATAAATATCCAGTAAGGAGAGCTTATTTAAAAAATATGCAAAAGCACACACACAAAAACAGCAAGTGTTTTTGTCAATTCAAAGTATCTTAACTAGCCAAACCGTTTTTTGAGTTCCCAGTTTGTAGTTAACTATACTGGGTACCAGAGGGAGGAGGGAGGTCACAAAAGGAGGCTAGGCTTTTACCCTGCTTAGATACATCCAGCACTGATGAAATGCTGGTTATCTTGCAACCAGTGCTCCACGAAGGGTGAGAATAAGGGCTAACGTGCGAGTGAAGGTTTCCTTGCAGCCTGGGGACCTCCACAGTTCCTGTAGGAGTAAATGGGAAGAAAGATGGCAGAGCATTCCTGGCCATGGGATGGTCATGGACAAAGGCTCAGAGTCATTTAACAGTGATCTTGGTGTGTTACGGAACAAGGAGTAGATCTGTTTTTCTGGGGCAAGGATGTTGAGGAGCTCAGGGCAGTTTGTTGGGCAAGGTTTACAGAGCCAAGATGCTGAAGGGCCAGTGACATAAGCACAGGAGTTTGTGCTTGTGCTGAAATATGACTGGGAATTACTGCAGGCTCTTGAGCTCCCTTGCAAACTGATACCCATCCAGAAAAATAGATGGGTTGTATGTTTATCCTTGATTTATACTAAGAAGGTCCTGATATTTTCCCTATCGACAGTAAGAACCATTTATTGAAAATCTATTTTTTTTTTGCCAGAATAAAAGCTCCAATCTTCTTATAATTTCAAAAGGTAAATATCAGTCATTCTTTTATATATATATTAAAAGACAGGAGAATTCAGAAAGATTAAGTGATATGCCCAAAGCCACATTTTGAGAGTCAGGATTTTCCAAGACCATGCATCATCCATTTTACCCATCCCTGCCCCTCTAGCAAAGTGTAGGGCTTTTGCTTCTAGGACAGAAGTCAGCAAACTTTCCTATAAAGGGCAAGATGAATATGCCTGGTGCACACACAATCACATACACGTCCATTTTTATTTAGGCTTTGGGGGCCATACAATCTCTGTCACAACCACTCCATGGTCATACTATAAAAGTAGCCATGGTCAATGTGTTATTCCATGTTCCAATAAAATGAAATTTAAATCTCATATAATTTTCATGTTACAAATGTACTTAATTTAATTTTTTATTTTTTTCAATCACTTAAAAGTATAAAAACCATTCTTAGTAATGCACCATACAAAAACAGGCAGTGGCCACATTTGACTTGTAGGAAGCAGTATGCCAACCCCTATTTTAGCTTTATTGATTAGAGCACTAAGCTAATGAAGCCAAGGTTAAATGTCTTATCTCCATAAGAGATAGTTTTCCTTTATGCTGTGAATACTGTATGTTTGTTGGCAACAAGCTATTTTTCTACCCCTGGCCAAGTATCTTGCAAATTTATAGGAGACGACAAGGGCAAAGATGGCTCAGTG
>NW_011888783.1:3319858-3355921 GCF_000151845.1 Pteropus vampyrus | reverse complement strand
GGTTGGGGTAGCCATGAAATTATTATCTTTTAAATCCCTGTTCCAGCATTGCCAAATTTTATCATAACTAACAGTCACATGTAAATCACACATACACTCCCACTTATAGTGCATTTTAAATTCAAAATTTCATGAAAAACAAACATTGAATAATGAAATAAAATTGAGAACAAAATTTAAGATGGTAAGAGAATTCAGATTTTATCTTCTTAAATCTGGTTTTAAAATAATATAAGGGTATATATTTGATTTTTTTTTTTTTTTTTTTACTGAATTTAAGACTTATAAATCTGAATATTTTGTCTCACCTGAAGGGCTTTCCTAATTCTTTTTAGATTGTGTATCAAGAGTAGGTTTTTCTCTTTGGAAACACGACCTAACTGGTCATCCAGTTGTATTAACAAGTTTTGAAGAAGAATTGTTGCCATGGTTTCATTGTTAGAAGCTGCCTCCCTAAAAAACACAAGTGTTATTACACAGCAGGAAACAACTTAGAAAATGCCTACTTTTTTACCACACTAATTTTAAAGTGATACATCTATTCCACGGTGATAAGCATTTAACAGTTTTTTTAAAAACTGTACACATGAAAATATACTGAACATCACTAATCGTTAGGGAAATGCAAATCAAACACTACATCTATTGGATGAGATTATTGAAAACAAAGTAAGTATTGGTGAAGATGTGGAGAAATTGAGTCCCTTGTCCATTGCTGGTGAGAATGAAAAATGGTGCAGCCATTGTAGAAAATAGGATGGAGATTCCTCCAAATATAAACACAGTATTACATATAGCAATTCTCCTTCTGGGTAGACACCCTAAAGAATTGAAACCAAGGACCTAAACGGATATTTGTACAACAGTGTTTATGGCAGCTTTATTCACAATAGTCAAAAAGTGGAAACGACTCAAATGTCTTTTAACAGATGAATGGTAAACAAAATGTGAGATTATATATAGAAAAAATAGAATATTATTCAGCCTTAAAAAGGAAGGAAATTCTGATACATGCTACATGAGTGAATCTTGAGAACATATGCTAAGGGAAATAAATCAGTCACTAAAAGACAAATATGATGTGATTTTACTTATATGGAGTTCCTAGAGTAGTCACATTCAGAGAAATAGAAAATAGAAGTGTAGTTGCCAGGGGCTGGGGTGAAGAGAATGGGGAGTTTTTGTTTAATGAGTACAAAGTTTGAGTTTGGGATGATGAAAAAGTTCTGGAGCTGGATGGTGGCACAACAATATGAATGTACTTAATGCCACTACACTGTATGCCTACAAATGGTTAAATAGTAAATTTTATGTTATGTATATTTTATAACAATAAAAAAGTTAGATAACTATTTAAAGCAAAAAAAATATTTTCTAGTTGTACAAGGTGAATAGAGCTTTAAAAAATGTTTGCAAAATGTTAAAAAAATGTTTGTAAATGTATATTTATTTACATTGAGTCTGTGATAAGAGAGAGAATTGATGTAAACGATAGATTTACTTCTTGGCTTTTAATGTTTAGAAAATTGTTGGGGTTTTAGTCTACAGGAAAACAAAGCACTAGCATCATTAACTTTTCATCTACAGCAAATGAAACCAGGAAGGACAATGATTCTCTTCCTTTGGTAAAGCTTTCCAAAACTTTGAAGAAGTATTTTATCTGAAAAAAAAAATGCACCTATTGAGTCAAAAGTGAACCATAGAATAAGTCTACAAGGATAGAATATAAAGTGCATCATCAACTTGTAGAAGAAATACAATAATGTTTGATCCTACCAGTCCTGATTTTCAATCCACTGGGCCAGCAGGTGTCGAATTTCCATTGGAAAATTGTCATCATAGAATTGATCTACTTGCTCCAAAAATTTGATTTCTAACTGTTGGACTTGATTCCACTGAGACATGCTATAAAACAGGGTGTAAAATTAGAGTTTAAAAGTAATACTAATAACTGTGGTATATCTTATGATTTTCATAGATTTCAAATAAAGATCATATTGCCCATTAGTTAAGTAACTGAAGAAAAATTACTTTTCTTTTATAGTCATTCAATTAAAACAGAAAAGGGAAAATGCTTTCAATCCAAAGATAGAGCAATTCTAAACTTTTCCATAAGCCATCCCTAATGAATGAAACAAGATACTCCTTCTGTCCCCAAACTATCCCCTTCTTTGCTCCAACAGGAACTCCTGTTCCACCTTCTTCAGGAAGCTTTCACTCTTCGCTGGACACCCTTCTCCCCATCCCTTCCCCATCTGTACTCTCCACAAGCTCCTCCCCTATCCCTTGCTCCCTCTACATTATTAGACTTTAAGCAACTTAAAGGTAAATAGCATATTCAACTATACCTCTTAAGACCCTTTTAAGGCTTTACAAGTGAGAAATACCCAATAAAAGCTTCTTTTATATGACTCGCCCAATCCTTTTTTCTTCATTTCAGATTTGTCTGACTTTTAGAGTCAGCCTTATGTTTCTAGAGTTTTAGTCTAATTCAGTCTTAGCTTTATAAAGAGTTTAATGTATGCATTTTCGCAGGCTCTAATTCTTTCAGTTCAAAATATCTCTGAACCAATATATATTTTCATTTCTCTTTGTGATGATCCACTACAGCTGGGCAAAGCTTTTAAAGTCAACTTTTAATTAGTCTCTGATGTACATCTGTCTGATAGTGGTTAAACCCTCAAGTTACTTGAGGAAGAAACCACACTTGATACATATTTGGCAGCCTGTCATAAAACAAAAGTATGTGTTTCCCCTCACATAACCCCACTCTGTCCAATTTAGAAGCTTTAGACATATTTCCTAACTTGGGAAAATTAATATGACCTCTCCTTGAAGTTACAGTATTTTACTCTTTCAAATGTCAAAATTTCTATTGTTTTGTCAGCAATTCTAGATCAAAAGAAAAACATTTTATGTGATTAACCACCATGGTATTTCACCCTATCTTGTAGATAAGTTAAGGTTTCATTTGCTTACGGAACATCATGATGATAAATTTCATATATTTCAGGTTTCAAATGGAACCATTTTGGGGAACCTGATCGAGAAGATAATTATTGCCAATGTTTTGCTAAAAGGAAGCAACTGGGAAAAGAAATATTTCATTTACATATTACTTTATATTTACGAAGACCTTTCCACCTGATCATTCTAGGCATATCGTAATTGCTCAATAAGTGCTTGTTAAATGAATGAGCGGCACTCCTGATGTTGTTGTGAATAGGGCAGGTGGATAGTAGTACCCTAACTTTAAAAATGAAAACAATCTGAGGGTCAGGAAATGACTCTTGCCCAAGATGCACAGCTTTAAGGTCTCGTGACAACAGATACATCGCTCTTTCCAGGTATATATATTCCCACAAAATTGGAACATTGCTCCCATTCTACCATTGACACTGTCCAGCTATATCCCAACAATTTAATCTAGTTAATGACAAGAGAGAACAAGAGCTGAAAATAACATTACAATTTTAATTGCTACTACTGTTAAATCTGTTAAGATTTGGATGAAAATCTGTTTTCTAACAAAGAATTAAGTGAACCGAACCTATCCTAAAGTTACATAGATCACTTTTAGGCCCCTAGTCCACCTTCCAGAGGGCTGAACTCAAGGCCAAATAAAGGAAGGATAAGGAAATAATCCTAGGATATTCTTCTCTGTCGCTGCCTCTGGAAATGCCTTCACACATCCTTCATGACGTTTCTATGCTTTCACTCTTTAAGCGCTTAACTTTCCCATCCCAGGAAAACTACGGAACATTTCTTTTGAAAATTAAGGTCCTGTCTACCCTCTTTGAATGCCTGGCCTCAGAAGGGCTATATAAACGGGCATTTTGTTCCCCTGTTGGGGAGCTAAAGGTGCCTTATTGGCTCTGTGACCCAGAGCTTGCAAAGGAGATGACCTGCCCTAAAACACCACTCTCTCTCTCTCTTCAAAGCCATAATCACTGGTTATCCTAGCTATGGGCTTTTTTTCCTGAAACTCAGATATGCAGTCTAATGTCAGACATCATAACTCAGAAAAGCTGGCTAAGAAAGTGCAGAGGGTCTCGCTTTCAGCACTTGGCGAGGACACACCTCTGCGTCAGCCACAGCTCTCCCCCACGGTTCAGACACCCAGCGGCAGAGCACCGTCCCCAGTCTCCGCTGAGACCTGTGCTCCAGCGCGGCTTTGAATCACCGAGCCGGACGCTTCTTTTCAAAATCATCCGTCCTCAGACAAGTTACAATGAATTAACTGTTAAAACCAAGGGAACAGCAAAGCCTCAGCAGCAGCCTGCATAAGCATTTCCTGGCTCGCGCATCTTCGAAAAAGCAACACGAAGGTGTGGTCTGCTTACTTACCTGGCTCTGTCGGCCTAGTTCCCAGGCCGTGCTTAAGTCCAAAGCCAGAATCGCCCTTCACAGTCCTCAGTAGAAAGCCTCTGACGCTATCGTCACTAGATAATTTGCATCTCTCCTCCCACTTGAGGCTTTCCTGTGCGTCAGTGTTCGCGTCTCTGGGACTTTACTTGGGTCGGTTCCCACCCACTCTCTATTCTAGAAATGCTAAAGAACAGAAAAAGGCTGAAGCCCCTTTGCAGGACGCCCTCTTTTCTAAATTCCACCAGTCACCTGCAACTGCAGGTGGCCCCAGGTGGTTAGGAGAAAGTGGGTGGGTGGGAGCTAAGCATTTACTTTCATCACTGGTTTCTGCAAACAGTCTGAAAACCCCTGCAGACTTACTTGCCTGGAGCTAAATTCCTGGCTTCCTGTTTTCCTCCCTTCAGACTCCACTCTGGTGAGCCAGACCCTGGGATGGAAGTCGGGTGGGTAGCTAGGGTCAAAACACCAAACTGCAATGCCAGCAAGATCTGCTGCCTGAGAGGACGACCTCACCCAAAGGTTTGGGCCAGCTTCTATGCAGGCCGCAGAAGCCTGCCTTTACTGGCCCAACATCCTCCTTTCCTCCCCAGTAGCCCTGTGCCTGGTTGCTCTGGTATACTTTTCTCCCTTTGTGACATGGGCCTGTTCTAGAATCATGGAGCTGGAGAGAGCCTTGGTCTTGTCTGGTTCTAAGTCCTCTTTCGTATTTGAAGAGACCGAGGGCTAGAGAAGTGACCAGAGTTACTTGATGAGTTAGCTGCTGAACCTGGCTAAGAGTCTAAACGTTTCAGCTTCCTTCTTAGTGGTCTTTTCATTTCATCTCCTTAAAGCTAGATTGTTAACCCCCTGACACACAGCAAGAGTTCCATAAATGTTCACGACAATGAAGACAAAAATAAAAGTAGACTGAAAGAGGTAGAAAGAATGACTCAATCTGCTAATGCACATGACTAGAGCAATACTGTATACGAAGGTAAAATGCCTGATCAACCATCACACATCTACACTGTCAGGATTCTTCTCCTCTCCCAGGTGACATAAATATCATTTGCTTAAATGTGCCACCCCTTTCTCCCTTTTGGAAAAAATAAGTCAATCTACCCGAAGTCACACATTGGACATCACTCTAAATTCATTGGTCAGGTAGGCCTAGTCCTGGCTGCTTGTCCACCGGGCATTTTCCAGGAGCTTAGGCTGCTGTGTCCCTAAATGAAAAAAAGTGCTCAGTTCAGACTATTCCATAAGCTATGAAGAAAAGTCCAGTTTTCATCCGGGGAAGCGGTCATCCATGTATAGGAAAAAGAACAAATTCTTGGCATTCAAAGTTCTCTACAATTTGGTCCCAACCTATCCTGGAAACTTCTGTCCCCTATAGGAGCCCATGATCTGGCTCAGACCAGCCTCCTCTGCTCCCTAGAGCAATCTCTCGTATTTCAGTTTTGATGTTCTCTTCATCTACAGTTTCTTCCCCTGACTGGTGTATTTCTTGAAACTATATCCTTCTCAAGGAAGATTTCACTGATGATCCCAGTCATAGCAACTTTTCCTTGCTCTGAATTCTCATCACATTTCCCATCCAAACTAGCACTGTTCAAGAGAAATAAAACACATGCCACATATATGTAAGTTTCTGGTAGCCTCCTTAAAAAAATATGAAAAGGAAAAGGTGGAATTAATTTAATACTATAAATAACCCAATACATGCAGAATAATTCATGCATATAATCAATACATGCATATAATCGCTATGAAAAGTTATTAATAAGATACTTGCATTCTTTATTTTATACTAAATCCCTGAAGTCTGGTGCATATTTGGCATTTTCAGGACATCTCAGTTTAGGCCAGTCACATTTCAAGTGCTCAACAGCCACATGTGTCTGGTGGCTGTCCTATTGGTTAGCACAGATCTAGACCACTCATTTAGCACTTTCTACTTCCTGCTTTATTGTTAGTCATATTGGTTTTGCGTGTTTTTATCATCATTGTATTCGACTGTTGAGTGCTATACAAAGCAGAGAGCTTGTTCTTTTCTTCCTTTTAAGAATCTCACCTTGGGACTACCCTAGCAGTTCTCCGACTGTTAGGTCTCATGATACCTTTATGCCCTTAAAAACTGTTGACTACTCCAAACAAATTTCATATATTACTATCCTTTGTTAAATATTTATTTAATATGTTAAAAATTAAATATGAGAAGCAAATTAAAATTTTTATTTATTTAAAATTATAATCATAAACACATTATGTGTTAAAATAAACATTTTTAATGAAAAACAAGTATATTTTTGACCACACGAAAAATTAGGAGAAAGAGTGGTATTGATTTACATTTTAAAAAAATCTCTTCAATGTCTGGCTTGAGAGAAGACAGCTAGATTCTTATATTTGCTTCTGTATTTGATCTGTTACAAAATATTTTTGGTTGAAGTATTTGAAGAAAATCTGGACTCACAAACATATATAACTGGAAAAGGGAAGAACATTTTAATAGCCTTTTCAAATGCTGTGGATATCCTTCTTTGATGCCACACCCAAAATTCAACAGGTGGTAGTTTAAGGATTAGTTTCACTGTGGAAGGCGAGGCCATGTCAGCAAACTTTACATGTTCAGTGCTGTTACCATATCGATTGGTGTATCTTGTATTTTGAATTCAACGTTTACCCACATGTGATTCTGTAATATCACATATTGATCACTTGGAAAATACTGGTTCACTGAACTATGCAGATCGTCCAAATGTCAACATACTTCATACAATATCAGAAAATCGCATTAGTTAATATCATCACTGATCTCATTAGAAAAGTATTTTAAGTATTGGGAAGCTGTTAAGCTTGTAGTAAGGATACAAGCTTTCCGAATTCTAATTTTTGTTGAAAGTTCCAAATTTATTATTGGAAACAGATATTGGCAATTGTTTTCCTTGAGGTGACAGTCTCACATTGTTCATTTTCAGAAAAATGTTTTCCAAGTACCTAAGTCTGAATAACTATAGCTTGTCAGTCATTCTTTCAAATAAAAATGGTGTTCTGTGAAAAAAAAAATTAGCCAGTTTGTGGGCAACTCAATCATATAAGTGCTTTTCCTTGAGGCAATCATCATACATTAATAAGTGTACTTCCCATTTCATCACACAGAATATTAAGGAGACATATATTCAAGGTCTGAGATTTAATAATATTAATTTTCTTGCTTCATCAAAAATACATTTAAGTCAAACTAGCATTTAAAAATTTTTAAGTTTGTAGTGGTGAAAAATACAATGACTACTAGGATAATTTGGCATCATTGCCTTAGTTCATTCTACAGCACAAACATTACCCCCCATAGCTTTGGTATCATCAGTGCAAATGTCAACAGAGTGAAAAGGCAAAACAGGATTATTATAAAAATAAATTTAACTTCGTAGACACCCTTAAAAGGTCTTAGGAACTACCCCTTGGATCAGCAGACAACACTTTTGAAATCTCTGCTCTATTCCACCATATCTTATCCACCAAAATCAGTTTTCCCAGAAGTAAATATCATAAGGGACTCTCCACCCAAACGAATAATTATTTGCTTGGTTAAAGCATTTGTCTTAAACCTATTTCTCCCTTCCTATTTCATGAACTGAGCTAGGCTTCTGAGAAAGGGTACCTCTATGTCCACTTTGCTTCCCTTTCTTAGAATCCAACCTAAATAGCTAGGTCTCCAATTTCTTGGCTTTATACTGGCTTTGGCCTCACCAATCCCTCAAAGCTGGGGGGAAAAAAAAATAAAGGAAAAAAAAACCCAAAGCAAAACAAACAAAAATACCCTAAAATGAATTCCTAAACTCAAAGGCCATCACAGATTCCTTTCTTCCTTATAAGTGATCCCTCAATTGCTCTGGTTATAAGTCTTCTACTTTTTTTTTCTTTTTGCCCCATCATAAGAGGGAAATCTCAGGTTATACATTTGCAGAAAAATAGATTCTAGTTCTGATTTTGCCATTTTTAAGATACTTAACTCTATGAGCCTTAAACTCCTTATAAAAAATGGGGATATTATATCCCACACAAAATTGCTGGCTAGATCGAAAGATCTAGAATAAAGAATGAGATAAGAGAAAATACTCAATAATAGCTATTATTAACAGCATAACAATAACCAAGTTGTGAGGAACTTTGGAGGTCATTAGGTTTACCTCATCTTCCCTCCCCGCTCATGGTACAGATAAAGTTTCAAATCTTATGATATAGACAGGTCAAGTGACATGGGCAGTTTCACACTTATAAATCAGAAGTAGAGGAGATTCAAAGAAAGTTCTGACTGCATTTTCTACTATGCTAAGTACAGCTGCTTATTTTGAAGGCAGTGAGAAAGGAAGAGAAGGGATATCATTTTCCCTACTGCAGGTTGTAAGCCAGCTTTGCCTTCTGAATTCTTGTTCAAATAATATAAACAATTGTTGATTTTCATTTTTGCCACAGCACTTTACCTATCCAAGCTTCCTCTTTTATGTGACCTGAGGAAGCTGGATAAGTTGGAGTTGAATGCTGGACAGACAGAACTCGTACATACATAGATACACAGAATCCCAAGGTAGCATGTGGTAGTACCAAATGAGTGGTACAGAAAGGATTATTCTGGGCAAGACAGTCTGATGTGGGTCTTAACAGCTCATCTGTGTGCAGGTGTTCAAGATCCATCAGAATAGAGACAATGTCTTGTACAAAGGGTTTAATATCTAAAGTTAGTGTTCTCAAATCCAGTCCCCAGTGACAGTGCTCCCTCTACTGCTGCTTCAGAAACATTGCAATTTACGAATCAGCATTCTTTTCAGTAATAGCACTTCAACTCTAACTCAATGCCGGACAATGCTGAGAACTTCATAATACAGCATGGGATTAGGTATCATTCTCATCTCCAGCTGACAGACAAGGAGACTAGGCTTAATGAGGCTGGAGGACCTTGTCAATGTTAATCAGATGGTAGGGGGCAGACTCAAGATTCAAACTCAGGAATATCTGACTCCGGAAACAATGCTTAAAACCATTCACCTTTATGAAAAATCTTTTATAAGAAAAGCAATAAATTTCTTAGACAGCTATGGAATAAGTAAGTTTAAGAATATAAATGTGAATTCCAAAATAGAGAAGCTCATTGCATAGTCTATTGATTAGAGATACATATACTCTAATTCTCCAGCTTTCCCTTGGAGCATATGGACAATTACCCATACGTTTAAAAGTCCCCAGTGAATCATGATGGTAGACACATTGCCAATAGGGTTCCAAAACATTTAGCAAATTATGTGGTTGTATAGTACATTGTTTATATTGTACATAAGGTGGCTGTTTCTGCTGAACCACACATTAGAAAATAAGGCTTGACAGCAGGCTAAGATACCTGAATTGTAGATTCTTCATAAAAAAAAATTGTTTGTCTGATCTTAAATAGCCCTTAACCACCTTATTCTATTCTATGTATTTTTCATATATTGTTCTCTTTCTCTGAACTGAATATTTAAAGGATCAAGATTATATGTTATTTTTCTTTGTGTTTCAGTGTTCATCCTAGTGCCTGGTGATTTATCTATAGTTATATAAATTGATATAATGATTTAACGTACATCGGTTCTATCTGAACACCAAGTTGAAGAAGTTATCTTTTCTCTCTTTTCTCATTCTCCCATTCTCCCAAATATTTTAGGTAGAGAACTATCTTAGCTTAAGAAAAGACATTAATTAAGCGAATTGAATTGGTAAAAGAAAATTAAAAAGACAGCTAATGTACTCCATTTAAAGACATAAAAGAAATTGGGAGAATGGAGTAGATAAGAGAGAAAAGAAGAAGGGAAAGAAGAAGATACAAAGGGAATTGAATAGGGGAAAGGATGGGAGAGAGAAGAAAATATGGCACAAAACTTGTCCAATAAAGGGAGTCAGCGAGAAATTTCTAGTGGTGGGCCCAAAAGACATGTCTAATGATCTATATCAAGTTGTTTTTTTGTCTCTGTTGCATATCCCCTCTGTTCCCCAGGCTTCATGAATAACCTATATGGTTTTTCTTGTGGTGGTATTGAAGGAAATGAAAGAAATAAGTATTAAAAAGAAGTGTGGTATATCTTTCCATTTATTTGAGTGTTTGATTTCTTTTATTAGTATTTTGTATTCAAATTCTACACATTTTTGTTAGATTTATGCCAAATTACTTCTCTCTCTCTCTCTCTCTCTCTTTTCTTTGGGGGAGGGGGTGATGCAAATATAAGTGATACTTTTTAAATTCAAATTCTAGCTCATTGAAACTAACTCTTTTAAACAATTTTTAATTAAGTTTATTGGGGTAACATTGGTTGGTACAATTATATAATTTTCAGGTGTACATTATCATTTGACATCTGTATATTCTATTGTGTGTTTACCACCCAAAGTCCAGTTTCCTTCAGCTACCATATATTTGATCCCCTTTACCCACTTCATTCTCTCCCTAAACCCTATATTTGACTCCTTTTTCCCTATCTATCTCCCCACCTCCACGGCCTCCACCCCACTAGTAACCACTAGTCTATAGTCCTCTGGTAACCACTAGCCTATAGTCCATGTCCACAAGTCTCTGTTTGTTTGTCCTGCTTATTCGTTGCTTTTAGGTTTATATCCCACATATAAGTGATAGCATATGATTTTCAAGTTTTTCCATCTGGCTTATTCTGCTTAGCATGATTATCTTGAGGTCCATCCATGTTGTTGCAAATGGTAGTATTTCATCTCTTCTTATGGCTGAGTAATATTCCATTATATATATGTACCACAGCTTCTTTAGCCAATCATCTATCGTAGAATACTTCAGTGCTTCATATCCTGCCACTGTGAATATGCTGCTTTGAACATCGGTGTGCAAATATCTTTTGGATATGGGTTTTCAAGTCTTTGGGGTAAATACCCAGTAGAGGGATTGCTAGATCATATGGTAGATCAATTCTTAGTTTTTTGAGAAGCCTCCATACTGTTTTCCATAGTGGCTGTACCAATTTGCAGTCCCACCAGCAGTGCATAAGCGTTCCTTTTTCTCTGCATGAAATTAACTTTTGTATACTGACATTGTGTTCTGTGACCTTGCTAGTCTCTCCCCCTATTAGTTCCGGTTAGCATTTCTTTAGATTCTTTGTAATTGTCTGCATACACGATCATATAATCTGTGAATAAAGACTGTTTTATGTTGTTTTTTCCAATCTGTATGTCTTTTATTTCTTTTTCTTGCCTTATTACACAAGCTAGGACTTCCAGTGCAATGCTAATGAATGATGAGAGGGGACATTCTTGCCTTGCTCTTCATCTTGGAAGAAAGACATTCAGTTTCTCACCATTAAGTATAATGTTAGCTATAAGTTTTTCATACATATCCTTTATTAGGCTAAGAAAATTCACTTCTATTCCTTAGGGGTGAGGGGTGTTTACTGTAATCGAGTGTGGAATTTTGTCAAATATAGAGTTTTTACATTTTTCATGTTCTTTCTTGTTCATTCTGTTACTGTGATGAATCACACTGATTTTTCAAATTTAAGCTAGTCTTGCATTCTTGGAATAAACCCCACTTGGTTGTGATGTATATTCCTTTGTATATATTTGCTGTATTTAAATTGCCTCCATTTTCATGAGAAATATTGATGTGTAGCTTTCTTTTCTTGTAATGTCTATGTTTGATTTTATTAGATTAATAGGTCTCGCATTTTATTGACCTAATATGAATGGCAGACCAACAATTAATACTTTTTTAGTATATGTATGATCTATACTTATAGTATACCTGAAATTCAAATTTAATGGAGCTTCTTGAGTTTTACCAGGCAACCTTAATTCCTGTTAATCTATCATGTCCAAAGCAGAAGTCTCCAGAGATTCATTTAGATGCTGAGGCTGTATACCTGTTTGGAAATTCATTCAATTCAATTTGAAATATTTGTTGAGCTTATAGATTGTACTCATCACAATGAGAACGATTTAAAGAGGAATCTGCTTGAGGAAATATCAAATTGGTAGTGAAAACAAAATAAGCATTTTAAACTGATAAGAGCTCAGTTGAACTACAATGTTTAGCATATGTGCCACAGGAATTCCAGAGAGTTAAAGACCAATATGAACAAAGTAGTCAGAAAATGCAGGAGATATAGTTAACAACAACAGAAAAAAAGTGATGAATGAAAGAACTGTATCCAGGCAGATGGAAGGAAAATGATGTTTATCTTGCCTAGACACAGACAACACAGGCCGATTACCAGAAGAGAAAGGGGGAGGGTGAAGGGGGTAAAAGGGGTCAAATATATAGTGACAGAGGGAGACTAGACTTTGGGTAGTGAGCACACAATGCTATATACAGATGATGTATTATTGAATTGTATACTTGAAACTTATATAATGTTATTACTCAATGTCACCCCAATAAATTTAATAAGAAGATAAGACACTGATGCAGGGCTAAGATTGGTATCCTTCTGGACAGTAAGAAAAATAATCTGAACAATGGATGCTATAAAAGAATCATTATAAACAAGGTCAGTTGGTACCAGAGTCTCTGAGATAGTTGTTCAGTTTCTTTACTGCACAGTTTCTTTAATGACTGGTCTGGAGGATGAGTGAGGACTGAAATTTAAACTGCTCCAATTTCCTAGATATGAGCATCAGTGCAAGGCCACATCCAATTGAAGGAAAAGATGCTTTTTTTTTCTAATTCTAAGATACTTTGAGGGACATCTGAGGTTCTGGGTGGAAGCTTCAGTATCTTCCTTTTGCGTAGTCACAGTATAATTACTTCTGTACCTCTGATCCAGATGCTTCAAGGTGAGAGTCACTACGGGGAGAGGTGGATGGAGATGTTAGAAGGTGCATCATCTAGAAAGGCCATGAGCCTTTCTGTGGGAAAAAAGTGCAAAGGGACAGAATGAAATTTGGTTTTGTGGTTGGAGGAAGCAAAGTAAGCGAGTGGGAGGGAACCGATAGGGCTTTGGATGAGTATTTTGGAAGTTCAGCACCGGCATCCAGTGGTCTGTATATAAACATAAAGCCATTTAATGAAGAATGACTGTAAATCCAGTGCTGTGAACTCAGAGGCCTTGCGGGGTAGGCAGATAATGAGCTAGCTTGTGGAGAACCTAACAGGTACCTGAAAGTCTTTTTTTTCCTGACATCTTTCAGGAGAAGCTGAAAATCTGGATTGTAGAGAAAAAAAATCTCTTGAATTTCAAATGTTGGCATGATGTTAAAAATTTAACCACATGTACACCCCACAAAACCCAGTATAGACTTACTGTCTAACCAGATAATACACATTTATAGGTGTGAATGCTGCTAGTGTGCCTTCTGTGTTCTACAGCGACATTTCCCAGCCTCAGTCATTCCACACACTATCTACATTATCTACTGGAGGATCTCCAAAAAAGAGAGAGAAAGGGTAGACAAGAACCAAGGCAAATATTACCCTATAGAACAAAATGGATGAATGTAAGTATTTTGAAAGTTCATATCTTACAGCTGCTTTCTCTCTTCTTATTCGTTTGTTCTTAAAAAACAAACAAACAAACAAACAAACAAACAAAAAGACCTCTATCAGATCTTCACCAGCTTGAAATTCCTTGCTACAAGCAAATAAAGTAATTCAAATTTAAGTGAAATAAAATAAGAATAATAAATAAAAATTCCAAAAGAAAATACCCCCCCCCCGTAATAAATACCTGATTCATGGAAAAAAAAATACAACTGTCATTAGTAGAGTATAACATTTTTCCATATAGAGAAATTACCAAGGGCTATGCAGTCCAAAACCAAACTAAACCAAAAATCATCTTAGTTGCTTCCATGGTTGGTGAACCTCTGTCTGTAGCTTGATTGGTTGTGAAAATAATGAACTAAATCTTAAAAATGAAGGGTTGCTATCTTCTTTCTCTTAAGAATTATTTGACTTCACAAACATGTTTGGCTATGGCCTACGTTGCTCTTTCTGTGTGAACTACCAAGTTCTTTGTTTTATGCTATATTGGAGCATAAAAGTCTAACATAAAGTTAAGAGCACAGTTTTTAATGGAAAAGTGCTTTTTTTAAGAACAGCCAGTTCTATTACATCAACCTTTTCATGTTCAAGTTGTAAAGGTTTTCTTTTCCTAAGCTAGTTTGCAGACTAGAACATTAAACAAGCACCAGAGGGCACTATTCTCACAGGGAAGCCAAATCACAGACTGACTGAAAAATGGAGGCTTCTGAGTTACCTGTAAAGGAGTTCCTTTCACATTTAAATGAGACGAGTATTATTTTCTAGGCTTTTGTCATCTGTGATTGTAGAATGGCCTTATCCCTGAGATATCACGGGGTTTACTAGACCCACCAATTTGTTCTATGGCTGTGGCAAGTTGTTGGATAATACTTTACAGCAGGACGGATGTGGGGGAAAGAAGAGGGGGTGTGAACGATGCTTAGGTCAAAGGGTTGTAAGTAAGGATTTATTTTTGGCTTTGCTTAAGCTGAATACCTGAGTGATGGCATGGTCAAGTTCACACCGAGGAGAGATCTGAGCCAGGAATTTGGTCAATTTAGATAAAAGTTTTTGTTTGTACTTTATTTATTTAGGTTTCTTTACACAGAGTGGTAATGCCAAGAGATCAGGGATCTCTTGCCTCTTTATAACATTCACCAACCACTCCCTAAAAAACATATCATCTGAGTAAAGATGGTATACTTGCTATGCAAATGCACCTTCTAGACAAGTACCCTGGCCGAAACTTCCAAATAGGTTGCCACTCTTAAGTCTTATCTGTATAGAAATTCTAGAGTCACAACTGCTCATTGGTTGGTTGGTTGGTTGGTTGTTGGTTCATTGGTTGATTGGTTGGTTGGTTTTTCTAGAGACTGTTCTCTAATAATCCAATTTACTTCTCATAAAAAGGCGAGGCCTCTGCATTCTCTTCCTCATTGCTACAAAGAGTAGAAAAATCCACAAGGAAATTATGATGACAGAAGTCATCTTTATCAAGTGCAGTTATGATATAAAAGGTTAATTAATAAAAATGACATTCATTCTCAGGAATAACCAAGATCCATGGTAACGTACTAATGAGCTTTTTATTCAAATTCTTTTTAGATGGCATTCAGTCTACAGACTCTTTCAGTGTGGAGAAACTTGTCATGTCTGGCCGTATGAGAAACAGCCAGTTAATCAGATGTAACATGAAACTTTGACATGACTGCACAGTGGTAACTTGTACTATAAGTGTATTGTCCTCTTGCCCACACTCTACAATGCTGCCCCATTGTAAACAAGATGTCTGGCTTAACTGGGATATCCTCTAAAAATATTTAAACTAAAGCAGAAGCTGACATCATAGAGGAAAGCTGTATTCCCTGTGTTTGTATTTCTAACTTCCTATGCCATTCCCGGAGAAAGCCGCTGGGTGTTGCTTAATAATGATAACAAAGGATTACATACAGCGGTTGGCAAAGGTAGAAAAAACGATTAGATCATCCAGTCAACTCATCTTTCCAGCAAAGGGCAGAATCCCCAGATAGGGAATCTCACACTTCATTTGAGGCAAAGGGCCAAGTAGAAAGAACTGCACTGACTTTGTTGTCTTCTCTGGCAATACTGACAGAGCACTAAATCTGTTTTAGTTGGCTGTACTCATGCCCTACTTAATTCCTTACACAGGAGCTTCCAACACAGTGCTGCTCTTTTCTTTGGAGATAACCAATGTAGTTATCTGGTTGAAGGTAATTAACTCTTGTAAATGATGCCTGCGTAAAACTCAAGGTCAGGTTACCACTGAGAACACCTTGATAAGACAAGGCCAACACAGGGAACAAGTTCTAGAGACTCCTACTGTCTGCAGTCTTTCACCTTTGCTGTGTACTGTATTGTGTAAACTCTGGCTCAGAAAGGGCTATTGTTTTGGGTTTATTTATTCACTTGACTGAATTTATTCAATAGCACAGCTGAAATGTTTGGTTTCTCACCCCTAGGCTTGGGTCTTTATTTTAACTGGAGAGTCTGCCTTGTTCCTGGGTATATTTTCTTCTCAATTTCAAATACATGGCTAATTCAAATTCTCAAAGTAGATTTTATAATACTTGGGGGTGAGAGGCTACAACTATCGAGACTGCTTGCCAGATTCCCATTCCACTTTGGGCTTTGTTGTAAAGAACTCAGAAGTCTCAGTCTAAAAGCACTTTATTCCCCATGATGTCTGGCGTTCTTGGACTCACGGTGGGACCCAGAATGGCCAATTACAGCACTCAATCTTTCTGACTCTTTTTTTGGGACTGTGAGTGGTAAGGATCACGTAAGCTTAGAGCTTTTGGTGGCTTCTTCCCCTGTCTAAGGAAGATGTCATTAAACAAAGCCAAGATGTATCCCTGGACCTAGTCATATCTAAAGCCCAATGGCCTTCTCAGTTAATCTGGAAAATAAATTCCCTCCTTTTTTTCTTGAGCAGCTTGGAGCTGAATTTTTATCAGAAGCTGCCATTATACTTTGATCGATAGAATATTAAAATAGTACCAAACCGTGGACTAAAAATGAGAACAGAGAGCCCCAGAAAGAGAAAAAGAGACCAACAGTAGATGATTGTTTATAAAGAAGCTGTATTCAAACTTACAAGGACTATGACTTACTTCACAGAGAACTTGCTGAATCGGTTGAAGTTTTTCCTGGTTACATCTGTTATTCCTTAACACTTCATGGAAGACTGAGGAAGTGCCAGCACACTGGGAAAAAAGCCAACATAAAATGGTTATGTAATAAAAAGGAAAAAAGTTTAGTTTTGAAAATTAAAGACCTGTAAGCTCAACTTTTATAGCAAAGGAAAAAAATCGCCACAGTGAATATTGTGAATGGAACAAGATATTGACTTTACATAAACAACATTTTCCCTTCGACTAATCTAATATTTTAACTTATTGACAAATGATAAGTAAATTATATCTGTGCGTCAGAGCTGGGACCAGAAGTGCAAAGTACACAGCCAAGCTAAAGATGCCATGACTGGACTGGGGTCTCAAGGTCCACATAAGGTAGATAGAGACCAGAACTGGAGACACAGCTTATACCAGGGGTCTGAACACAAGGGACTTAAGATAATCTGAGATGTTCTGCATTTCCTGTCCCTTAAAAATTGAATGTTCAAGCATGGCCCTGTGAAGATTGTTCAGTTCCTCTGAGACTCTGTGCCCGCCATTCAATGAGCTATCACTAAATGACTGCTTCGCACATTATTATTTATTCATTCTTCATTTATTCACTCACTCATTCGACAAACACTTATCAGATGCTGGTTTTTTCAAGACACCTTACTAGGTATAAAGAAAATAAAAATGATAAAAAGTTGATTAGGTTTTTCTCCAATGACAATAGCTGTATCAGGAAGTATTGCAATTATGATCTAATCAGTACTGACTTTTCTATTAAAAATTTTTTCAAAGAAATAACAATTAAGATGTAACTAAGTCCTGGTTACTTTTTTTCCATTACTTGAAGACTTGGTATATACTAGGACAAAATTTCAAAAAAGAATTAATGTCTTAAACAGCTCTTTCAATTATGATTTGGTTTCTTTTTAATTTTTTTAACTTATGGTTAAAGTATAATTCCAGCCTTGTCTGTAGACCTTGACCTCCTAAAGTATTTTTTTTTATTTATTGCTTTATACAGTTTCAATATATTACTGACCAGTGCTTTTATCTGCAACTTTGTTTTTGTTAAGATCAGAAGTAAAACAAAGGTAAAACAAATCATATGGAGAAAAAAATTATTTCAGTCTTTTCATTGTTCACTTCTATTTTTACTTTCTTTATAAATCAGTAAACTTGAAAACATGTTCCTACCTCCCATTTTCTGTGGCTTTCATTATTGTACATGTTCTTTTGCAAAATAACATTAAATAAGCTTAATTTGAAGATCTCTAACAAACTTCTATATCTTAAATGAACTCTCACCTTTCACTTATGAACTTAATGTAAAACATCCAGTCTGAATACCTTTTAAGCAGTTACTGTGTAATTTCCTTAGACCCATAGACAGGTATCTACAAGATGAGTCAGAGGGTAGTTTATTCATCTATTAATTCAGTAAATTACTGAAAACCAACACTGAACAATGAGCTGTAGCAAGCTAAAACCAGTGAGATATTGTGCGCAAGAAACATTCCTACTGTCAAATTTGTTCCTGATTGCTGGAAGAGACAACTCATACTATTGAACTAAGTACCTCAATCCAAGGTAATTTGTGATTCATATTAGGTAGTTTGAAGAAACTAAGTAAGACTGGATGGAGGTGATGGACCTTAAAGAGTCGTTATGACTTTTGATAGAGGCTGAGAGAAGATGTTATAAGTAACGAGAAAGGTTGAATAGACAGACGAGTAAAGGCTGAATAGACAGAAAAACGCAGTGTGCTCAAGGAGGGTAAAGCAAGGCTCATTGACGGGAGCAGAAGCCTCGTATTAACAAAAAGTGGATAAAGCTGGTGAATAGTCAAAGTGTTGTGATGTTTTGAACATCAGGCTCATGAGTTTCGGGTATTTCTATGACCCACTGGCTTCCCCTGACTTAATTCTCAGCCACTTCGACCCATCCTCAAAACTGCTGCCAAAGTGATCCTCCTAAAAGATAAAGTTAACATATGACTCCTCTGTTGAAGATTTCTCAGTGGATTTTAGAGGGGTGTGGGACTCTAAGCCCACTCAAGTATAGTTTTCTATAAAATGGTTTACAATTGAAAAACAAGGCAAAGGTTCCCTCGGGCTGAGCTTGGCCTGGGGGGTCCCCAGTGTCCCTGCTTGGTCGTGTAAGTAGCTGGGTAAAAAACATCCCTCTTTAGCACAAGCAATAATTTAAGATAGAGTTGGAGAAATACTACCTGACAACCCATTATGCCATGGCAAACAGGCTGGGAGATCTGTCTGGGGACTAACTGAATTCCTGGGACATGTGCATTGTAACCGGATGTTATAGACTTGCTGAACTCACATGAATCTTCATGTAACTGTGTCAGCGTCACATTGGAAATGCATTTAATTTCAGTAAAACTACATCCATTATATTAAATTTGTTGTTAATTTGAATTTTGTGGATTATATTTTTATTGAATTTAATTTAAAAAATCGGTTTTGTATATGGTGAAAAGTAGAGATGAATATATTTCTAAGGTGTTTTTACCTAGTTTTAATTTTATGTGTGTACTTAAATAATATTATGATAAAAATAACTTAAGTAAACACTGAACTTTACCAAATTTTTTTACTTTAAAAGAGTTGTGTGCATTATCTAAGTAAGAGCATTATCTCATTTAGTCTTAAAATCATCCCTGCGAGATAGCTATTATTCCCATATTATAAATGAGGAGACTGAGGGTCAGAGGATTCAAGTAAACTATGCAAGGTCAAATGGCAATTAAGCGATAAAACTGAGATTTTAACCCAGTTCTGTTTGATGCCAATTCCTCTGCACTCACAGATTCAAAAGCCATCTTCAGAGAAGTGAGAGTAGAATTTGTGAACGTGGATTCGAAGATACGGAAGCAGAGATGTACAGAGACCCAGATTCATCTACAATACCTGTTTCTGAACTGCATCACTTCAAAAGAAAACTACAAATTATGGTCTTATTAAAACAAAGAATTACATTTGATGACTTTTCCCATCGTCTCTCACCTCCTTAAGTCTATGATCCCTTACCAGATTTCTACTGCTCCCTAAACAACTCATTTTGAAGAACCAGCTTGAAACAGTAAGGAGTTCTTTCTTTCACATTTTGAAGGCAACATCTTTTGTAGGGATAGTGGCATATTTTTCCAAAACACCGAAAGCAAACTTCAAATGCCATTCCCACTGCTGCTTTGTTCTGTCCTCGCTTCTTTCAAAAACTAACAACAGTAGCAACAAAAACCAACAAAATGTGGCTCTAGTCTGCTTGAAGTCTAAGCCAGAATTACACTTGGTTTCCCAGTCTAAACTGGGAGATGCAGTTAGCTGGGTTATAAGCCATTCACTGTGCTAAAGAACAATGGAATGGAAAGCTTCAAAATTAAAACCATACGTTGGGTAGGAAACAGCTCCAACTGGTGCTTGATTACTAACTAGGCATTCTGCTTCTAACATGATTTGGACAAACACAGGAAACCCCGCAGGCATGGATGGAGAGATGTTTTCTCTTGCAGGATGAAAAACAGCAGCATCGGATGGTGTTAGGGTGTTAGGATCACTGTGATTCTGGACAGCATCAAAAGCCAGGGCTTTGAGGGGGTCCTCATTCTTACGGCCTCACAGGGAGCCCTTTCCTTTTCCAGGAATCCTCTCCAGAGAGAGAGGCTGTGTAGAATTTTCCTGAATGTAACAAATGTCAGCACATTCCCAGCTAGACCACGCATTCCACTCTTATCAAACGAAACTGACCTCTGTGCCCCGGCATGTTCTTGTTCATCGCTATGATTAATTTCAGGTTCATAGTGATGCAGGTTTCTAGATGAATTGCACAGGCCACTTCAGACAGCAAATATGTACCTCTGGACTCTCCTCCCCCTAATGGAGAGGTCATGTGCTAGCTTACAAGAATGAGGATTTTAAACATGGTTGGCTTACACTCAAATCTACATCCTACGAAATGCTCTGCCCAGACTAGCCTCTCTCCTTTCAATTGGCATGGATCTGCCCCTTCCTACGCATTTTCTGTCTAATACCAAGTGACTCAAGTGGGAGTCACGACCAAAATGAAAACTGTTAGCACACAAGTCAAGATTTTAAAATATTTTTTCAGCCAATGGAAGTGACCAGGGCTCACGAGAGTCCTCGAATTAACATTCCACAGACCCCTGAATCATGCTCATCCGCTAGAGATTTCCAAGTTAGTTGCCTTGATATGTGCTACTGAGCTTCCTCTAGTGAGCAAACCTCTTAGTCCATTTGTCAACCCTGTCAAGGGAAACAAAATATACAAAATAAAAGCTGGTCTTTTAAATTGCTTTTTGCAAGTGCCTTTCTGCATCAGAGTAATTGCTGCAACACTGGTTGTACTCAGATCCCCCCACTCCCCACCCCTCCACCCAAGCTTTGTTGGAGGCTCTAAGTGGTTCAGGTCACAGAGAATGAGTTAATACATGTCTCTATCTCCTCCCTTTTCAAGATTGAGTTCCCCTATTGAGACATTTTCTTAGGATTCCAAGTAAAAAGGAAGGAAACTGTTCTTGCAATCCAATTACCCACATGGACAAATGGCTACTGCACCCCATCTGCTTTTTGCATCTCAGAACTGTCACCTTCAGAAGCCTTGAGGTTTCCATGGAGCTTTAGGAAAACTAGCCTAAGGCAAGACATTGAAACCCCAAGAGCAGAGTCTAGGGATACAGAATCCTACACGTGGCTAGTCTACCCATCCAGCGATGACTTGGCTCTCAAATAATTGCTCTTTCATTATCTAAAAGTCCCCAAATCCAGTTTATTTCTCATTTGGCACCCACCCTGTGCATTTGGGGCCCCGGGAATTCAGAGGTAAATAGGAGAGTCCTCCTCATTGAGGAGCTCAGGGTATAACGGGGGAGGTAGGAGCTTTGTAATAAGCTAACACTGCCTGAAGGAGGTGAAAAAGCATCACTGAAGTATTTTTGAACTAGGTTTTGAAGACCCAGTAGGACATTACCAAAAACAAAAGAGAAGGCTGAGGGAACCACTTTTACAAAGGTAAGGGCCAGATCTGCTGTGGCAGGAGTGTGAGGTCTGGAGGAGGATACATGTTTTAATGAGGTGAGGCAAGTTGAGCCAGATCAGGAAGACCTGTTGCTTCATAAATGAGAGAATGAGGTCATGTGATTGGCATCTGTGTTGGGGATAGACTGGGGTAGGAGGATTTTAGAGGGAGAGAGACTAGAAGTGAAGTTTTTACCATAGTCTCAGCAAGCGTTGAAGGCTGGGACCAAGGCATCGACAGTAGGTTTAGAGGACAAAGAGACACATTTCAAAGAGATTTTTTGAGGTGGAATTGACAAGATTTGATGTGGATGATGAATGAGAAGTCTACAGAAGTTTCTAGGCTGATGGTGGTGCTCCAAAAGAGGCTTCTCACTCTCTTTCTCTCTGTCTCATTTATCTCTTTTAGTTTCCGTCTCTGCCTCTGCTCGTTCTGTTTACTTGTTTTCCTCCTTGGCACTTTACCTCTCTCTTTGTCTCTCTCTCTCTGTAGTGTCAGCTTCTCTGTACACATCAGCTCCATTCTCTCTAATGACCAACCTCATCACTAATCACATTTTCTTTGCTCCCTGGTAACTTCAGATGATATGTGCCTTTGACTTTCCATAGCTCTCCTTCAATCTCATGAGCTTCTGTCACTCTCCATTCCACTCTTCATTATAAAATTTGTTCCATGTTTCTTCCTTCAAATTTCCAGTAGAATCTAATTAGACCAGCTCTTCTTTCTGTGCTAGTTCAGCGTCATTCAGCCTGGTTTCTAATTAGAATTATCTGAGGGGCTTTTTAAAAAATACCAATATGTGGCCCACCCTGCACCTACTGAATCTTTGAGGATGGACAGCCTGACATGTATATTTGTTTTAAAGTTCCAGTGGTGATACTGACACACAAATGGGACTGAAACCACTGCCATAGATGATGAGTCATAGTTTATAGTTCATAGCAAAGACTTTGGGTTGGGTGCTCATAATTATTCCAACTTTAATGTGGGAGGAAGGAAATGGGGTGGAGAGGAGGGAGGGTCACACTGTGTCAAACATGGCCATCCAGAGGCTATGAGTAGAGGTCCTCTTACAACAGACGGTAGTCATACAGGCACCATGAAATGTGTATGCTAAATAGTCTTGGGAGGGGCAAAATGTTAAAGCATATGGTGACTTCTCATGGGTTCCTTGGTAGAGTATAAAGGAAGGGCCTCTAATCTAAATGAGAAGAGTGGGGGGAAACCTTCTTGGTGAGGTGACACCTCAGCTTGGGAGAACATTAATGGTTAGTTGAGTGAAGAAGAGAAACAGTACGCAGGCAGATGAGAATATTTGAAGCATATCCAATGATTTGGGGCAGGATAAGTTCACACTTTCGAGCATCTTCTGCCACCCCTTACCAAACCCATAACAATTCCTCAGAAAACTCCTTATGTGTCTATTCTGGAAGTGTTTTAAGCCTCTGCCGGAACTGGAAGAAATTTTCAAGCCAGAACTGAGTAAACTGTAAGAAGATGGTGAGAGATTAGACTGGTGAGAGGTATGCAGAGGCTCTATTTTGAAAGTTGGTGGTCAATTTATTAGAATAGTAGCTACCATTTATTAAGCAACTATATGCCAGGCACTTTATATACATTATTTCATTGATCCTGACAGATCCCAGAAGGTCAGTATTATTACGTTCATGTTATACATAAAGAAATAAAGGCTCAAGTAACTTCGGTTTACTTGTCATAGTCATAGAGCTAGAAAATCACACAGCTGGAATTTAAACCTAACCACTCCAATTCTAGGTCTTTAATTTTTCTTTAAAAAAAAAAGGAAGGGAAGAGAGAAGAATGCTGTATTTGGAAATGAAAGAAAAAGACATAAATATGTGGTTGCACACTGGGGTCATTTTAGCACTCAAGTGGTTTAAATATTCATAATTACATCTGTATAGGTAAATGTTATAACTATTCTGTATACTATATTTTTGTTCTTTTCAAATATTTTAGCAATAAAAAGAATACTTTCATTAAACAAAACCTGGTGTGGATGCTCACAATGTCAAATACATGAAAGGGGAGCCACTCGGAGCACTTGGAGGCTAGTCTCACCTCTCAAACATCTTCCCCAAACTCAAGGGCTCTATGGCTCTATGGTCCCAAATAAATTTTAGAATCCTAAAATTTTTCTACATACTGCTTAAGCAAATGGGGCCAGGAAGACAAGAAATGTCATATGTGGGTGACAGAGGTATATCTTTGCCACGGTGGAATGCTGTGACTGTGCAGGAAGGCTCTGGTCACCTGGCCTGCCCACTCCTATGTTGTCATGGGTGCTCTTATGACCTAATGGAGGGCAGACCCAATCATAGACCTGGTCCATGCCTGCTGCCAGGGCAGCCACCTCTTTAGAGAGGCCCTGACTTTTGTCTTTGGAGGCCATAGATGCAAACAATGAGGTCAAACCTTATTTTGGATGGGTGATCACCACCAGCACTGTGAAGTCCCCTATTAGCCACAGCAAATGATAAAGTTACCCAGGGACAATGCCTCATTGCTGGTCCTCTTTGCTTGTTTAAGATTTCTTTCCAAGTGGGATGCAGGAAGCATCATAAAGTTATTCACACCTATTCAAACATAAATTATTTGATTGCCAGCACAGCCAGCCCTAAATCCTTCTTCCTCTCAAAAATAAAAACGTTTTAACACAGCATACTACGAGGCCCGTGTTCTGGTTTGCTGGGACTGATGAGTCTCTGAGGAAATGGAATTTTCAGTACTAAAATTGAGAAAGTCTCAGGAAAATCAAGACGAATTAATTGGTCACTTACCGCAACCCACACAGCACAAAACTTCAGGGTGTTAACTGACCACTGTTAGGGCCTGATGCTGCTTTGGCGCTCACAGGGAACAAATCACTTTTAAATGTATTTAAGTGTATCCTTTAACAACTAAATCAAAGCATTTGTGTTGCAAACTCAACAAATATACTCATTCTCTCAATGCAAAGAAATAACTTTATAATCTAATTAAATATGCTTGAATATTCACTTATTGCTTGTAATGGTTAATTTTATGTGTCTACTTGGTTAGGCCATAGTAGCCAGATATTTGGTCAAATATTATTCTAGACGTTTCTGTGCAGGTTTTTGTTATTTAAGATAAACGTTTATATTAGTAGACTTTGAGGAAAGCAGATTACCCTCTATAAAGTGGGTAGGCCTCATCATGCTATCAATTGAAGGCCTTAATAGAAAACAGACGGATGTCCTCTTATGAAGAGGAATTCTGCCAGCAGACTGCCTTTGAATTCAAATTGTCACTCTTCTCTGAGTCTCTGGCCTGCCAACCTACCCTGAAGATTTTGGGTTTGTGTCTCCATAGTCAATTTTAATTCTTTCGGTCTCTCTCTCTCTCTCTCTCTCTCTCTCTCTCTCTCTCTCTCTCACACACACACACACACACACACACACACATCCTATCAGTTCTTTTTCTCTGGAGAACTATAATGTATTACTAATATACAATTTAAGTTATGTGTTCCAAATAATTAGTTTTACAATTACCAGTACTTTTTTAAAACTTTTTTATAAATTAAGAGTATGGGGGTAACATTGGTTAATATAATTATATAATTTCATGTGTACATTATAATTTGACATCTGTATATTCTATTGTGTGATTACCACCCAAAGTCCAGTTCCCTTCAGATACCATATATTTGATCTCTTTTACCCACTTCACCTTCCCCCTACCCACTATATTTGACCCCCTTTACCTCATCTACCTCCCCCCTACTCCCCCATCCCTTAACATCTGCTAACCACTAGTCCATGTCCATGAGTCTCTGTTTATTTGGTCTATTTATTTGTTGCTTTTAGGTTTATATCCCACATATAAGTGATATCATGTGATTTTTAACTTTTTCTGTCCAGCTTATTTCACTTAGCATGATTATCTCGAGGTCCATCCATGTTGTCACAAATGGCGATATTTCATCTCTTCTTATGACTGAGTAATATTCCATTGTATATATGTACCACAGCTTCTTTAGCCAATCATCTATCATAGGGCACTTTGGTTGCTTCCATGTCCTGGCCACTGTGAATAATGCTACTATGAATATCGATGTGCAAATATCTTTTCAGATATGGGTTTTCAAGTCTTTGGGGTAAATACCCAGTAGAAGGATTGCTGGATCATATGGTAGATCGAGTCTTAGTTTTTGAGGAACCTTCATACTGTTTTCCATAGTGAATTACCAATAATTTTTAAAAGGTCTTCTAGAAACTAATAACCTGACAGAGTTGTTTGTTTAGACCTTGAGACATTTAGAGGGATTTTCCAACACTGCCCTGGAATTTTGTAATAAGCATTTTTCATTCCATAAATATTTATTGAATCTTCCTGTATCTCATCATACACTTGAATATTTTGAATACAAAACTAGCTTACTTCATGAACAAAAAATGTGAGGGTATTGGGTATGGAGACCTTTTATAGATATTCAACTTAGGTCATTGAATCTTGTCCCATAGACTAGATTTTTCATGACTCTTTAGATTCATTGCCCTTAGTTTCTGAATCCCAAGTATCGCCCTTTCTATGGCCACCTGAATCTCAATACAGTGGCTTATCAGTATGGAGATTCCAATGATAAACAAAGTGCTAGTCTTCCTTTTCTACTCTTATTCAATTCAGATTTAAATAAACAGATATGCTTTTATACTCCTCTTGGGATCTCCACAGTTTGCTTTTCTGGGTTTTTCTGAGAGGTAAAATTTAAGTTTTCTTCCTTTTGCCTTGTACTACTATTGTAGGTGTGCTGCGTATATGCACGCTTGCGCGCGCTCGCGCACGCGCGCACACACACACACACACACACACACACACACACACCTCAAAAACAAAACTGAGTTTTCATTTAACAAAAACGAAATGTGCAAATGTCTTTCTCATTCCATATCCTTGGTTCTGAGGTGGCTTTTCTAGTTGACAAGAGGTCTGTTCTCTCCTTGATTATTCTGTATTTCTTAGAGAAAACTTGATAAGCAAGACATAGCCTTGGTGCATATCAAGAACATTTTAGATTTTTAGCCAATAGGCTGCCCTGTGCAGGCTCTTCTTGATGTTATTAGAACCAATGTTGGAATCAAATCACTCCCCACTCTGTGCTTCCCCTGATTTCAGTGCACCCTAGTTATACCTTATCATGGCTTACTGTTTGGACTGGTTTAGCAGAAACACCTTGATTCTTCCCATGATGATGATAAGTGTCATGACAGAGTCTGAGAATACTGGCAACATGATAGTTGTCATTTCACAGGCAGCCCAAAGTAGAAGGAAGGAGAGTTCCGTAATGATCTCTCTCTTGGGATACTTAGATCTGACATCTCAACTTTCTTATCCATACAATAATTAGTTCTTACTTTTCCCAAAAGGGGAAGCACAAGTCCAGTCCTTCAAGGTAATGACCAGTTGTGATCTCTTTAAAGGCTAAAGAAGGTTAGCAAACCAAGACATAGTCCTTGCTGCTACAGCTGATATTTGTTATTTCTTTACCACCCATTCTAGATTGTCCTTACTCTTGACCAATATTTTGGTCTGGTTTGGTTGCTTACCTAGTGTGGAGACCCAGACCTTCATCTTTGAGGGGTTTCAGCCTTTAGTTGCTTTTGTCTTATCAAACCATTTTTGATGTAATTGCCCTTTAATAGATATTGTTGGACACAGAAGAACCAAGAGAAGCCCCAGTAAATTCGCTAATTCTAGACATGCTCCTCTCTGTAGCAGCAAACCTCTCTCCTCAAGAGAATAAAGTAACTCCTCTTATTGACCTACTGATTCACCAGCATATGGTGCCCAAAAAGGCCAGGTGGTGGTTGTAGCTCCCAGGTTAGTGGAACCAGTGGTAGAAGAGTTCCTGCCTTGGGAGTTAGGACCTCTAATCTAGCACAGACTAAGTTTGTGGGGATGGGAATCTCAAATTCTACAAGTGAGTCACTGGGAGTTATGGTGGAACAGAGTCAATCCTATATCATAAGGGATATATGTCTATTTCTATCATTGTCTGTCTATCTATCTATCTATCTATCTATCTATCTATCTATCTATCTATCATCTATCTATCTTCCTACCTACCTATCTAATCAATCACACCATGAAGGACAGCCCTCCAACCCCACAAGATGTTGTTCCTTTGCTGACATCTTAGATGAGACTTCCACAAGCCATTCTACTATTCTATCAAGCTAGTTGCTCCTGAGTAATAGAATATATTTTAAAGCTAGTGAACTCTATAGTCAGGAGCCTGTTGTTGCACTTCCTTTGTTTATTCTGAGAAAATGTCATATGTATAATGTTAGTATATCAGACATTCTACAGATCTTTAGGATTCTACAGATTTTTAGATGGTGGTGCTGGTGGAGATACTGTGGGCAGGAAAGGCAAACCCATCTTCCAGAATACCAGTTTAGATAAGTATGAATCACTGCCCTTTCTAAGGTGGAAGAAATCTGATATAATTGACCTGCCATCAGTTAGCAGTTCTTTCCAAGATTAAGGCCATATTGAAGGCTCAGCATCAGTCTCTGATCCTAGCAGGTAAGAAATTCAATAGCAGCAGTACCTAAATCAGCCTTAGTGTGAGAGACCCTATGTTTTTTAATCTAAGCTTAGTTTCCATCCTTGCCACCATGGCTTCATGCCCCATTGCACAAGCACTGGGATGACTCAGGAAGAAGCTGACTGAGATTTGTTGTCTGCTTGGTTGAGCTTTGTATGAGGTTATTTTTCCCTGGTGGGTATTAATATGTAATGAAAGATCTGCATGCATTGTGTCAACTCCCATTAACCTATGTACATACATTTTGTTAGACATCCTTATCTCATGTCTTTATGTCTTGTTTCTTCTATGTTCTGACCATTTGGTCACATTATTTCCCACTGCTCAGCAGTCGGTATTTGTCCTTTCCTTAGGCCGCTTTCCCTCAAACATGAAGTGGATAACCAGGTGTATTGCTCTTAACTCTGCCCAAAAGGAGGATTTCTCTTAACCACTTTCCTTCAGGACCAGTCTTGAGTGGGGCTTTCATGCAGCAGCAGTTCATTTCTGGTTGGCATCAACATATTACACCAACCCTGTCGTGAACCAGGCCCAAGTCCTTTCTCCCTTCCTCTGTCAGGTGGTCATAGGGAATCCCCTATGACTCTATAGGTGTGGGTTAAAGGACACGTATTGGTACAACAGAGACAGGGGAAATGAGCTCAGGTCTCCTGTCCGTGTAATTTACTCAGGTGTTCTGGACTGACTTCAGTCAGATCCTGAATGTACCTCTTCCGTTAAGTAGTAGATTGTTGTCATACCAGCCTGGCCTTATGACTTGGTTGATCTGATAACACTCAGCTCACAGTGAGCAGCTGTGTCACAGTCACTTGGTGTTCCATGATGAGGACTAAATTTCTATTTATGACCAGTGTCATGTTGTTTTTCCAAATAGGGAGTTGATCTCTGCCACAAAAGATAAGATTTTCGTCCAGAATATTAAGGATCTGTGCTATGATTCTTCTAAGAGACTTTTCGAACATTTTACACGGCATCCTTACAGATACCTTTAGAACCTTCAAACAGGTGAGTTATATGGTTCAAGTGGCAGGGCAGCTTTCATTGCAGCCTGCACTTGCTACAGACCCCTTTCTATCTCTAGGCTGCATTTGAAACTGGCCTTTCAGTAAAAAGATAGATAGATAAAGTGAGAAAGAGAGAGCCCAACATTCTAGCTGGCTATCTATTCATTTCACTCCTAGGAAGGTCATGATCCATTAATCAGACCACCTCCCTCTCCCACCCCCCACTAACACCCCGCCAGATTATTCTGCGATATTACTATGATTATCGACCTGGAGGCAATGGGGTAGATTTTAAGGAGAACAAGTACACTTTCACAAGGCTTCAGATAAGATCACCGCATTGTCTCAGGGCAAGTAGAAGTTTTTCTCCTCTGGGAAGGAAAAAGAGGCTATTTTTATTAGCCGGGAGAGGCAGGGTCATTTGGATATTTATGATGATCAGGTTTATACACTCAAATATTCCCATTTCAGGTCTCAGGTTCCCACTCTTTCCCTGTGAGGACCCTCACTTTGACATAGGAGCACTTTGATGCTGTGTGTTTTGTCTCTTGTAGGTTTGCCACCCTATCACATGCAATCCAGGATACAATTTTCTTTGTTTGCCTTGCAGCTTCAGGAGACAAGAGGCTTTTAAAAGCTGCCATAGAGGCCCTCTGGCTTTCATAGCAGACTGTAAGTGGGCAATTAGCTTCCTTGAGCCTGTTATTCCTTTCTTTAAATCTTCCAGCGCCATCAAAAGCAGCCACCCCTTAAGACACTTATAATTATTTTCCTTTGACGCATCAAGCACAGCAGCACTTGATATGCCAATACCTTGCCTTCCACCCATACCACATGTCAGTTAAGCTCAGGCGAAAGTTTTAGATTTTAATTCACATCCGAGCGGGCAGCGGCGATTCGTGTTGGCTATCTGGCTCCACTGGGTTAACTTTGTTGGTTTGGGGGTGGTTTTCAGTTTAATTTTTCTTTTCTAGCTTCGCATTGTAGGCCAGTTCGCATGTTCTAATCATCTGAGGCCACGTCAGGAGACAAAGCCACAGAGCAGACAGCTGAATATGTCCCAGAGAAGGTGAAGAAAGCCGAAAAGAAATTAGAAAGGAATCCATATGACATTGACTCTTGGATCATTCTCATTCGAGAGGCACAGAATCAACCTGTAGACAAAGCATGGAAGACTTATGAACGCCCTGTTGCCTAATTCCCCAGTTCTGGCACATTCTGGAAACTGTACATTGAAGCAGAGGTTAATATCTTATTTTACTTTTCTTATATAGCATCTGATGAGAATTGTAGCATACCCTATAGTGGTAGAAAACAAGTTAGGAATAGAGATAGCACAACTAGGACAAGAAAGATTTAAATGTTTCTTGCTTTTATTTTGTAAAATAGGTATAAAGGACTAATTAAAATGAAATTTTGAAAAAAAATAAAGTTTTAGCAACTGTGACATCACTGCATGTCAGGGATTAGGGACATCCAGTTTACCAGCATAAATGGGGATGAAAAGTTCTATCCTGAAGGTATGCTTTCTAAGAGCAATCCCTATGCCATTGTCTTAGCTTGGGTTGCTTAAAAAAACAGAACCTGAGACAAAATTTTATGTGCTAACACTTCATAGGGTGGAATGCCAGGGAAAAAGAGAAATGAGGCAAACGAGAAGGTACAAACACAGGGAGGTGCAGGACCATGCCAGCCAGAGCGTCACCAAAACATGAGTCTTAAAAAGACATCTCCAGAGAGACTGTATAAAAATAACTGCATGTTGGAACAATACGTCTGGGAGAAAGAACAAGCAACTTATGTGCAGGTGATCTCTTATTTCTTATCTCCCATTGGTCAAAGCTCACTCCCTTGTAGCAACTTCCCCCAACTTCCAAGTTGTGCCGAGGTCCCCTCCTTGTAGCCACTGGAGCTTCTGAAGGCCTAGTCCAGGCAACAATGTGGCCACAGCAGTGTTTTCCTTAGTTGGCCATGTCTGTTAAAGCTTCAGTCTGTGGTAATGACCGCAGCAGCAGTGAGGCCTCGAGACTGCAACAATGCAAGGGCTACTGCTAGGACCTTCCCAGGTAGGGAAGAAGGCTCATGGCCAAAGCCAGACTTTGGAAAATAAGCGAGGATGAGTGGATCTAGGTGGCATAAAAACTGGGTCTGGTATATCCATTTTCCCTTCAAGAAAATAAAGCTTGATGCTAAAGTTAAGCCTACTTCTTAAAGGTATAGCCAGTTGGTGCTCTTCCTCTCTTAATAGGAACTTTTCCTCATTTCAGAATTTCATAGACTCAGGCATGGAAAAGTCTGTGCAAATCATTTGGGTCAGCCTCCATTTTTTCCAGATGAGTAGTATGTGCTTAAGTGACACTCCAAGTCAAAAAGAAAATAGAGAAGCACGGCTGCCTGCCTCTGTTCCAGGCTTCCTTCCACAATATCACACTGATAAGGCAGATGAAGGGGGGTTAGTTGGCACCCCACTTTTGCCTTTATCAAAGTCTTTTGAAGGTGTTGGTTTAGTGAGGTAATGTCTAGAAGCTGTTTTAAGAACATTGACGGAAAGATATAATTTTGAAGTGCTATTGTTGGTTTTGAAACAAAAATTTTTTAAACAATACTAGCCTGCCTTATTGGTGAATCAAAGTGAGTGTTATAAGATTCAACATTTTCAAAGGCAAGACCTCGTCTTTGAAAATCAAATAGAGTATAATAGAGAGGAAGTGCAATAAACAAAGGTGAGCGTGTCGGATGGAGTTATTGCTTCCCTTTAATTCTAAATCAGTTGTGGTGCACAATTCCAAGGATTGGTGCAGAGGTCTTCTTACCTGTGTTCTCATGTTCACACCGAAGTGGAAACGTAGCACTCTGTGCCCTTTTTAGCACAGCTGTGGAGGCTGCATTCCCAGCTGTCATAAAGTAGAGTAGAAACCCCTCATTCCTTAAAAATTATCTCATTTCTAGCAAATCTGTCTGCTTTGCTGGACACATCGACTGTAGCGGCATCTGGAGATTCTTGTTCTCCTGACACATGTATTGATGATGTAAAGACCTGCACTCCACCTTCTGACAGCCTCAATTGCTGAAGCTACCAAAGCTGCACTAGGATGTACCAATCTTCTTTCATATTATGTTCCAAATAATATCCTAGGGAACTTGTTTTTATTTCCTGTCTGAGGAAATTTTTAAAAATCATTCCGGCTTGCTAAAATCTGTTTCCTATCATGTCTTAAATTAGCCTGGCTCCTATTTGTTTGAGTATCTGCCCCAGCTTTTTAGAAGGAAATAGATGATCTGGCTTTGAATTACCATGAGTAGATGCCAACCACAGTGTGCTCTGGTGTTGCTTTCGGATGCTTTTTGCCAAGGGCAGAGTTTCGCTTCTGATTTCACAGCAAATCAAACCCTGAATAAGAAGACAGCTATAAACAAGAGGGAAAACAGCGTCATTTTAAACTGTCAGCTCTTCTCCTTATATCCTTTCCATCTCAAAAGGATCCATTGATATGCAACAGGAAAGATACAGATTAAATTCAGTAAAGTGTGAGACAAAACACAGGTAGTTTCCAGGCAAGACTGTCACATCAGCAGTGCAAGCAAAGCATTTAAATTAGTATACCCACTGTGGAAAGGACGATTGCTTCCAGGGCCTGTGAGGTGTTACTCTGGATGCAAAAGATCACTCCTGGATTGTAATAGTGCACTTACTTTTGTGCATGTAGAGCTTCCTATTTTACCCCTTTTACACTTTTGTGGCACCATGATGCTTAAGACTGAGAAATATATAATCGTGTACTTCTTTTACTGTTTCCTGAATAATGCAGGGAGTTTTTTTTTTTTTTTTTTTCTAGTTAATTCTACTTTGGAGTCTTTCTGAAAGGGTCTAATATCTGCTGTCCAGGAAAACCCTTTACGGGCTTGCACAAGTGGAGTCAAAAAATAAGACTTTACCCACTAACAGATGTTGAGTAATGGCTGCAGAATTGGACCATCTAGGAGTGTGCTTTTTTTTTTTTCTCCCCTTTTTATTTTAAGGAAGCTTGTTAAATGCACATACTTCTCAGACCTGGGAGGTAGGGTAAAGCCCACAGAAATCCAGGAGGGACAATCTCCAAGTCTTTGATAGATATTGGAGGACTTTCTGCCTGTCTTTGAATATACACCTTTAATAGAGCAATTCAAGTAACAGCACTGGTGATATTCCTGGCGTATCTCTGAGATTAGAATGGATGTGGTAATCCATTGTCTCTAAGTGCCCACCGAGGGTCTCAGCCTCCTACATGGACACAGATGTAGAATAATCACCAAAACAGGAAGCAGGAACGTCCATAAGCACTATGCACTAGGGTAGATGAACTGTGTCTCGTACATGTATATGTACAAATGCAAAACTACAAGATGATATCATAATCAGGATATTGACATTGATACAATTTTTTGATCTTATTTATGTGTATAAAAATTATATAATTTACAAATTGTAAGTTCTCTAAAGAATATATTCCAAGAAACATGCAAGAGAGCATTAATTACAATATTAAAATGGCAAAAACTAAAAATCAATTAAATTATTGGCCTATCTCTAAAAGGCATCTATTCAAGGTATTATGGAGTAATGGGATTAGAAGTAATCTTTATTTTATTTTCCTTACTTCTATTTCTATATATTTCGTCTTTTCTACAAGTCAATATTACCTCCATGATAAAAATACAATCATTAAAAAAAAGAAAAGAAAATGTTTCTTTGGACGTGATATGGACACTGCCTGAGAGTAAACATACAAATGTCTAGAATGGTTAGAATTACCTTTATAAGAAATTAGTTTAGTTTGCTGACATGTGTTAGTTTGGTTGTTATTCCATCAACAGAAAAAATATATATACATACACATATACATATATTTAAATCGAGATTATTATAGATTCACATACAACTGTAAGAATTAAGACAGATAAATCCCTTGTACACTTTACCAATGATAACATTTTGCTAAACTATAGTATAACATCACAACCAGGATACTGAAATTGATACAATCTGTGGATCTTATTCAGATTTTCCCAGTTTTATTTGTGCTCATTTGTGTGTGTGTGCACGCGTGTGTGTACCTACCTGCACACACACATGTGTATTAAGTTCTATACAATTTATCACCCTTAAAGGTCTTCGATCACCATAGTTAAGATACTGAACAGTTCTAACACCAAGAGGATCCCTTATGTGGCTCTTTTATCACCATACCCACCTCCCTCATGACACCTCCCCAATTTCTCATCTCTGGTGACCACTAATCTAGTCTCCATTTATAAAGTGTCGTCATTTAAAAAAATGTTAGATAAATGCAGTTATAAACTATGTAACCTTTTGGGATTGGCTGTTTTCACTCAGGACAAATCCCTGGAGATTCATTCATGTTGTTGCAGCATCACAATAGTCTGTTCTTGTTTATTACTGAGTAGTATTCCATGTTACATAAGTACCAGTCTGAACTATTCACCTGCCGAAGGACACCAGATAATGCTGCTATGAACATTTGTGCATAGGTTTTTGTGTAACCATATATTTTCTTTTTTTTTTTTCTGGGATAAATATCCAAATAGTGCAATTATATAGTAGTTCATATTTAGTTTTACAAGAAATTTCTAAATTGTATTCCAAAGTGACTATCATTTTACATTCCCAACACCAGTGTATGAAATATCCAATTTCCCTACATTCTCGCCAGCATTTGGTATTATTTTATTTTAGTCATTCTGCTAGCTGTGTGGTGAGATTTCACTGTGATTTCAATGCGCACCTCACTAATAGCCAATGATATTGAACATCTTTGCCTGTGCTTATTTACTATCTGTATATTTTCTTTGGTGAAATGTCTATGCATGTCTTTTTGCCCTAATTCTAATTAGATTGTTTTTAACCTTTTAGTTTTGAGAATTCTTTATATATTATAGATACTAGTCCTTTGCCACGTATGTGATTTGCAAATATTTTCTCCCAATCTGTAGCTTGCCTTTTCATCCTCTTCACATGGCCTCTCACAGTACAAAACTTTAAAATTTTATGAGGTCCAGTTTATTGGTTTTTCTTTTTATGGATTTTGTTTTGAGTGCTAAGTCTAAGAACTCTTTACCTAGTGTCAGGTCCCAAAGACTCTTACTATGTTTTTTTTCTAAAAGTTTTATAGTTTTATGTTTTACTTTTAAATCTATGATATATTTTCAGTTAATTTTTGTATGAAGTGTGAGGTTTAGGTCAAGGCTCATTCTTTTTTCTTTTTCTTTTCTATTTTCTTTGTCTATCATGTCCAATTGCTCCAGCACCATTTATTGAAAAGTCTATCTTCAATGAATTACTTTCAAAAGCACCTTAGTCAAAAATCAGTTGGGTATATTTGTGTGGATCTATTTCTGAGTGTCAATTGCATT
>NW_011888783.1:3312056-3319808 GCF_000151845.1 Pteropus vampyrus | reverse complement strand
CCTCCCCAATTTCTCATCTCTGGTGACCACTAATCTAGTCTCCATTTATAAAGTGTCGTCATTTAAAAAAATGTTAGATAAATGCAGTTATAAACTATGTAACCTTTTGGGATTGGCTGTTTTCACTCAGGACAAATCCCTGGAGATTCATTCATGTTGTTGCAGCATCACAATAGTCTGTTCTTGTTTATTACTGAGTAGTATTCCATGTTACATAAGTACCAGTCTGAACTATTCACCTGCCGAAGGACACCAGATATTGCTGCTATGAACATTTGTGCATAGGTTTTTGTGTAACCATATATTTTCTTTTTTTTTTTTCTGGGATAAATATCCAAATAGTGCAATTATATAGTAGTTCATATTTAGTTTTACAAGAAATTTCTAAATTGTATTCCAAAGTGACTATCATTTTACATTCCCAACACCAGTGTATGAAATATCCAATTTCCCTACATTCTCGCCAGCATTTGGTATTATTTTATTTTAGTCATTCTGCTAGCTGTGTGGTGAGATTTCACTGTGATTTCAATGCGCACCTCACTAATAGCCAATGATATTGAACATCTTTGCCTGTGCTTATTTACTATCTGTATATTTTCTTTGGTGAAATGTCTATGCATGTCTTTTTGCCCTAATTCTAATTAGATTGTTTTTAACCTTTTAGTTTTGAGAATTCTTTATATATTATAGATACTAGTCCTTTGCCACGTATGTGATTTGCAAATATTTTCTCCCAATCTGTAGCTTGCCTTTTCATCCTCTTCACATGGCCTCTCACAGTACAAAACTTTAAAATTTTATGAGGTCCAGTTTATTGGTTTTTCTTTTTATGGATTTTGTTTTGAGTGCTAAGTCTAAGAACTCTTTACCTAGTGTCAGGTCCCAAAGACTCTTACTATGTTTTTTTTCTAAAAGTTTTATAGTTTTATGTTTTACTTTTAAATCTATGATATATTTTCAGTTAATTTTTGTATGAAGTGTGAGGTTTAGGTCAAGGCTCATTCTTTTTTCTTTTTCTTTTCTATTTTCTTTGTCTATCATGTCCAATTGCTCCAGCACCATTTATTGAAAAGTCTATCTTCAATGAATTACTTTCAAAAGCACCTTAGTCAAAAATCAGTTGGGTATATTTGTGTGGATCTATTTCTGAGTGTCAATTGCATTTTGACACAGCATCTACTTTCCATGGAGAAATGGAGAATGAAGAGTGACTGCTTCACGGTGCATGAAAGAAGAGGGGGTCTCTGTGGGGTTATTGATGTAATAGAGCCAAAGGGAGAATCAGTGAGCAAGCACAGAATCTGGCCCACAGAGGGAACATCTGCTTGGTGATTGCTGAAACATCAGGCCTGAGCTTTTAAAAAAATTGCTCTTGCTTAACGCATATGGCAGAAGACTGTGGTGAGTTCTGTGACTCCCTATGGTCTCTCACAGTTTTATCACTGAAAGACTCTTTCTCATTATTTTCTGCTATAGATAACCAGAGGCTAATTTTTAGGATATCTCCTTCTGCTCTTACTGTTTGCCAGAGGCCATAATTACCACTTACAAAGGAGTGTTTCCTGCCATTAACCCTCTACTGCCCTGTATTTGCGAGAGTCCAAACAGGTGGCTGCGCGGGATGCTTCTGCTAAGAGGGCACCACAAATCTAGGGGGCCCCATTGACTCGTTGTTGAGAAACCTAACCTGACTCACTTTATCTCACGCTGGTGCCTCATTGTATTTTCTCTGAATCAGTATGATTAAGATGACTTTATCTTGAACTTGTTCACATTCTTTGATCATCTGGAGAGTTCTTTGAAAGATAAAGTGATGTAATCCAGAATTCATCCCAACTATAGTTACTTTCACCTTTACTCTCTTTACCTTTCTCTCAGAGATTTATCTCTTTTTAATCGGGATAATCTACAACATGGATGGGGGCACACAGCAAGCACTTAACATTTTCTTAATATTAAGGGGATGAATCACCTCTCTCTCCTCCTCTGCAATGCCGTCCTGCCCTTTGACATTTCCTCACAGGGACCTCTTGCTTCCCTGTTCACGTGTGTCATAACACGGAGGGGTCTGAGTCCCTCGCTCTCTCCGTCCCCTCTTCCATGTCTTCTTCCTCGTTATATTTTAATTATATTTCTTCTGTTCTTCTTTTCAGTATGGGTAATGAATTATAATTGTTTGTGGGTTTGAAATATTTATGAGGACTGATGTACGTTTTATTCACAGATCCTTGAAACTGTAGCTTCTTAGACGACACGAAAATAGTTTCCATGTGTAATTCAAACTGTTTCTCAAATGTTAGTAGTGGTAAGTAGCACTTGTTTATTCAATCAGCCAATTAACAAATATTTATTATCTACCAACTATGTGGAAGATCCAGTGTTAGCCCTGAAAGCTATCAACAGAACAATCTTCTGTGCATCTTTGGTTTATCCCAATCCAGGCCATTCTCATTGTCATAAGCAGCCCGTATAGAGGTCAGTGAAGACATACAAAGAATCACTCATTATGGGACACTTCACACAAAGTGTATGGTAAGAACTCTTCATCAGAAAATAGCCATGTGACTTTCAGAATTTTCTTCTTAGACCACGTGGCATTTGGATTGACTGAATCATGCCTCATGGTGATACCTGCAGTTTCTTTGTTCTCTTACAAATATATCCATCAGATAGTCAAATAAACAATTATTTCTCAAGAGATAATTTTCAGTCCATAATAATTAACATGCTAAGGGCTTTAATACATAATCTAATATAATCTTTACAACAGCCCTCTGAAGTCGGTATTATTATAATTATCACTTTACCAATGAGGAGACTAAAAGTTAGAGAGTGTAGAAATAATTGAAGATCACCCAAATAAGACCAAGCAAAAGCTATTTACTAAGAGTTTGATATAACAAAGGAGTCAGGCCCCATCACTTGCATTTGGCGGAGACTCAAAGACAAGCAGACAAGAGGGAAAGCTTTACAATGGAGAAAAGGAAGTCTTCAGGTCTGCCTTGACTGGAGGCTATTGGCCTGGAGAAATTATAGGCACACGAACTAGAAGCAGGGCTTCTAATTGCATGTTTGGCTTTCTTCAGTTGGTCCTAAATTGGAAGTGGGCTCATAAATTATGAAAGCTGTCAGTTATTAATCAAGTCCTGACCATTTGGGACTGATTGTTACAGGACTATTGTTTGGTTTCAGGACTGGTTGCTAGAGGTAGTGGTCTGACTTTCCTAGACTGGTCACTATAGATCATAGATTGGCTTTCTGGGCTGATTGCTGCAGATTATGGGTCAGAAATGTGTGTGTGTGTGTGTGTGTGTGGTGTGTGTGTGTGTGTAGTTTGACCATTGTCTATCTGTATACTCAGTCTCTCAAGAATTTAAGTAACTTGTCAATGAACAGAAAACAGAATTAAGATTCAAAATCACGGTCAATGAGAGTATGAATTTTACCACCTTAATATCCTGTCTCTGTGGAAGAATCCCCAGGGAAAGAGTGGCAGAAATAACTAAGTTGGCAGGTACAGTTGCACTTCAGCTGAAAGCTGCCAGTGGACACTGCTGGTTTCTTACCCATCCAATCCCTTTCCTTCTTCCTAACCAAACTCTGATTTTATCCAGGTATTAAGTCTCTTAGCCATTAAGCAAGATTGCCTCAGGGAACTTGACCTCTTCTCCAATTCCAGGAACCCTGATTTTTCTAAGCCAAACAGTGCATGATGCCTTGGTCACCTTTTTTTTTTTACCTTCACCTTGTCATGAACATGTGATTGAATTGGCCCAGAAAGAATAAAAGAGAGTGGGTGGATTTCTCTTTTTAGCTGAGTGGCAACCAAGGGGCACATATGCACCTTTGCCACTGATTGCCATCATTGACCATAAAGGTGGACAACCTTAGGTGAATTCAATGCTGTGGGTAACAGAATCAAAAGCCAAAGAGAACCTGGGTTCTTTATAACATCAATAAACCATGGACAACAAATTCTGCGGCTGCCCTTTTGTCTTCTGTGACAAAAAATAATCAATTTCTCCATCACCGAATCCAGCTTGAGTTGAGCATTCTGACACAGAGAGCCAAAAGCATCCTAGTGAACACAGCAGCCTGGCAACAAGTCTTTGTCTTTATACTCTGTCCCAAGTTCATTGGTAAAACTTTTAGACATTCTATAGAGCAAGATGGTTAAGAGCCATTTATTGCACTGGACCCAGAATGCCTGTCTTTGAAGCCAGCTCCACCACTTTCTAATTGCTGACTTTGAGCAAGCTATTTAATTTCTCTATGCTTCATTCTTTAATCAGTAAACTGGGGATAATGATGATACCCAACTCATAGAATTGTGATGATTATTAGAACTAGAATGTGTTAAGTGCTCAGAAGAGTGATGGAAAATTATAAGAGCTATAAATGTGTTCATTATTGGTATTATTATTATTAAAGACAGCAAATCATTTCCTAAGCTTTCTCCAGAATTAAAAAAAAAAAAACAAAACTTTCTTTTTACCATTTAAAACTTTAAATCATTTGTATTACTGCAGCCAGCAAATCCAGTTCAACTTTTTCACTTTGCTTCACACCTGTAGCCAGGCTCCAGCATTCCAGGAGCAATCTTAAAAAGGGGCCACTCTCTGCTTCCTTTCTTTACATGGCTTATGTTCCGACAATTGACGTTTCAGCTTTGTATTGAACAGATTCACTTTTGCTTTCATTCCGCCTCTTCTAATGTTTTTATTCATTTATTTATTTTTTACTTTTTATTTTATTTTTATTTTTTAGGCGAGGCAATCCTTGGTTGACCTCACAGATTGCAAGGTCCTTATCATCTTATAATCCTAGGTGGTCTCCCATCCAAGTACTAACCAGGCCTGACCTTGCTTAGCTTCCAAGATCAGACAGGATCGGGCTTGACCATAGACTTCTTTTAATGTTTTTTAAATCATCTTAATAACTGTAGTGTCAACATCTTTCCTTTAAAGATTGTTGAAAAACTACCATTTTTAGACAATGTGTTCTGAGAGAGCGGACATTTATTCTATTCCTGATTCCATCAATGTTACATGTCCCTTTTCAATGAGGAATGTTCAACCAAGAAAAGAGAAACTACTACCCAAGAGTTTAGTCCGTGCCAAGTTCTATGCTAATTGTTTTCACTATTTCTTGAATAGTATATTTCTATTAATGACATACATAGAAATTGAGTGGTTTGGTTTGAGAGTTTTATATAAGTCAGAATAATGGGTTATATGTATATAACGAATAAGCCCCCAATTTTTGTTCATTTAAAATAACAAATCTTGTCTTTTCCTTCAATCTACATGTCTTTCTCAAGTAAGTGGGGATGGGGAGCAGTACTTTATATCAAGAGTCAGTATACTTTTTCTTAGAGGGCCATTTGGTAAACATTTTAGAATTTCAAGCTATATAGTTTTGGTTGCAACAACTCAACTGTAACTTGAATGCAAGCATGCATAGACAAATGAGTATGGCTGTATTCCAATAAAACTTGATTTACAAAAACAGTCAGCCAACCCAGAAGCTGTAGTTTGCTGATCCCTGCTGTACATCATCCTCACTCCAATATTCAGGCTGGTGGAAGATCCATCATTTGAAATGCCTCCCATCACAGTGGCAGGAAGGAAAAGCTCGTGGAGAATCATGTACCAGCTCTGACATGCTTCACCTGGAAGTGATACACAGCACTTGCACAAACATTTTATAGACTGTAGAAAATCATATGGCCAAATCTAAGTTCAATAGATAGAGGTGGGAAAGTAGTCCTCCTATACGCCTAGAAGAGAACCAGAAACTCTAACAAGCAGTAGAAATTATCACATATTGCATCATTCTTTTATTTATCTCTTTTTGTGGCTGAATGTTGCTGAGCTTTACATTCCTAGTTAAGGAAATAAGTTATAAAGCTGTGGTTTATTCTGTGGTCTGATAGACGTATTACTCAGCTTCTGGATAAACCTGACCTCTTTCCCTCCTTTTCCTGCCTTTCTTGTCCAGCCTCTAGGCTTGTTATTACTCAGCAACCAGAGCACTAAAGACCCAGAAGGAAAGTGATGCAAATTCATTCACCTCATATCTGGTTCCTGGACCTTGTACAACTACCTAGGAAAGTCCCTTCTGTGACTTCGTTGTCAGGCTTGAGGTAGCAGAAATTTGCATATTATTATTATCTAGTTCACGCAATCAAAGTAACCATTCATTCTTTGGAGAAACATCTGGCCTGTGTTGGACAGCTATAGATATCAGAAGTGTGTGTGTGTGTGTGTGTGTGTGTGTGTGTGTGTGTGTGTGTGTGTGTATTAGAGACCAATTTGGTCAGCTTCTCCATAGCTTTATTTACTTCTCATTGCCATCTTCTTTTCATTTGTTTCTTCTTTACATTTTCTCTCCCTTTCTTCCCAATAAATTCAGATGTTTTCAGAAAGTTGAAGTTAGGTTGGAGAGAGTGGGAATTAAGGATAATTTTTGTGTTAAATTCTCTGCCTGTGTGTTAAATTCTCTCTGTGTGTCTAATCATACCTTCCTCCAGATTTCTTTCTCACTCATCTATTCATCTACCCATCCAACTTCTAAATGAGCATCTAGTATTTGCCAGGCCCTCTACTAGATAGGTAGTGGGGAATCTAACTGAATAATATCAATACAGTCTGTGCCCTCAGGGATCTGAAAACTTTTGTAGGAAAAAAATTATGATGATTGATAGGAGACCTGAAGAATCCTGGAAGCTGAGGGTTGTAAGGGAGCATGTGGTACAGTTATCTGTCTCCTGGAAAGTAAAGCATTAGAGGGCAGAATTCCTGTTATTTTGTGTGAATGAAGACACTGTTAAGGGATTTTATTCAAATGTTTTTGTTCTTGAACCTTTTGCTTCTATTGTTTATGCTACTGCTATCTTTAGTTTTGTTTGGAGAATGGCAATTAGCCAGCAAGTTATCCGTTGATTTCACGTTTGTAATAGGTTTCTCATTTATCTGGGTTTGGCTTAAAGATCAAATTGCCTTTAGGCCTGCTTCTGATCCTTGCCAAGAAATGCTGGCTCTTTCTACACTCATTTGTGAAAAGCATTGCTCAGGTAAGAATTTCACACTATTTGAATAGAACTAAAACTTTCTAGGAAATAAAGAGAGCAGGAAAGGCATAATTTCTTTATTTTGTTGCCTCCAAGACTCAAAATTGAGATTTCATGTTCTCTATCATATTTTGTGGTTTTCTTTAATTTTCATTTTTTATTTTGTGTGTGTGTGGGGGCGGGGGGGAGTATATCTAGTTGGAATGCTGACCAAATAATATGAATACAATACTTAAATATAAAGATATTTTAAGAAAAGAATTCTTACGTAAAATCAGCACAAAGTTTAAACCAATGAAACCTTATACAATGACGTGACAATTCATTTATTTTCCAACCTTAATAATTTGCTATTCCATATTACAAATTTCCAGAAAACTTGCTTTGTTTGCTTGCTATTTTGTGAACAAAATTTTTTAAAAACTAAGGTATTTCGAATTAAAACATTTCTATGATATTTCTTATCTCTTAAACCATACATAATTCATTACTTTCTGATGACTCCAACCATAATTATTAATTCAGACAATTTTAATTTTCTGTAGCACATTGATGCTCTTGGAACCTACCTAAGAGGTGTAGAACAATTTATCTTAGTAGGTATGATTAGAATACAATGCTTTAAAAGTATTTACTATGTTTAGTTAGTTGTTTTCTGGGTTTTGAGTATCTCCTTC
>NW_011888783.1:3295525-3310386 GCF_000151845.1 Pteropus vampyrus | reverse complement strand
AGTCAGAGCAGCAGTTCTACGATTCCCAGCCACGCCTGAGGAGAGAAGTGCCTGAGCTGGGACAGATGATGCAGAGTTGTTTTCCACATTTTATATAAACTATTGTTCACTTTCCTTTTACTTCAGCATCTCAGCCATTCCTGGCCTCAACATGTTTACATGAAGTTTTAGCAGTGGTAATAAATGTTTTCTGGATATATTATTAAAAGTAAAAGGTGAAATAACAAGACGGCATAGGCATTTTCCTTCTGCACCCTCTGCAGGCATCCACGTTTACTGTGCATTCTGCCCAGACTTTCACATATTACTGCAGGATAAAAGCCTGCTAAGTGCTGTGGGTGGGGGTGGGGAGGGGTATGGAAGTGACTGAGGACCAATCCTTGCCCTCAGGCTCTTATGATTTAGTGATAGAGACAGTGAGGAGTCATGATGATGATGATGGATCTTGAACTGATTCAGCCTCTCCTGAGGAGTAACTTGAGTCAAAGAGGGGAGAGAAGAGAAAGGATGGGTTTCTTAGTCTGCTCAGGCTGCCATAACAAAATACTGTAGACTGAGCAGCTCGAACAACAGACATTTATTTTTCCATAATTCTGAAAGCTAGAAATACGAGATCAAGGATCAGGTCCATCTGTTTTTTTGGTTTCTGGCTTGCAGACAGCTAGTTGCCTTCTTGTTCTCATATGGCATTTGCTTACTCTATGCACTGGGGGTGGGGAATAAATTGGCAAGCTGTCTGGTGTCTCTTTTTACGAGGATACTAATCCTATCAGATCCTTGTGTCCTAATTGGATGTTAATTACTTCCTTACTCCAAAAATAGTCACCATTGGGGGTTAAGGCTTCAACATATGAACTTGGGAAAGACATAACAAGGGTTTGAGATGAAACACCTGGAATGGGCAGTGGGCCTCCCAAATTTCATTGTCGTTGTCTGAAAGATTTACTTGAACACCAGTGACTTATTCCCTCAATTTTTTCCCATTAGCATGACTCCTCACCTCCTAGCTTAGATCCTCAGCCTCAGAAGCTACTTCCATTTGGGTAGATGGATAATGCTAGAAAGTCCTAGGAGGAGCCGGAGTAAACACCTAAGTGGGGAGCTAGAGTGGTGACTTCCTGATGACCCTTCAGACTGTAGTTAAGAATGACCACATTTCCAGAACTAAAACCAGGACAGACTCTAGACTCAGATAAAAATATTGAAAATTGGAATTTCTCCAGATAATGCATAGTACAGTATATGTTTGTTCTAGGGCAGGTGCAGGAGAGACATCAGAGGAAACAGAGAACTGTGCAAAGGCAAAGAAGTAAGGGGGAAAGAAACCTGGCTGAGTAGCAAGATCTCACTTTTAACCATGGCTCTAAAATGACCTGAGGTTCACATGTATATACATACTCAGGCCCTACATATTCACCAAAAGACCTCCCTTCTGTGCCTTCCCTGGCCCTCAAGACTGCTGCCAGGGTTTCCCCAACTAGATAGCCCATGTCTCTCTCTGAGCATGTGAAATGATACTGTGGGAATGTCTTGTTCTCCCCATCAGTCCCCTAGTGGATCACCTGGAGCCAGCACCTGGAAGCAGGAGAAGCAGGTATGGTCAGGGGTAGCAGGGGACTGAATTTTGACCTCTGGGTCATGTATTCTAGGTCTCTGTTTCTGAAGAGAGATTGCTAAGGTTTCTACAACTAAAGAAAAGCTGTAGCCCTCTCCCAGTTCTGCCATGTAGCATGACCCAAGAGGGTAAATTTGCAGCAAAGTTTACGTGAATGAGGCCCCCACTGTGGGCAGTGCACAGCCTTCAAGGCAGGTCTGAGAGACCCTTCTTCCACCCAGTGACTACCTAGTCCTGAAAGAATCAGTTACCGTACCATCACCTCTAGCAATAACGAGAATGGAAACAGGGCCAAGAAGGACAAGGCCAAGATTTCTTCATGTACTTCTGCAAAAAGTTTGATTTTCCATACCATTTTTTTTTTTGTCCTAGTACATACCTTAATATTGGAAGTGGTCTGTGCTTTCATGAATCTCTATCATCAGATTTCTTTTAGCTTTGCAATTTGCCTAAGAAATGTAATTATTTATTCCGGGTAAATGCTGTTTTCACTCCTTGAATATTTAAATAACCTTTGGGGAAAACAGGTTAATAATTCTTCTGTTTACAAGGCTGACTTAATCTAGTCTTCAGTGGACCCAAATATATGCAAAAATATTTAAATTTGGGCTAGAAAATACAAGGTGGCCCTGAAGCTTTCAAAGTAGCAAGAAGATTTTTTTCCTTAATTATTTAAAACCTAGCAGTGGGTGATGTGTGCTAATATTCGAGAATATCTAAACCAGTGGTTCTCACAGTGTGGCTCCTGGAAGAGTATTACCCAGGAACTTGTTAGAAATGCAAATTCTAAGTTTCTACACCAGACCTACTGAATCAGAAACTCTGGGGGTGGGGTCCAGCAGTATGCTTTAAGAAAATCCCCCAGCGATTCTGATGCTTGCTTACATTTAAGAAGCAGTGTTCTAGGTTTCAGAAAGTGATTCTTGGTCTCAGCTGCATATAAGAATCCTCTGGGGATCTCTTAAAAATCTGATGCCCAGGCAGTACCCCATAGGACTCAGAATCTCTGGAGGAGGAACTCAAGCCTAAGTTTCCCAGGTGATTACAATGTACATCCAAGGTTAATAACCACTGATTTAAGAGAAATAATTCTCAAATCTTCTCATGGATAAAAATGATCTGGAGTACTTGTTAAATATGTAGATTCACTCCCAGAGATTTTGATTCAGTTGTTCCACAGTGAGGTCTCCAGGAATTTATATTTTCAGCCAATTGTCCAGGTGATGCTATTGTAGAAGGTCCATGGATCGCTCTATAAAGAACACAACTTTAGAGCCAGGATTGCTTAAAGAATCTTAAGAAAGGGCTGAGCTTACTGGTGGGAATTAAGGAGCCGTTGCTCTGAAGATTTAAAGTTGTAGGGCAAAGGAATTCAACAGATGATTGCATGAATACGATAGAAAATGGAACTGCAGAAAGATATGAGTCTGTTTCATTATGATGTCCCTGTCAACCTTTGCTTTTATTGACCTTGAGAGCTAATGAGCTCTCTTAGTGAGCAAAATAATGACATTAGGAGACTGACCAAATAACTTTTTAAATTACATGGCCCTGTGTTGGGAGCTAGCATATCCTAACAGAACGAATCTACAAACCAGGAGCAAGCAGTGGCATAAAAATAACACAGACTTCTGAGTCAAGCAGATTTGGATTTTAATCTGGATGTCACCACTTGTTATCTGTGTGACCTTGGGCAAGTTAGTCATCTCTCTGACTCTGTCAAATGAGGATATTGATAACTCCCTCCCCAGGTCATTATGAAAATTAATAAGAAAGGCACTTGGCACCCACTAGCCTCACAACAAAGGGTAGCTGTTGTTATTCTGCTGTTTATCTCCTCAGAGTCTGCTTTCTAACTCGTACCAGACACTGTCCAGTAGTTTTTGACATCCTGAGAAATTTCTCCAGCTCCCCAGTATAGACTCACAGAATTCGCAACAAGCGGAGACGCTCTCTTTAAAACTAAATTAAAGCAACTAAAAATGGATAATATATGGAATACTTTTATAAGCCCTGGGCTTGATTAAGTCCTACAAATTATTCTCCTTGAGTCTGTTGAACAAACTATACTCATAGCAATTTGACTAGTAAAAAGTTAACTTGTGAAAAAAACATCTTTCTTTCTCAGTTGTGTTCTAATTATATTAGAACAAATATACATACCTTTTTTTCTTTTTTACTGTAGTAACATCAAGGATCAATGCCACTAAAGAGAATTTTATGTGATTCATACCACCTTTCCTATTCAAGGAAGCCTTTTCTAACGTTCTTCTGATAAGCCTACAAAAATAAAAGAGAATATGGTAGAGGAAGACATTAAGAATTAAAGTTGGGAGAGCACCCAGTTGATTTCTCGAGTTTCAAACAGAACAGTCTAGCCCACCCTTCCTGATGGCCTGAGGCTGATGGAGGCCACTATCGACCTAAGTTTCCCTTCAGCAAGGAACTCTGTGGCATTCCTCCTGCCGCAGGATAAACTCCGCTCCTCCGGTGGGTTTTGCGATGAAGAGCAGCCAGGGCATCGCTCCCGTCATAAATACCCTTCAGACACTTGAAGATGACAATTGAGTCATCCTCTATCCTTGTTTCTTCCAGAAAAAAAAAAAAAAAAAAAAAATCCAGTTCCTTAAAACTTGCCTCATAGGTTCTGTTTTTCAACCCTTTAATCATACTCTCCTCTGTGTGCTCTGGCCATGTTCCCTGCTTCTCTTCTCAGCGTGGCTCTCAGGCCTGGCCCTGGTCCATGAATGAGGACCTGACTGTGCTGACAGGAATAGGAAAGCCCCTCTGTTTCCACACTCACTAGTAAGCCAAGAAAGTAGCTAACGGTCATCACTGAGCACCTGCCAGGCATTGTTCTGGAAAGTGTGGAAAGCTCTGCTGCCCACAGGGCGAGGCAAGAACATGATGGGATGAAAGAGGATAGTGTTGAATGAGAGGGTGCATGTAGCCAGGCCAAAGTGGGCAGCCTAGCTTGGCTCCAGTGGCCTTTTACCCTGAGGCCCACTGTTGCTAGGTCCTCTGACTCTTTAAAATTCTATCGATTGATTGATTGATTGAGCTATAATTGACATATAACATACTAGTTTCAGATACATAACATAATAATTTGATATCTGTATACACTGTGAAATGATGACCACAATAAGTCTAGTGAACATCCATCACAATATATAGTTACAAAAAATTGTTTTTTCTTGTGATAGGAACTTTTAAAATCTAGTCCCTCAGCAACTTTCAAATATGCAACACAGTATTATTAACTATAGTCACCATGGGGCTGTACATTATATCTCCATGACTTATTTATTTTATAACTGGAAGTTTCTATTTTTTGAACCATCTCTACCACCCCACTATTGTTTTTTTCTGTTTTTATTTAATTTATTTCTGCTCTTATAATTATTATTTCTTTCATTCTGCTTACTTTAGGCTTAATTTACTCTACTTCTAGTTTCTTAAGATGCTTAGATCCTTGATTTAAGACTATTATCTTTTTAACATAAGCATTTGATGCTATACATTTCCCTTTAAACATTTCTTTAACTGTCCTATAATTTTTGATGTTATGACATCATTTCAATCCAGTTCTATTATTTTCTAATTAATTTGTGTTTTTTTTTTCTTTGCTGCATGAATTATTTAGATGTATGTTGTTTAATTTTAAAATATTCTGGATTTTCCAAATATTTTTCTGTTATTAAATCCTAATTTAATTGTTATTCCTAAAGAACATACTTTCTATAATTTTATTCATCTTAATGTTAAGGCTTTTTTTTATGGCCTAGAATATGATCTTTCTTGCTGAATGTTCCATGCACACTTGAAAAGAATATTTTACTGCTTTGGGAGATATGGTTTTGGAGCAAGTTTTTTGGAGGTGTAGTTCAGATCCTCTATATTTTTACTGATCTTTTTTCTCTGTCTGTTAGTTCCACCAATTACTGAGAGTGCAGTAATGAAAAAAATTATAGATTTGTCTCTTTCTTTTCATTTTATCAGTTTTTGCATTGTATGTTTGAAGCTCTCTTATTAGTTTCACACACATTTAAGATTTTTATGATCATTTAATGAATTGATTCCTTTATTATGAGATTTCTTTCCTTATCCCGCATAATATTCTTTTTTTCTGAAGTCGACTTCATCTGATATTAATATCTTACTCTAGCTTTTTTTGATTAGTGTTTACATGTCAGCTTTTCATTTTTACCTTGTCTGTGTCTTTACATGTAAAGCGCACCAAAAAGACAACAAATAAGTGTTGGTGAGGATATAGAGAAAAAGGAATCCTTATATAACGTTGGTGGAATTGTAAATTGGTGCAGCCTCTGTTGAAAACAGTATGGAGGTTCCTTAAAAAATTAAAAGTAGAACTACCATATTCCTCAGAAATTCTACTTCTGGGCATTTATTCTAAGAAAACAAAAACACTAATTTGAAAAGATATTTGCACTCTTATGTTCATTGCAGCTTTATTTACGATAGTCAAGATAGGGAAGCAACTAGGTGTTCATCAACAGACAAATAAAGATGTCATATATATATGTATATATGTATATATAGTGAAATATTACTCAGCCATAAAAAAAGGAATAAAATCTTGCCATTTCCAACTTCATGGATCTATCTAGAGAGTGTTATGCTAAGTGAAATAAGTAAGGCAGAGAAAGACAAATACCACGTGATTTCACTTATATGTGGAATCTAAAAAAACAAAACAAAACAGAAACAGACTCATAGATACAGAGAATAAACTGATGATTGCCAGCGGGGAGAGTGATGGAAAGGGGTGGGGAGGGGGAAAATGTGAAGGATATTAAGAGGTAAAACCTTCTAGTTATAAAATAAATAAGTCATAAGGATATAATATACAGCATAAGGAATATAGTCAATATCATAATAACTTCATAGGGTGACATATGGTTACTAGACTTCTCGTGGTGATCACTGCTATAAAGTATATAAATGTCAAATCACTATGTTGCATACCAGAAACTAAAAGAATATTGTATGTCAACTATACTTTAATAACAAATAAGTAAACAAATAATAAAGTTTATTTCTTACAGATACAAAATAGCTGTGACTTGGATTTCTATCATGCAACAATTTTGCTTTTTAATTGGAATGTTTTGACATTTTATATTTCACGTTATTATTGATATTGTTAAATTTGTATCTGCCATCTTAATCTTTGTGTGCTATTTGTCTTATCTGTCCTTTTTCTCTTTCACTCCCTGCCTAAAAAATTTCTTTAAACAGTTCTTGTAGGGCACATTGTTGGTGATGAATACTCTCAGGTTTTTTAAATTTGAATTTCTGGATATAGAGTTGTAACTGACGATTTCTTTTCTTTTCTTTTTCAGTACTTTAAAATGTTGAGCCATTGTTTTGGCCTTCTTCTCTGTGTCATCTTGCCTCCCTTAAGAGGTTTCCACCATTCTATATTTTGTGTTCATTATTCCCTTGCTTTTTAAGATTTATTTTATCTCCTATGTTGTAGATGCATAAACAGTATATATTTTTAGCTTTGTTTAATTTTGAGCTTTAGATTTTATTTGTGACAACCTTGTGAGACAAAGATTGGTACAGGAGCAAACCTGAAGGCAGGGAGACCAGTTAGAGGTGACTGTCATAATCTACAAAAAAGGTGATGATAACCTGGATTAGGATAATAGAAAGAGGAAAGGATCCATAACAACTACTTCAAAGACAGGTTGCCAAAACCAAAGGATCATTTAAAAGAAATATATAGTAAGAGCTTCTTTAGAAATCTGCCCTCTGTCATATTTCTAATACTAGAAATATAAAACTGTTTGTTTAGTTTATTAATATAATTTGTATTTTGCCCCTTAGTGCTCCAGTAGTTCCCTGTGGTTTCAAGGGAAAAGAGAAAAGCAAATCCACAAGCCTCCTTCCTAGAAGGTCTGCGCTGTGAGTTTTAAAGATAAGTAAATAATAGCCATGTACTTTTGAGCTGTGTTTAAGGCGTGGTACTTTATGATCTTACTGAGCAGCTGAACCAGTACTCAGATCTTGTTTTTTTAACTCCAAAACAAATCTTTCTCTTTAGGACATGTCTTGAATTTGCTTTTTTAATTCGCCATATCCAGACTTTCCCCATATTTGTTTTTAAACAGAAATCTCTCCATCTTTTTGTAATTTGCCCATACAACATTACTATTGTTGTCGGAGTAATTTGGAAAAACCCAACAATTTGGGCAATATTTGCAAATTGTAGTTAATTTAAGGCTGTCTACACTAGAGGAGATTTTTAACTTCAAAATAAGAAGTTGAATTAGCCACTTTTATTGAGACTAGAGCAATTAACTTGTAATTTGTGGTTGGCTGGAAACAGCCACTCACTGGAAGAGGAGTCTGGGTACTCCTCACGTCCTCACCCTGACCTGCGTTGGGCAATTTCAGGAAAACAGAATGGGTATGAAGAAGCATTCTTCAGCAGGAGGCCATTGTGCTATATCAGTTGGAGTTGGAAACTGGTTCTGCTTGCGAGATCGGAAAGTAACCACACAGGAGTTTAAAAAATACCAGGTGACCACTTGTGAAAATACAAGTGGAATATAGTAATGATCAAGTTAATTTAAGTTATCTTTTGAGAGTCAATACCCGCTCCTACCTCTCTAGACATTTAATTGAGCAATTTCTTTAGTTTGAACCAGACTGGTTGCTCAACAAACTGACAGACTAGGAAAGTCAGTTTTGGGGAGACAAAGTATCCTGAATAAATCAGCCATGTTCATCAGCGATGGAGTTCAAGCAGGACCCAATGGTTCCTCATGCCTCTACTTGGCTGTGGCCTCTTAGACTATTTCATTTAATTAATCTAACATTAATTTGGTGCTTATCATGTAACAGTTCTGAATGAGGCACCCTGCTAATGCTATGTCACTTTCCTAATGGACTAAGCAACTGGGGAAAATCTCAAATAGGTTATCATGGGATCCCCTATTTTATTCTAAGGAGGAGAAACTATTTGTCTCCGAAAAAAACGAACAGTTTAGGGAAAAGAGGGAAGGCATGGGTCACTGTGAGTGGGGAACTGGAGGGGAGTGACTCTTGTTCCATCCTCCCCAGTAGAGATTTTGACAAACCTGAAGCAGGAAACCTAAAGCAGAAAGGGATGTGATGGTTTGGGGATTTGGAGAGGTAAGATCTTAGGATCTACTATTCGATGCTAGATGAGGACCTGTGACTTAATCCTAACAGGATACATTCAGGATTTTGTGGCCACCTTAATAGATTGACACACATTCCTTCTGCATCTCTGTTCATCTGACCATTAATTTTATTTGACTATATACTTCTACCTGGAGTTTTCCTCTCTGAATAGGAGAGTTTTGTTTCTTTTTTTTTTTTTACTTCCTATTAATTGATGTTGAAGAAAAGAAGGATGAGGCAGGAAGCAGACAGCTAAGCTGACAAAAACGACAAAGTACAATTTAAATGTTTAAATCAGAAAAACTAAAAGCTGTTTATCAGCTGTCATATTATTCTATACTAAAGAGCAACACAGATATAATGCAAATCTTTCAACCCAATCTTTTATCCAAAGAGATCTTTTCAGAAAGTCACAGTATTTATCTCAAACAACAACAACAACAACAACAGCTCTGGTCTATGGAGCTCATTCTATACAGCTGTTATAACCATGCTATCTGGACCCAGGAGCCAGAATCACTGTTCCAAACTGAACCTCTTAACACCCATGGCATGAAGGAGTGAGTATGCATACAGAGAGGGAATAATAGCTTACATTTGCATAGTGCTTTTTTCCTCTTTCAAAGCACTTTCACATCTATTAGAATATGAAATTGTTTTGCTTTACTAAAATTCATTGTTAATTTTTTGTTTCTAATGATCATTTGGCCACCATTCTATAGCCTGTGTTGTTGAACTAAATTTAACTAAGAATTTTAAGGTCGGAAAAGATATTTGGTGGTCTTTTAATTTGGGGCCAGGATTGCGAGAAGATCTAGTGTTCTTTCTTAAATGTAAATACTCCTTGGAAGGGTTATGTTACTAGGTAACAGCTGAAAACATAATTGCTCACATCTTAGCATGGACTGGCAGTTACCTGAAAATATGGAGAAGAGTTTTAAGGTGGTGACAAGTTAGCCAGGAGAGGAGGAGGGAAGGGAGCGATCACTGGGGATAACAGAGACAAATACCACCTCTCCACCTACAACCTCATCTCCCACCAACCTGCCCCACGAAATTGCATTCGGCACCTCCATTTTCTGCAGAGAGGGGCCCTGCACTCTCCTGTGCACACTCGGTGTATTTGTTCAGTCGACCTATTAATTCTGTCCCTAGACTCTAAGTTCTTTGGGGGTAGGGACTCTTGTCCCTCACCATTGCTTTCCAGCCTTTCTCAGCACATAGCAGAGACTCAGGAAAAACTTATAGAATGAATGAAAACTTTAATCTATAATTTTATGCCTGGTCGTAATAGTTAAATTTCTCCCATATGCCGTCCTTATTTTCAAAAGAAATGACTCTGGAGCATGCCAGATATTGAAATGTTTATCTTTGTCTTAATCTAGAAAAAAAAGTTTCTAATTTCCCTGTGGGATAATAAAAATGATAGATCACACTTACTGAATGTTTACTGTGTACTAGGTACTGTCCTATCACTTTATACAGATTAATTTATTTTATTCTCACCACAAACCTCTGAGATAAATGCTACTAAAAATAAACTGAAGCATGGAATTTAGGTCTACTTACAACTAAATTTTGCCCATCTTATTATGAAAAAGGAAAAAAGTGGTTAATGACAACAATAAAAAGTTTCTTCTATTTTTATAAAGTTCAGTGTAGACTCAGTAAAAATAAATGCAATGAAAAAGACAAAAGAAGAATCCATCTCTGAGCAGCCTGCAATAGTGCCTACATATATCATCATACAACAATCTATTAACAAGTTCCTAAAATCCACATGAAATGTAGAGCTATGTTAAAAATAAATATTAAGAAGGATCCAAGATAGCACAAAATCTGGCCACCAGGTGGCACTAGTGCCTCTAAATGAGGGGCTTGGGTGGGTACACTTCTGATAGAACTGTCAGCACTCTTGCCAGAATGATTCGAATACTGACGGTCAGTTTCCTAGGCCCATAGCTTTGCATTCAGAGCTAACTGAGGAGCTGTCAGACACCCACCAATGCACTCTGCCTATTTTTTTGTAAGAAGAGCAAAGTTCTCAAGTGCATAGTCACCGTGGTGTAATGGACAGTTGCAGGTCTGTTTCAGATCCAAATTAAAATGCAGGTTTCTTCAAATCTCTGCCCTACCTGTTATTAGTTGTAGGACCTTGAGCAAGTTACTTATCCTTTCTGTGTTCCAGGATCCTCTTTCATGAAGTGGAGGTAATCATTGTATCTACCTCATTCTGCATCACCTGTTTCAAATAAATGTTTTATGAAATGGAATTAATAATGTGACTTTTCATTAGCTGGGCACTCAAATGCAATCAAAGTTTTACTTGGCTCAGAATATAACTTCAAGGAGACGAACTTGAGTTTTAGTTTTAAATGCTAATGTGAAGCAATGACAATTGACTAGGTTAAGACAGTCATTAGAAGAAGAAATATAGATTTAGCATTTCCAAAGAACTAGTCCTTTCTCTAGGTGCTGCTGCTGCAAAAATGAGCAAGGCAGATATTACCCTCACCTCCATAAAGCTTATAATCTAGCAAGGAAGAAAAGCATTAAACAAATAATGACATAAAAGTAAGCAATTACAAATATGCAGGGTACCAGGTCTTACAGGAATGTAAAATAGATGAATCTAATCCAGTGGGGAGGAGGGGGAAGGGAGGGGGTAAAAGAAAGCTTCAAGGAGGAAGTGATGGTAGGAGGTAATCCGATAATTATTTTAAAAGAGTGTGGATAGAAATTACAGGCAAAATAAATGCCATTTGCACAGACCCTAAAGTGGTAAAGAGCCTGCACAATTTAAACAACTGAGGAAATTCTAGCATAGCTGAAAGGGAGAAAAAGTGAGACAGAGAAGCTGGAAGCTGGAGAGGTTGCCTATTGAGCAATAAGAAGTATTAAAAGATTTTAAATAGAAAAGTGACATGATCAGATGTGCACTTTAAAAAAAAAAATCTTCCTTATGACTGAAATGGGGAGGCTGGATTGAGGAGGTAAGACTGGTTTAGGAGAGACCAGGGCAGAAGCTTTTGTATTATTTCAGCTAAATATGATGGCAGCCTGAAGCAGTGTGGCAGGAAGCGAATGACTCTGAGAGACACTTAAGGTGTGCGTTTGTTGCTTAGATGAGTGAGAGGGAGGAGTCAAGTTTTCTGGATTAAACAAGAGGATTGATGGGATTGACGCTTCCAAAGGCAGAGAACATTAGAGAAGAGGCAGTTTTTGAGGAAAGTTCATGCGTTCATTTCAGGATATTTTGAGTTTGAGGCACTTAGCAAATATTCAGGAGGTGCTGTTAAGAAAGCACTTTCATGTGTGGAGCTCAAAAGAAAGATTGTGGTTGCTCATCTAGTTTTAGGTTTTATCAGCATACAGATATAAATGGAAACTATGATGAGGCCTTATAAGGTGAAAGTGGAGTGTGGAAAGGCAGATGTCCTGGGGCAGCACTCTAGAGAGCCCCCCACCATTTTCTAAATTGGTAGAGATTAAGGTTCTGTAATCAGTAATGAAAACAGAGAAGGAGCTCAGAGGTGTAGGAGGGAAACCAGAAGGCCCAGTTCTCCTCCCCCAGAAATGATTACAAAAGAGGAAGAGGTCAATGGTATTGTAAGCTACTGCAAAGTCAGGGAAGGTGAGAACTAAAAGCACGTTCTTTGGATTTGGAGACAAGGAGATCCTTGGTGACTTTGGTGAGATCAGTTTCTATGGCACGTTGAAGGCAGAAGTCATATTGCAGTGAGTTGAAAAGTTAAATGTGACATAAGGAAACAGTGATAATATACACTAAAAACATTTTCTGGAAATTTGGCTGGGAAGGTGAAGTGCAGGGAGGGCTTTTTCAAAATGGAAACATGAGCAAATTTAAATGCTGTTACAATAAAGCTCATAGAGAAAGAAATGTTGAAAATCTAGTCAAGAGAAAGATTCCTAACACAGCAGCAGGAGGTAGGATCCAGAGCACAGGGCCAAGGACAACTTCCCCATGAAAAGGACACAGATGAGACAAACACGAAAAGTGTGTAGAACTGGTCGCAGGAAGGTGATGTAGTTCCTATGTAATTCTTGCTTGTCTCTTAAATGCAAAAGTTGTCATCAGCTGACAGTCAAGTATGGTGAAGTAGGAGCAGAGGGAAGATTTAAAATAGTCAAAGTGCAAACTAAGCAAGATGAGGACTCAGATGAGGTTGGCGACCAGTGACTTATAGTGACACAAATAGGAGGAGGTATGTGGCCCAGAGATTACACGGAGATGGTGAACTGTTGGATTCAATCACTCACAAAGTTTTATTGTGCATCTGCTCTGTGCCAGACCCTCCGTTATACGTGGTGTTCTGCTGAACAGCTATCATCCAAGGGAGACTAGGACAAGGTACTTTTGGATATTGATAGGAGAGTCACTTAAATGATGGACCACCAAGTCTTAGACTTTTAGATTCCTTTCTGCTCAGAATAACCAATCTTCCCAAGTAGTATATTTTGGGGTGTCTTGTTCTGATCCCCTACAGCTAGCTAGGGAGGAAAGTGAAGGAAAGAGAGAACGGATGAATATGTAGCAGTAGAGTGAGAAAGCCACTACAGGTCTCAGTGAGGTGAAAGAGTGGATGTCCCGAGGACTTGCTACAATCATGGAAAAATAGGAGGTTGCGGCCTGAGACTACGATTTCTGAGTTACTCATGTGAGATGTTGATGCTGCGCTAAGGTTTGGTGGCTGAGGTGAAGGAGGGATGATGTCATCACAGTCCGAGTGATCTTTTTAAAATGTAGATTCGAACATGTCACACTTACACATAAAAACTTTTGGTCGTTCTTAGGAAAAAGATTTTTTAAAATTCTTAACATGATCTGTAAGGTCCTGCTCATTCCTTCCAGCTTCACCTCGTGAAGCTTCTTCCTAGCCACTCTGGTCTTCAACCTCAGGGCCTTTAAAAATGCCATTTCCTTGACCTGAAATGCTACCTTTTCGCCCTGCCCTCAAGAGCTTTATCAAGTTATTCCCTACTCAACCTTCAATACTAAAGTATCAGCTTAATGCCACTGTCTCAAAAAGAGGCTCCTTTGCCCTCAGACTAGTTCTATGAACTTTTCCTTCATAGCAATCATTACAAAGTATCATATATTTGTATGATCTTTAAAAAATTATTTTTGCATCTCCCACAAATCGTAAGCCCCATGTGAGTAGCAACTATTCATGCTTTGCTTCTTATTGTATCCCAGAAACCAGTGCTGTGCCTAGTACATATTAGGTGCTTAATAAGTATTTGTTAAATGAGTGGATAAAGACAGAGGTTAAGTGACTTGCCCGAAATCATCAATCAGACTTGCTAAGAATAACAATATTAATATTTATAAAATGTGTTCATTAAATTTTTATACCTTTGTGGCATTTGCATGTATATTACAATGGGTGAATGACACCAACAGGCACGACTGAAGGCAAAAAATACAAAAACTTAAAGAGAGAGTGATGTATAACAAGAAGTAACACAGTATGGGGATTTGATACCCAGAAGTCTTCTCTGGGGTTTCTTATGCAGAACCATTGTGACAGGGCAAGATGGTTGCCTTTCCATAGTCATAGGAGGCTTTATTCTCTTCTAGTTTCTCTTCCTGCCTGACCATCATGGAAATTCTAGCTTCCTACATGCCTGTTCACCAGGAACAAGTAGTGTGTACAAAACAGTCCCTGCACATACCTGAGTATTGACTGCCAGACTGAGTGAAAAGAAGGTTAGTTTCTCAGGAGCATCCTCCAGCAGGCCTCTGGCTTACCTGAGGTCTAGACCTGCCCATCTCTTCCCTTATTACCTTGAGCCTTTATTTAAACAATTGATAGTAAGATAATTTGACCTATTACCTGAGGATTTTGTCCATGTATTTTCTTGTAACCCTACGGTTTTTCTGCCATTTTGCGGCCAAAGCACGGACACCCACTGGCTCAGAGAAAAAAAATATATATATTCCTCACTTGTGTTCAAATGTATATAACCTACAGGGAACAAGGCGTTCTCAGGCAAAGTTAATGGATTTGAGAGAATACACAGTGATGCAGGAACTAGATTTTCC
>NW_011888783.1:3269101-3293880 GCF_000151845.1 Pteropus vampyrus | reverse complement strand
AATAAAAGATATGTTTTAAAAATAAGAAGAACCTTAGAATTACTTTATTGCAAGGAAGCTGATTGGAATCTTTCCAGATTCCACATTTGTTCCTATTGACCAAAAGTCTTCTGACTTGGGAAAATATTTTTGTTTCCCTGTCCCTTTTCTAAATGTCATACAAAGACCTGTGGTAGGATGGGAAATATTTTCTGAGTCCCAGAGGAGTTTTCCATTTGCTTGAAAGAGATAGCTGAACTGAGTGCTGAGAGGAGCCACTTGAGAAGAGGATGAAGATGCCTCAAAACAACTTTCTCGAACATTCTATGCATACTTTCTTCATTCGTAGTAACGTTTGCCATATGATAGATAAAATGTAATTCTGGAGAGCACTGTATTATTTTTCCTTCACATACATCATAAAAGATGCAAAAAAAGGTCACATTTTAAAAGAACAACTGCATGGCGCCTAGTGTATTTATTCTTTAAGAAGTATTTTTTTAGTTCACTTTTAGAACGAGACACAGAAATAGCAGAGGCCACTACATTAGATTGAGATCAATTGTTATTCTTCTCTAAGGAAATAAACAAATTAAAAGGAAGAGGTAGGGGGAAGCCAGGTCCCTGAAATTGGAATTTTACCTTATTTTTGCTATCATTTCCATAATGACAATAACTTAAAAACACGTTAAGTAGGAAAACTAATTCCACCTAATGAAACTACCTTCAAATGTGCTAAAGAGAATTTACATGTAAAATATGTAGTCAATTCTTAAACCAATTAAATTCTAAACACAGTGGGTGCCTATTCAGCAGTACTTTCTGTGGTGAAACAGGAAGCCCTTCCTTGGAAAAACACTTTCGAAAATACTATTGCTGTGGAATTTTGCCCTGGAATTAAGGATGGGATTGCTCCCTCTTGGAGGGAGATAATATTCTGAATGGATGAAATGAGAAGTGTAGTATATTAAGAGTGGCAGGTAATGCCCTCATTCAAGGTATAAAGTGGGTACTCATTAAATACTTGATCAATAAATGATGAGTGAATATTAGAGAATGCTACTGGTTGTTTGGGGTCATAAAAGTTGTCATTTGGAACAGCCTAGAACTAATAAGTCTCACTTAATTTCACAAGGTGTGAGTCTACTTCTTTCTTCTTTCATTCATCTATTGATGCCTGCCATGTGTCAGGATCTGTCCTTGGGGCTGGGAATACAACTATGAGCATGACAGACATTGCTCTCATAGAGCGGACATCATAAAAGATGGAAAACGAAACAAACAAAAACTTCATAAACCAGTCAATAACCTCAGATAGTGTAAGTCCTCATGGCTCTGGTCCTATCTGCATCGATGTTAAGACTTGCCTGGTATGAGAAGCAGCAAAGAGGGCCTTTCTTTGGAGCTCCTGTCCCTGTTCCTTGTTCTAGGGGGCTGATTGGCTCGCCCTAGCTTCATCTGAAGCTCTCAGTTAAAAAACAGAAATCAGAAGAGGGCCACTGCAGTGCAAAGAAAACTTGTCAGGATAATAAACAACTCTTTTATAAACAAATATTTTATGCCTTCTCTTTAAATATGCACATTTATGCATATCAGGCTTTAGTTTACTTGGTCGCATCTGCCATCAGAATAATCACATTATTTAAACTGAACGGATTTCCTTGAGAACAATCAATATATAATTGCTTCTACAGAACAGGGATTGTCATAGGATTCTGCGTCCCTCACTGCCCCTCCTCCCGTCCTTTTATCACCACCCTCCTCCCTTATATAATAGAGTAAAAGGCAGGGTCTAGAGCCTACATCCTCACTAAATCTAGCCTACATCATCGTCCGATACCAGACAATTTCCACTTGCTTTGTGGCTCTGTAGAAAGGAAGCTATGTCCCTCTAAGCTATGTCTTTCCAAGTTAAAGTGGTTACAATTTGCTTTTTACATATGAGATTTTTCCTACCATGCAGAAGGAGGGAGCTTAAATCTGGTTTCATCTGTTGTCAATGATTCTGGTTCAGGCAAGGCCTTTAAAGTATCCACACATGGGGGAGGACTCTAACCAAGAGATTGATTTCTAGCATCACAGATTTTAACTGTCTGGGCTGTTGAATTAGAATTCACACCTATCACTCTGATGCTTGGATGTTATTGCATGGCTAATGTTGAATCTATGTCTCAAGTGGGTCCATTGTTGTCACGTGTGAACCATTGTTACCTTTGCTGTGAACCAGTGTGACTGGGTCCTGAAAAACAAAGCATGGAATGGAGCCAGGCCAGCAGCACTTAGGGATTCCTTATGCTCTCTTTACTCCCCTGGGCAGGACCATGCAAAAGTAGGCAATGACGGGAAAGCTAGGCAACTGTAAGGGAGCAAGCCAGGTGGCCCAATTCCATGCCAGGCGAACGGAAGAAATGCGGTCGAAGCACCTTGACATGCAACACCAGGCCCCACGACATAGGCACAGCAGGGCTGGGAATACCTTATGGAAGAAGGGTGTTTGGAAGCCTGTGGATTAAAAATCAGGATGGAATGTCAAGTGTTACTTACAATCCAAAACTGTGCCCCAAATTAGGGGAAGGCCTTCATACGATGATCATATGGAAAGAAGAGCATTGTCGTTATGTTCCCTAGAATAAAATGCCTGTATGCTCTGAAGAGACAACAAAATTAATTTTAAAATTACACCGAATATTGGTGAATGTATTCACCTGTTAATCAAAGATTCCTCTCATTTCTTGAGTTCCCGAGTTACATAATATATTTGTTATCTTTTGCTGCTTAAAAAATTATCCCAGCTTAAAACAACAAATTTGTCTCTCACCATTTCTGAGGGTCAGGAATCAAGGAGTGGTTAATCTGGATGGTTCTGTCCCAGGGTCTCTCTCATGAGGCTGCAGTTGGGATCTGGGCTGGGGAGTGCAGTCATCTGAGTGCTTGCCTGCATGCTTCCAGGGCGGCTCACTCACATGGCTGCTGGCAGGAGGCCTCAGTTCCTCACCACCTGGGCCTCTCCAAAAGCTGCTCAAATGTCCTCATATCATAGTGGCTGTCCTCCAGAAGCAAGTGACCAAGAGCAAGGTAAAAGCCACAGTGTCTTTTATTATTGATCACAAAGACACATACCATCACTTCTGCCATATTCTATTTATTAGAAGTGAGTCATTAAGTCCAGCCCACAGTCAAGTGGGGAGTGGAAATTAGGTTCTACCTTTTGAAGGAAGAACGGTTGAAGATTTTTAACTCCTACACATAGAATTCCTCTAGAATGTAGGAAATATAGTAAACTCAGGACCAGCTACAAGATTTGTGGGCCCCAGTTGCAAAATAAAAATCAGAACAACTTGTTTAAGGATTATTAAGAATTTCAAGACAGTGACAACAAAACATTAAACCAAGTGTGGGCCTGTTCCAGGTGCCAGCTTGCACTCCAAGAGTTGCTACTTGTTAGTGCCCGGGTCTCATACCCGTGGCAGCCAGTCCTGAGTATCATGATCACGATCATGGGCTTTGAAATCAAGAGTTTGAATCGCAGCCCCAGTTGTGTAGCCATTGAGAAAATTACTTTATCTCTCTGAACCTCAACTACCATTTCTCAAAATGGGCATAATTAATTTAACTTCCACTTAGGAATTTTGTGAGCATTAAATGAAGTCCAGTGCCTGCCTTACAGTAAGTATTTAAAAACTCGTAGATGTTATAACTACCTTTTTAAGGAGCTTTAAGGGTGAAAAGACCCACTGAGCTGAGAACTCAGATTGATTATTTATTTAGCTGATGATCACAAACTCCTTAAAGTAGGAATAGTCTCTCACACTCTCTGCATTACCAACCTCTCTCTGACCTAGCATAGACTCATATGTTCATGGGTTTGGAAAATGTGGCCTGTAAGCTACAACAAGGATGGCTAGGAAGGTATGGGAAGTTTTCAGCATTCAAAAAAGTAGGACCAAAGCTACTATTTTAAGAAAATCCACATAAGAAGATCAATGTTTCATTGTTACTAGTAGGCATTTTTAGCCCCTTTGAAATGGTTGCCATGAACTACTTTCTGTTAATAACTCAGTTGATGAGACTGAATATTAAATGGGAACTTTCCCTTAGCAATATTTTCTTTGGCTCAAAAACCAAAAGCAAAAACTAAAACTATTCCTGGGTAAGGTCTTAATACTGGCAAAACAATTTTATAAGACACTTTGAGCTTTGGGCAGCCTTTCTGCTTCCTTTCTTACACAGATGAGCATGACCCAGTGAGGCAAACATCAATCAGATGGAATTGGTGCAAACTCCAGCCCATAGCTGGGGTGTGCTGTGCCTTGGCTTGTGCTCCTGCTGTTCTGCTTTGGAGGTTCCATTTTACACCCAATAACTGGCCTTCTTCAAAAACTGTCAACTGTTTCCACATGGACCTTCTTCTACTAAGCTCTTAACCAAAGCATATTGTTGGGCTAAGATATCTTTGCTCATCTGATGAAAATCACAGAGTCCAGCCCATGAAGTGGAGTCCACTGAATGCAGGAATACTGCTCCCAGCCTTGAATTGCTACTGAATGGCGCCCGAAAGAGTTAATACAATTCCAGGGGTGTCTCTCTTGCCTATTCTAAAAAGATTGTCTCATCAAGGAGATGCTGGTTCTTTATCTGCATAAGCAGACAAACAAGAAACATTGAGAAAAATAGTGTGAATTGGATTCTTTTCATAAACACATTAACACTACAAAACAAACAAGCCAGGTATAAGCGTGTATAGACTTTTTTCCCCCACTTAACTGCAGGCAGAGCTCTGTTCTTAGCAATAGTCTTCTGTTTCTCAAGGAACTTCTTTATTTATTCCCCAATCCAAAATTAGTTCCTTAATTTGAAACAGCCATAAACAAATATTACTAAAGAAATCCCTTGGGCTCTCTTCTCCCACACCCTCTCCCCCTACACACATTTTTTCTGCTGCTTTGTTTGTTTTCAGTTCTTGTTGCCTTTGTGCTCCACACAAGGACCTGTAGTGGTCTGGCTTTCTGAAATCCCTTCATTAGTCTCTTGAAATATATTTAAATTCCATTTTAACAGGAAAGAATTAAATCATATTCATTTCAATCAATTATGTATTAAATCTAAACCAACTCCAATAACATCAAAGTATGGATTTTAGTACTCTACTGGTTTTTAAGGTTGCTGGCAGTGCTAATTCTTCTGTTGGCCTGATCTAGCTACCACACTGTATAGTGAATATAAATAGAGCCTCTGATCTTAGCAGCTGCTCTAGCGAACTTGGAAAGGCATCCCTCCCCTTCTCTTCTATCTCTGCTTGACGTCCAATCTTGCCACACCCTTTTTCTTTCCTAGCTTTCTTCCTTTGACCTTTCTTCTTCATCCTATATCAATGAAAAATTCTGTAGCTGTGTTGTTTTCCTTTTCAGATTCATCTCAATATCGTCTTCGTAAAGAGGAATGTGCTGATCATTTGCCTAATTGCTTTCTAAGGAAAGTAATCTCACAGGGTGATCTGATTATAAATTTCTAACTGGGCAGGTCATGGTAGGTAGTCACGTCCCAGGTGTATAACTTCTTTAGTTATATGTTTATTTTGCCTTAAGAAGCCCTGTTCATTGTATGTGTGCATCTAGGTTAAAACACTTTTGAAATGCCTCTTTTCAGACCCCTCCTGCTAAAACCTGACCACACTCAAGAGAGCACAGAATCTTATTAACTATCCCATCATTACCCAATCCCCACCTTGTTTTCTCCCACCTTCATGTAATCTTCCTTGCATTCTCTCCTTAATTCCAAATGCATAAAAGAAGCGGCAAACTGTCATTCCTTGGGAGCATTTATCTCACTCTGTTGAGATCTTGCTTCCAGGCATATCTACTGTTTGGCTCAAATATATTTTATAAAAATTCTCTACAAGTTTGGATGTTTCTTACGTCGACAGCTATCAAAAACCAATGTCAAGATTTAGGGTGCACATGAGAGGGGCACTGGAGAAACAGATGGAGCATCTTTTCCTCTACGTACCCAGGTTACCCTGCTGCTTGCAGTCTCCTAAACACGGAGTGGATTTTCTGCCCTTACCTTACTAACACAGACGTTATAGCAAAATGTTCTGTGAGATTCGTGAGTGACTTTCTCTCTCATTTCCATCTGAAATGAAAAATCTTATCTGCTTTGCACCACTGCCTCAGGGCTCCAGTCGAGTGGTTTAGATCATCACTGTGTTCAATAATCCTGAATATCACCTGACAGCAGTATATCTTTGTTTATGAATTTGGGAAACATTTGCTATAGAGCAGTGGTTTGTAACACTTTGTGAATCAAAGGCCTTTTTGGGAGAATACTAGGAATGGTCAGAATCCTCTTCCCAAAGAACTATGCGTATGGACCGTGATTGTGAGTGAGCATATGTACTTCCATGTGTGTGTGCTCACACACACACACACACATACATACTTTGACATAAATCTCAGCAGGCTTGTTGATTCCAGATTAAAAATTCCTCCTCCTGCCCCCACCACATGGTCCTTGGTCATATATTACTCTTCCATCCATACTCAGAATGTCCTGGGTATTGTCTACGTATGTAACTATAGTTTTATAAATAACTTATTTTCTTTCCACTCACTTTCTTTTAGATGATAAATTTAACTTCAAATCTGTCAGACACTATTTGGAGAGATTCTTCTTTATTGTGAACTTATCCTAAGGCAGATAGTTCCATGTCTTCTTTTGTTAAAAGATTTCTCTATAGCGATAAATGTTTCTGTACATAAAATAGTAATTTCCTCCTGCTGTTTTGAGATATCTCGCTTTCTTATTGGCACCACATGAGATAAAGTTCTGTGGGACAGAAATTTATGGAGTGTTACTGTCGAATATATGTGTATGTTGCTTTCCTGTGGTGAAAGACCCATGACAAAATACTTCCGTTTGGGGACTGATTTGGGGCCTAGTGTAGCATGTGTCCTGTAATAAGTCACAGCAGATGCTGCCTATTCAGTCCTTGCTGTCCCCCGTGGGTTCCAGGGTGTATAGTTTTGCTCATTTTTTGGCCTTTGCTATGGTTTGTCAGGGACTGGACTCATGTTCATAATTCTGAAAAGTGCTCAGCTGCGAAATAAATACTGAAAAGATGAAATGCAATCGGTCCTGAGCCATTGTGATCTTTCAATCCCATATAAGCAAGAAATAGATATTTAAAGTGGCCCAATAAATCTTTTTAAGTTTAAAGGTTCATAGATTAAAAATATTTATGAATTGACTTGGGCAGGAAGACTAGAATAAACATATATACTGGCTCTGGAGTAGCGATAGAAACCATTATTGAACATTAGTGATAAGCTGAGTGGGGTCAGTCTAGTGTATTCGTTTTTATAGATATGAGAATTCCTTAGCATCAGGGTATGAGAGTGTATACCAGAAGTATAGGAAATGTCAGTTCCAAGACTGATTAAAATAAAAAATTGGCTTTCTTTTGAATATTTGTTCCTATTTATTATATTTGAACTTATTAGAAGAGACTATCACACCAAAATTCTTGAGGCTTGCTGTAAGAGGAAAGGGGTAGTCTTTCCAATTGAGTGATAAGAGCTATGCAGGCCCATGAAAGAAGATGTTGGAAACAGTTTGTATTCATTTATTCATTCATTCATGTATGCATGCAATAAGCATTATTGAGTTCCTACTATATTCCAGCATCTATGTTAAACACAGGAATAAGGAAATAAATGAGCATGGTGTAATATATTCCATGACAGAGGAGCAGAGTATTTTCAGAGAACTGAAGAAGCGTTCTTTTCTTGTTTTGAAAAATCAGGAGACCTTCTCAGAAGAGGTGATGTTTTCCAGAATGAGAATATGTTGGCCATGGGAAAACGGAAGAAGAGGCATCTCAGGTAGCAAAGACAGCAGGTGCAAAGGCAAAGGTAGAGTCCTGAGAGATCAGGAACTGAAATGACAGTGCAAAAGGCCTGGATGGGGGCGTGGTGGGGGATGAAAGGGAGCACGAGTCACACCTATGCCATGCTAGCAATGGAATATCTTGAAGATTAAGGCTTTAGGATAGGAAGGTGGGGGCAATGACTATGGAGAAAAGAGCATGCATACTTAAGGCAGCTAGGAGGTAGAATGACAACAGATCCCTCAGAGGGATGGAATTCAGAAGATGATAAGGAGAGTAGTCTAGAATGATGTTTACTTCTGGCTTAGGCAATGGGATTGATAGTGGTGCCATTCACCATGATAAGAATAAAGGACAAAGAATGGGGTTGGGATTGGGTGGAGATGATTATTTCTCTTTTCATATTGTGTCTGAGGTACCAGTGAGTTTCTGTTCTGCATATATTGAGTTTAAGGTAGATGTTCAGTAGATATTTGAATACATGGAACTTGAGCTTAAAATATACAAATTTGGGAGTCATCAGTAGTTGAAGCCTTGGGTGTGGGTGAAATTAAAGAGAAGAAAGGGTTGATGGCAGAACCTAAGGGAACATCAACATTTAAGGGGGAAGAATAGAGACAAAGAAATGTTAAATAATGTTAAGCAAAAGCAGCAAGAGCATTAAGAGGAAAACAAGAGAGGGCAGCAAACAGCAGTCAACAGAGTGGTTCGAGAAGGTAGCAGGGTGTCATGTGGTAAAGGAGTCAAGTTGATCCAAGACCTAAAACTGCCTTTAAGATGTGACAACTGTGATATCACTGAGGACATTGGCAAGATCAGTTTTAATGCTGTCATAGCAGCAAAGGGTTGAGGTATGAAAGAGAGATGAGAAAGTAAACAGAAACCATCTACTAAGCTTTCCAAAACTTGACTGGTGGGAGAGAGCTTTTAAGACCCAAGTTCCTTTTTCAATAAACGTAAGAATTAACCTTATTACCTCAAAATTCTGATCATTTTCTAAATATTTCTACCTACCAAGCATATTTTTTTCTAACTTTACTTACAAATACTATAACATATTTATAGTATAGTATAAAACATCACCCATTGCTCAGGACATTGATATGTCCTATCACCCACTGGGGTTACTAATATAGACTTCACCTGGCTACCCTTAGCTCAGTGGTAGGGGCTGGGTGTTACAATCTTTAAATTCTAGGGTTAATATCACAAGCAAGGAGTCATGGATGAACTATTACTGAATGGAAACTAGGTAGAACTATGGTGTCTGCAATAGCAAGTAGCCTAGGAAATAGCCTGCTGTGAATTTGAAGATTCCACATATAATTTTCAAATGTATGTAGTGGGCCGGCCATTTTCGAGGGCTTTAACAGACACAGGTTCCCATGCCCCATCTCTATCAGCTCTACCTAAAAATCGTGAGCTTATTTTCTCTTTTGCATTAAGCCAAAGCTGTTATTAGCCCAAGAATCATGGATGCATTGCCTTTGGCAGATTGTATCTTCATAGCAGTAATTCATCTTTGAGATGGCCATCATAGCCAACCACCAGATTGGAGTTAGAAGGACTTCCTCAAGCACTCCTACTCATTGCTCAAGCCTCCAACACACTGCTCACTATCTGTGGGCCCAAGACTTCATAAAATGGAAAGAAGATCTTCTTCCATTAGAGAATTCATGATAAAGAAATCCATGAACCTTGCATTCAAAGCGAATGCTCTCTGTGGGTCCTTAGCACAAACCTCACTCAGCAGGAGCTGGTTTTCAGATTTGCTAGTTTCTAACATCCTGATGGAAAAAAATCACCAAGTACTGAAATGTTCTGATGGAAAGGTATTAGAAAAAGTATGCAAGTAACATTTATTTTTTCACTGACCCATTCAGAAGAACCAAAAAAATTTTACATGCTACATGTTTTGCTGAAGATAAAAATAGCTTTATTATTTTTTCTCGATTATAAAAATACATTTGTTATTACAAAAACTTGAACACTATTTGTATGAAAAAGACATAAATATAACTTGAAATCCCAAATTCCATAAGGGACCAAAGTTTAAAAGACGACTCAAATAGTTTCTTTAACATCGAACATTGTCGACTAGAAAATGCCAGTGAGTGTCTTTTAGCCATTAAATTTTTGAATATTTGAAATTTGGTATTTAAATGTTTGAAATGGAAGAAAATAAAGGCAGCTTTCTAATTTTTTACTCAGAGTTGAAATTCTGGACTGCACCGTAGCACTTGAACCCATGTTGCATATACATCATGGATCTAAAAATGGCTAGGGGAGCAGATGAAAGGCTGGGTGGGATGGTGAGGCCTGGAGACATCCGGGAGTAGAAGCAGGGCCCTCATTGTCTAAGGTACTTGGAGGACATTATAAAGGAAAGGGAATTATATCCACAGGAAGAAGGTGCTGAAGACCTGAAACTAGACCCCACATTCTGGAAAATCACAAAGCTTGACTAGCTTTCTCACTATCCCATCCTAGTGAAGGGGCCGGAACAGAGTAGACACTAAATAAATACCTCTTGATATAGTTCAAGTTTCGTCTACTTCACTGTTTGGCTCTGGGGTGGTGGTGCCTGACTATAGGCATTAGAATGGATGGAGTCCCCAAAGTCGAGCCTCTTCTCTGGCTAATAATCTAGAGCAATTACAACACCAATCAAAATCACCCAGTGGGACCAAAAGCATTCAGACATGAAAGAGCTCATGTGCCAGGAAATAAATTCTTTTTCCTATGTCTGGGCTAAATCTTGGTGGTGATAACTGCTTTAGGCTGATAAAAATTCATAAAGAAAACTGAAAAGTTATAAAACATACTTTCCAATTTAATGGAACTGTGGACTTGTAGAAGCTTGCAGGACTCTGCAGGACCCTTCAGGGAGTAAACAGGAGTTTTGAGGAAAATTCAGGACAGTAGGAATTTTTGAAGCAATTTATAGACCCAGTGGTCCTGAGGGGAAAACTTAGGCCCCTAATCTATGTCATGGTCATCCCAGGTCTGACTCAAGATTGAGTGAGATGTTGTAAAGCACCCATTTGCTGGGAGGATGATTGGGGCAGGTGAGGTTGGGGTCTGGCAAGAGGTCCCCAGATAGTCTAAGATATAAACATCTCTTTCCTTCTCTTAGCCATATTGACATGGACGGATTTCAGGAGAAACACTCACATTGTGGTGTATCTGATGGGAAAGGAGATTGCATCTCTTCAATAGCTGTCATGCTTGCTTTGGGAGTTTGGTTGCTTTTCAATCCTCTGGCTCACATGGTCTGCTTCTTCCTCTGTGCTAGGTGAGCTGTGCCTTGGTGCTGCTCTCTTTAAAGTTTTTCCAGTTTTATTCAGAGGCAAAGTAGATCATCACTGTGAACCTATCAGTAAGGACCACTTTTGCTCTACTTTGCTGTGCAAAGTCTTTGAAATTGCTCTAAGATACATATGGAAATGATGACTGTGATTATAGGCCAGTTCAATTTAACTAAAACAATAGTAATTTATGAAATTTATTCATCAGTCCAACAATATTTATTGAGTACCTTGTATGTTTCTAGGCTCTGGGGATACAACAGTGAGTAAAGAGAGAAAAATCCTGTTCTCATGGAACCTCTCATCTTATACAGAAAATGCCAGGATTGAGAATTCTGCTGAAATAATGAGCAAACCTACTACTAAGGCTTAGTTTATATTTCCAAGTTAAGTTTTGGTTTATTTAGTCAATAGTCCTTCAATTTGGAATTATATGCTATCTTGGTTGCTAATAAATTAAAATATTTTCAAGTTAAACAATTATCTTTATCAGTATTTTCACATGCTAATATCTGCAGATGAATGTATATACCAGATTCAGATAAATGGACATTTGTTTTTAGGGACCGAAATGAAACAGAATATTACTTCATACATTTGTTCAATTGCTCTTCATTTGGTATAGACAGCCAATATTTTTTTCCCTTTGCTATAATACTTGCTTTTCCTTATAGTCCTTCTCTGGTCTCCTCAGGAACAAGATGACAAGCTCCCCAGTTATCATTAGAAAAATGAAAATGCTTTTTAAAAGAGATTGGAAAATATCTAATCATTTTTTAGTTTGATTTATTGTTTAACAGCAAGGTTTCGCCATAACGTGCTACAGCTTGAGAAGAAATAAAAAGACAATTATTTTACTAGTTGGAATGACAAAATGCAAAATTATAAGATGTTGGGGGAAAAATTAAGGCAATTTAAGTTTCCTGGCAAAGACTCTGTAATTTATTTGAGGGATCGGAGTGTTCTGAGCTGTAGACAAATGCATTTTGCGGAGAAAAAAATTACGCTTAAGTTTCACTGCTCAATTTTAGTGCTCAATTACATGGTTATATTTTTATATTTTTATAAAGAAAATTTGTTTTTGTTTTTCATATAGTCTAGTAACAATAAAAATCTCTGTTTGTGAGCTTTTCATATTCACTTCTTTTATCTTCAAAATATTTTAGTGAATTTTCCTGCCTGGGAGAAATTCCATGAGTCTTTTTATCCTCTTTCTTATTTTCATTTCTCTACAGTTTTAATTTTTTTTAAATTTATTTTATTTTTTTATTGAGGAATAATTGACATACCTTGTATTAGTTTCAGGTGTACAACGTAATGATCTGATATTTTATACACTGCAAAATGATCACCACGATAGTCTAGTTAACATCCATCATCATACATAGTTACAAAATTCATTATTATTCTCTTGTGATGAAAACTTTCAAGATCCACTCTCCTAGTTGCTTTTTATCTACATATTTTTATAATATATAATATCTAATGTGAATTTCAAATAATATTTTAAGCATTAATGATTTATTTCCAAAGCACTTTTTAAGTATATAAAAAAGATTTTCTTTTGCATGAGACTATTTAAGAAAACTGGAACACTATTCTAAACTAAGAGATATATACTAAAGAAATAAGACAACACAACCTTCTATCTGCAGGTTCTGCATCCACAGATTCAACCAATCGCGGATTAAAAACGTTTGGACAAAACATGTTCTGTTGTTACTGATGTGTACTGCATAATTAGGCCTATGATGGTTGCCTCTGTACTAAATATGTGAAGACTTTTTATTCTTGTCACTATTCCCTAAATAATACAGTATAACGACTATTTCCATAGCATTTACATTCATTGTATTGGGTATTATAAGTAATCTGGAGATGATTTAAAGTATACGGGAGATGTGCATGTGTTATATGCAAATTCTACACCATTTTATTTAAGGAACTTGAGTATCTGAGGATTTTGCTATCTGAGGTGGGTCCTGGAACCATCCGCCTTGGACCCTGAAGGATGACTGTACTTGTTTTCAGAAACAAAAGAAAAAAAGAGCTCACAGATTAAATGCTCGCAGATGTTTGAGAGAATATTATATGTAGCCTTAGGGTAAGAGATTGTGCCCTGAAGCTAGACTGACTAGATTCACAACCTGGCTCTATTGTTATTACTGTGTAATCTCAGGTAAGTACCTTAACTTTTCTCTGCCTCATTTTCATCATCTGTAAAATGGGATAATAAAGTAATAATAACTTGCCTCATTAGGTTGTTGTGAGCATCAAGTGAATTAACATACATGAAGCATTTAGAAGGCTTTTTAGAACAGAGCAAGCTCTCCAGCATTGCTCTTATTGACATGGGCCTGGTGTTTTCAAACTGAATTATTCCTTTAATCTAGAGAGCTACCATCTAGTTGGAGAGGCCAAACATTTATAAGAACAACTAGAAAGGTTTCATAACCTGTAGCAAATTAATAAATTTCTGAGAGGATGTGGCATCAAGATGTTACCAAAGCAAAGAAAGCAGAATCTAATTCAAGAAAATGGTCAGGAATAGGTAAGAACTGAGTTTGGTCTCAAAGGATAAGTAAAATGGGTGAAAACTAAGGGTTTGGGTAGGTAGCCGAGGAGAGAAAAAAAGGTAAAAACAAAGACTCTTAGATTTTTTAGAACTAGGTGGCCTTTAACACATTCAAGATGACGTATTAAGGACAGAGAACATGAGCCTTCTGGCTAAAATTCTAAAGCAAGCTGCAGACAGGGCCAGTGAGAAAATCTAAAATTATGACTTCCAGTTCACTATTTTGCTTGCTACACCAAAATGAGGCAGAAGCAAGTCATGTGGTCTTTCTCCTAATGTTGAATTCTTTTCAATTTTTTAAAAAAAGAGCTCAAGGGGGGAAAAAAAATACCCTAGACATTTAGTGGTAATCCTCTTCCTGGGAGTCACATAGCTATGCTTTCATTTCTATATTTTTTCCACAAAGATGGCAGGATTTCCCTTGTTTTAATCTAAATCATTGCATGTTTTCATTGAGGTAAAGCACACTTCTTACATTCTTTTACTCCTGTAGTTTGATAATTTATGTTTTTCACCCTAGCATCTTAATAATAGTCTTTCTGCTTCTTCTTATATTCTACTTCTTCCAAACAGACTGAGGGAAAGTTAAAAATGCTTTAGTAGTTGGTGGATTTATTTTCTATTCTCGACAGTTATTAGAAAAACTGTAATCTGCTTCTGTTAAATTTAAAAGTTGTTGATTGATTAACTTTGGAAAAGAATGACCAGGAAGGTAAAAGTATTTAAAAACCTCATGGTATGTCCTCAGAAGTTTGGATTTTGAGATTTATGAAAACTAGGTTAATGGTATTTTTAAAAGAGAAGCATAACTTTGCTCTAGAAACATTTTTGGCTTTCTGATACCTTCATGGCTCATTTTCTCAGTGTTTATTAGGATGAGTTCAACAGTTTCTAATATTTTCTTTTCTGAACTTGTTGAAAAACAGGGAGGAAGCCTCAAGTGTTCCCACTATGCTCAGGCCTTCTAGAGGCAGAATTGTTCCAACATAACTAAGTTCTCTATCTCTTTTTTGGGGCAGGAGAGGCAAAACCTTCCTAAGAACAGCTCTCTAAATAGTCCTACTCAGCATATATTTGTTACAGACCTACTTTTTACTAAAACTTGGTTTTCTTCCAAGATCAAAAGGTTATAGAATTCCCCAACTCTTTCAAACCATTTGTTTACATTTTGTATTTGTGAACCTGTCATTTGAATTTCTGCTATTTTTGAAAAGCTGGACTGGATAGCAGAGGTCACAGGCTTTCTTACTGCCAAACTGCTATAAGTAGGAACCTAACATCAGATGGGCAAAATGGAGAAGTGAGTCTAAAACACGTCATCAGGTAGCAGGATCATAGGTTGTCTGTTGTGGAGGCTGGGATCTCCAGGGTGTTCACTAGGTTAGGTTACCAAGGTCTGATATATTGTGCTTGATTGTGGTGGAGACCATGGAGTCAGACTGCCTGGCTTCAAATCCAGCTCTGCCACTGTTCCCAGTGTCTATTGCTACGAAACCACCACCCCAAAGACAATTTATTAATGTTATCTCTCCTTTTTCTGGACATTGACTAGGTTCGGATAGGTTTTCTCTTTAGGTCTCTCATGCAGTGTGGTCATTTGGGCTGGAGTCATCCCAAAGGCTTACTAAGTCACATGTCTGGCAGTTCATCTGGTTGTAGGCTAGGTCCTCACCTGGCTCCAATAGCCAGAACACATATACATGAACTTCCATGTGGCCTGAGCTTTCTCATGGCATGGCAGCTGGGGTCCAAGGGTGAGTGTCCTAAGGGAGAGCCAGGTAAAAGCTGTAGCTTCTTTTACAACCTAGAATCAGAAGCGATGTAGCATCAGTTCTGATCCATTCTACTCATTAGAATCAAGTCACTAAGTCCAGCGCATATTCAAGAGGAAGGCGATTAGACTCCACTCCTTAATGGGAAGAGTTTTAAAGAACTGGTTGACATGTTGTAGACATGTTTTTAAACTACATAGTCACTAATTAGCTCTCTGTTCTTGGCTTTCTTGGTCTGTAAAATAAGAACAATGGGAGTAACTTACCTCCCAGGATTTTGTAAAGATTAAACAAGAAAACAAAACAGAACAAAACAAAAACAAAGAGTACCTGGTACTCAATATGTCTTAGCTTAGACCTTTATCCTGCCTTCTGCAGATCTGAATTGATGCCTGTTGGTGTCATGGATGATGGTATAGTTCCAAGCAGATACAATCTGGGGAACTGCCACCTTTCCAAACTCTACTGGTGGCATTTGACAAATCCCAGTGCCTGTGGTTCTTGTGCCTCTGGGAATGAGTTACTATGCATGGTCTGAATTCTTTGGTTCACCTCCTTTTAGTGACAGTTTCCAGATATAGGTCAGTCCATTTAACCCGGCCCCATTTATAGCAATTTATTTCATTATAGGATAAAGTAGTTAGAACCATGAGTAATAATTACTGTGCCTACATTGCTTTTAACACCTTAGTCAAGTAATCCTCAATTCACCCAATGAGTAACTTTGTAGGAGCACCCTTCCCTCCTCAGGGATGAGGAAACCAGGACCTGAGTCAGGTGGCTTGTTCCAAATTCTATAAAGAGGCAAGAAGTCGGTAGGAGTGAGGAGCTGGGTGTCCTGAGTTGCTGGCTTCTCCAACACGCCTAAATAATGTGCAGATTACTACTCCATCATTGATTATTACCCAATGCCAGTTAGTATACTATATTTAAATGTATATGAGTATTTGAAATTTCTTTTAAACTATCTTTTATTTTCTGTAACAACTGGCCAGTGGCTATTTAGCATGGAAGATTAACTGGGTTAACAGATATTAAACACTTTCTAAGTAAAAACACACCTTGCCACTCGATACTTTTTTTCTCTTTTGTTCAAATTAATATTTTATGATATTCTTGGGTATCTAAACTTTTTCATCTAGAAGAGGAGGAAAAATTGAGAACACTCTCACTCATTGTCAGCATTTGCCACCAGGCTGGCTAGTAGTTGTCAACGCATCCCCACCCCCACCCCCTCGCACCCCAGTTATTCTACTTCTCGTTTGATGTTAGTCAATCCTAAAAGATAGGACCCTGCCTTCCATGGGGAATAGGACAGACGTCTCTCCTCTTTTCCATTCCTGTCCCATTTAGGATTGCCCCGTGGTGCGAAGGCTGCCGCCCGCGCTCACCGGGGGGCGCTGTGCAGCCGGCACCGGGAGCCTGGAGGTGAGTCGATTGGGAGGCGGTGTCTCCGGGAGCTGCGGGAGAGCAGAGGGGCGAATCCCAGGCTGCGAGGTCGCCGCCCCCGCCCCTCGTCCGGACTCTCCGCCTGCCCGGGAGAGGGGAGTGGCCGGGCGCCTCCCGCCGCAGCCAAGCGCTCCGCAGCCGGCGAGCACTCTGCAGACGAGCGCGCACTGGGGCTCGATCCGCGGCGAGTGGAGGCGGTGCCGGAGCGCGAGGTGCGCGAAGGGCCGGTAGCCGCGGGACAGCGCCCGCCTAGTCGCCTGCGGAGCAGCCGCCGCTGGAACCCCGCAGCCACGCGGTGGGCCCGCGTCCCGCAGCGCTGCCAGAGAGAAAACGACGCGGAGGCGGAGTGGCGCCCGGCGAGGTAGCGCGAGCGCTTTCCCCCTCTCCCCGGTCCTTCCCGCTGGGTCCGCCGCGGCCCGCGAGCGGCGGTGAATCGCGCCCCCAGAGCCTTTGTGCTTGGGGTCCTCGTGGCCCCGCCACTCCTCGCGGGGCGCGGGTCAGCAGGGTCTGCGGCTCCTTGTCCTCCGGGCGAGGCGGCGCTGCGGCGAAAACCTGCCCACGCCGGAGGTCGCGCAGGGTGGTCGCAGCCCCGCAGTTGTTTCGGGGACGGGTGGAAGAGGCTTGGAAACTAAGTTGCTCTTACTTTGCCCCATTGCACTCGTACCCGTGGGCTTAGTGGAATCCAGATCTTTCGCGTGTTCACCCACACGTCCATCTCTCTGGCCCACAGCTGTTTCCTGGCCCCCTGGTTCTGTGGGAGGACGCGGGGTGGCCTCCTCCGGGATGGGAAGCGGAGGGAGAACAATGGGGAGTGGGGTTCAGGTGCGGCGTGCCCCGGCGGCGGGGGACAGGGCCCGGCACCCGGTGGGGCTTCCTGAGCGTGCAGCTCGCTTCTCTCCTTTGTTCCGCCGCAGCGGAGGGGCTGTCGCGAGTCTGGTTTCCTGCCCGGGACGGGATTGATTCACGGTCCCCCGGAGGGAAGGGGAGGGGCGGGGCTGGAATGGAAACCACATTAGGAACGGGAGTCCTGGAGGGTGCTGGGGCCGGGTAGGGAGTGATTTACAAACACCACATTTTGTCCAAGAGCCCTGTGGGTTTCTGGAGCTTATTTGTAATGCTTTGTTCAGGCTGTGGCTGAACGTTTATTGCTGCAACAAGTTGTGTGCTTCCTTGAGTTCTAGGCGCTGCGCAGTGTTGGTTTGCTGACGTCAAATCTTGTTAGTTACAGTGGAAGATGACTTGTGTGTGTAAATCAGGGTATTAGTGTGTATGTGCGTGCCTGTGGATCCCTGTGTGTAGCTCATGGTTACTGGCTCCAATGGGTAGGAGGCAAATTTTATGGAATCGATCTAGACATAAAATAATTTTCTCCATTGTAATATAGTATAGTATAACAATTTTCCAGGAATGTTTGGGGGGAAACCACCAGAAAATTAGACATTGCTAAATAAATGAATCAGATTATGTAACACTGGATTGAAAAACTCTTTTACACTCTTTCCCAGAACACACACCACACACACCAACTTGGGTTTTGAGTTGAGGAGCCAGGGCCTTTGTGCTTTTCACTTCCCAGACGCGGGTCAGTCATCTTGAATAAGAAAGAGAACACTTACCATTATGGTGAATGGGAATTTTTTTAGGGGGAGGTAGAATTTAATATGTTGGGCATTTGTTAAATGACCCTTTCCTAGATTGGAATCAAGAAACCCAAGAGAATTGGCTGACCTGCGGAGGGAGCCTTGGGGAACTGAATGATGAGTGTTTTTGAATGGGGTATTACAAGCAAAACTGTTTTGGGAGGAGGCTGACATTTCCAGGCATTCATGGTTTGTGCCTATGGGACACTAGTGGAAGGATCCCAAAGTTGTACTGAAGGTTAGAATTACTGTGGTGACAGTTTAGGAGACATTCAGTTATAGTAGTCTGGGTGCAGGCGGGGCTGGAAAATGACCCAGTGCTGCCTCTTTGACAAGCATGAGAATCCAACATTAAACCACTCCATTGGCCATTCATTTTAGGATAAACCAAGTTTTAAAGCTTCTTAAACTTAGAAGGCAAATTAGGAGCTTACTCTGGGGGAAAAAATGTTTCCTTGCCCACTAAGTGATAATGGAAAAGAACTGTACAAGCTACTGCTGAGGGTTTGTCTTTCTCATGGTGGATGTGGTCAGATTTTCAGGCTGGGCTGAAAAGCAGTGGGACTTGTCTTGAAGAGCTATTGTGATGTGAAGTTGAAATGGGATATTGTCCAACCAGCAAGTTGGTGAAACATTGTGCCATGGGCTGCGAACAGAGGGGAGCTTCTTGGTTATTGTTGTCTTGCCATTTTGGACTTTTCACTTATGCTGTGAATTGTTTTGTAAAATATATTATAATTTGATTCCTCCCAACTACTCATTGGAATATACATTAACAAAATGCGAAGCATAAGACTGTTACTTCTATTAGAGACACGGATGCGGTATCCTCTTAAAAAATAGTTGGTCTATGGCCGCAGGCTGTCAGATGCATGCCCTATTGTGTGATGAGGCTGGCTTCAGGCTGCATACCTTTCATGGGATGGGATGAATCATCACTTTGTCAAGCCTAGAGTTAAAGGCTGCCTCTCCCTTGCTTTGCTGTAGTTATGCAAAGCAACTAGGGGCTTCTGACATCAGTGGAGAAGTAGTTGTGGGTGGGGAAATGTTTGGCTAAGAAGGATCCCCAGAGTGTAGGATCCATGTGTTTAGCATTTGTCTTCCTTTTGGGTGAGATTCTCCTTCCTCTTCCTTTCTATTGTTTTCAATAGCTGGACATTTGGATTTTAATTAAATGGCCTAACAGTCATTGTTGCTATCATTCAGTAAGTGTTTACTGTGTACAAAGCATTTTATATATACATTACTCTGTGAATCCTCACAACTTGATAGCGTGGATTTTCTTTTCATTTTACAGTTGAAACTGAGACTTAGAGAGTTTATTAACTTGCCTCCTTCCACCCTGCTTGTGTTGATAACTGGTAAGTGGTGGAGGTGAGATATGAATTCCCATCTCTGATTCCAAGGTCCATATTCTTCTAAGTATACACTATATGGTGTGATATCTTTTAATAATAGGAATGGCAGCCATTTAATTATCTACTTGATTAGCCCTTTGCAGATTTTAAATCACTTTCACATATATTATCATAATTGATTCTTCCAAAAACCACTGTAAGATGGGTTTGGAAGGCTAGACTAGTGACATCACAACTCTTCAAACCATATCTTTAAAAAGCCTTGTGCTGTTAATGGCCTGTGTGAATAAGCTTTATGTGAATGAAATTTTATTTTTAAAAAATTGGGCAGCCAACATGTAAAAAGTTTTTTTGGGGGGGAAACATTTAAAAGTGGTGGAATAAAGTAGATCTTACATAGTATTCAAGCATTTTATATTTATCAAAATTCATTTAGTTCTTTTTATCTTACAGCCTTTATTAGAACATGACGTTGCTTGTATCTTTTTTGAAGAGGAATAAGGAGGGAAGGAATGTGATTATAAAGAGGAAATGGGCATCAGAATTGGAAACATACGCAGCAGCAGGCCATAGATTTTCCCAGCATATGCTTTTTGTCCTGGCAGTCGCCTTTTACAGAAGGCATTCTTCCTTAGGGAAGTGTCAAGGGTCGTTCTTTATGATATCCTCTGAGATCATCAAATTTCTGAGCTCTGTGGGAACACACATTCCACAAGATTTCTGTACTCAATTCTTTCCCCACAGGGGAAGTGAACGAGCTTAGGCGTCAATGTGAAAAAGGAACGGAAGTGGTATCCATCCTTGGATGGTGCTGGGCACAAGGTTTCTGACTTTGACCCAAGAATGACCATCAAGTGCAGGAGTGGAATGGATTATAACCATGACATCATCAATTGTTTATGGATTTCTCAGAATGCTCCTGGGCAAAGTCAATATTGGTGTTTTTTATTTATTTTGTTTGTTTCTAACATAAGACTTTGAAGACTGGAAGTTTTACCTCTACTTGTTTAATTACTTCAGGCTAGGACACCATTTGGGGTCTTCAAAGATGTGGTGTGGGTGCCGTAACTTTTGTCTCCTCATATCACTAAAGTCCCCTCCATTGGATATTTAGAGGGGCGCAGACGCGTGGTCTGCTGGACATTTAACAAAGAGCCCCTCCAGCTTCCCAGCTGAGAAGGATGAAGGCTGCTCACCAGCATCACCAGCAATCAAGGACATTTTTTGTGCCTCAGAAGACTGAGCAGGGCAGATTGGTATGCCCTGAGTGTGGATGTTGGTGAAATGAAGAAAACAACTGTGATAGCTGTGGTGACTAAGGCCCACAACAACACATGCTGCTGAGACAAAAATTGAAAAACAAAAGCAGGAGGGTGGGAGGAAACCGAACACAGTGCCTTCCTCATCTTTAGCTGCATTGTGTCCAACCTCTGATGGTATGGAAGGGGTCAGATCTCTGAATGCTGCCTATCTCTGAAGGGTGGACGGATTCCGATGTTAGGGAGTATCATCCTGGTCACTGTCCAAGGAGAGAGCGGAAGATCCTTTTTTGGATCCTGAAGATGTATAAAGTGCCATTCCATGGGAGAAGGTGTTGAATAACATGGTTGGCCATGGCGAATGGCAAATCCTTGGTGCCCTCCTGCCTTCTTCCTTCCACACCTGCCAGCATTCCATCTTCATGCTAGGTTCAGTATGGCTGTAGATTCAGCCCTGCTAAGGCTGTTCATAGACTTCAGGTATATTTGCATTGTGGACAGGAAATGCCAAGTCCCCAAATAATGAGTCATTCATATTTTATATGACATTCATGCTACTGTCGATTAAGTATCGGGTACTTGCATTGTGTCAGGCCACATCCTGGGTACTTTCCATAGCTTTGTTTCACTTAATCCTCAACTATCCTTCAATAGAGAGATTTCTGTAGATGAGGGAATTGAGAAACCTGCCCGGAGCTGGTGGAGATCAAGCCCAAGATCGTGTGCTTTCCAAAATAAAACATGGCCTCATGGTACAATGTTCTTTGAGGCTTTGGGCCACTTTTAAGGCATTAGTTTTTAGGAATTGGAGAGCCCACCCTGACAATCTCTTTTCCTCCTGGCTGGCTTCCTTTTTCACAGAGTTAGGGTTCCTGTGGGTGTCCTTGGCTAGTCCAGAGCTGGGAGAGTTGGTCGAAGTGCTTTTCAATTTCTCTGTTTCTGGGTCTTGTGCTTGGCGCCCCCATCCTGTATCATTTCCCTTCCCCACTGGGAGACTTGGTGAAACAGGGTTCAGCCTGTTAGTGAGAGACTTGAGGAGCCAGTCTCTGCCTGGTGATCTTTCTTACTCTTTACTGGTCACAGCTTTCTCTGCAGGAATTAGATGGCCATATGGGAGTTTTCAGGGGGTTTGTCTGATCTCTGGTTTTCTGTCCACCTGAGTACATTACGCTGCAGGGCATCCAGTTTGGAGCTCAGGGTCTGATAGTGTCATTGCAGAGCTGGGGCATAGGGAATAAGACTGGATAAGGCAGAGAAGAAAAGAGTTGGTATGGATTTATATTCTTTCAAGATAGGCAGTTTTAGAAATTGAGGTCTGGAGAAGAGTGAAATTTGACATGCTTCCTTCGCTTGTTGGATAAACAACAATTGAGCTCCTAAAAATACCAGCTGCCTGGGTTTTCCTTGATAGCTCAGAGAGGCCAAGAAGAGACCAGGCCTCTGCCTTCCCAGGACTTTCCAGCCGATCCTGCATGTACTCAAGATGCTTTGAAATTGCACAGATGGCTTCATTTTGATGTGTTAAAATGAAAATACAATTTACAATTGTATGGTACAAGTTTTTAAACTTGTTAAAAAAAAGAAAATAATTCAATATCCTTAAAGAGATTTTAGGAAACTAAATTGAAAGGACAATGGAACAGATTGTAAATTATTGGCTTTGTTAAAGTGCGTGTGCTCATCGTTTGCCTCCTCATTTTCACCTGTTTCGTGAAAGCATTTTTCATACATTTTAACCAAAAAACAAAAAACCCACACCAAAAGACCCAACCCCCAAAACTTTTAATTGCAAAATCCCTGCTGGCCCCACTTATATTTTCCAGTGTACACCTCTCTCCTCCCTCAGTGCTGTTTCATTTTAAAGTGTGTATTATTAGACCCTGAACCTCTACTCACAGTGTTGTCAGATTGCAAATATGCTCTGCTCCTAGCTGATCATTTTTTTCTTTGAAAGTTCTTCAAGGGAGGGGGTGAGGGGGAAGGGAGAAAATAAAAAAAATAAAATAATAAATAAATAAATAAATTTAAATACGCACAAAAGAAAGTTCTTCAAAAGGATTGTCACTATTTTATTCACATTAGAGTCCAGCCTAAATGCTTTTAGGAAAAGCTTAAATTTTGTAAACATTGAGTTTATGCCAGTTTTCAATCCTCTAGCAATTTGCTTACAGTTGTAATAAGTAGAGCACAGTTTTGATCTACCCCTGATGTGGTGAGCCATTGAGGAAAAAGTTTTCACTTGTCTGAAATCTTCAATATGAACTGACACATTGGGTCAGATTCAGGAATCTGCTTTCTGCAGAAGCAGAATACTGAGTATTCTGTGACACTGGGGGAGGGCCCCAGACTTAGACTTGATAGCTTTATAGGTTTCAGGGATATCTCTTAAACATCCACAATTGCAAAATCTCTTAAAAACCTCTCACCTGTATATTTAAATTCATATAATCAGATTCTTGAATTGTTTATTTTTTAGCCTATATTCTGTTAATTTCACACTTTATCGGTATCGGTAGAAATCAATTATATTGATATTTGGATTTCAAATACCTGATATTTGGAATAGTAGAATGTTAAAGTTGAGAGTCTTAAAGGTCACTGCTGTAACTGCTTTGTTGTATTTGAGATCTGCTCAGGCTCATAAAGCTAACTGAGGACCCATCTGGGAACTTGACCTCAAGTCTTTTAACTTCTTGCTTAGTTTTCTTTCTAGGGGGATATCTCGCTGTCTCCCTAAACCCATCTAAATCCGGGCTAGTTCCCATCACCTAATAGCTGATCCTCTTTTGGCTTCACTCTTTGTGCTAATCGCTTTTCTGTCACCATCTTCAGTTTGGATTTCAGAAGCATTGCCTACTTCTATTTTCTGCTTCTCCATCCAGTCAGTTGCAGTGTTTGGTTGATTGTTGCCTTTTATTTTCAAATCCTTAACCCTCTATTCTGGGTAAATGTAACATTTTCTGGAATGGGTTATACCATAAAAAGTTAATAGATTGGGGAAAAAATACCCATAAAGTTAGCAGATGTTAATGTAAAAAAGGGTTCCTTGGCCAAGTAGGTGTTGATTAAATAATATTTTAAATAAGTTTCTTTGCTGAAGGAAACTTCTTATGGCCTCTTGTTTGTGCCTGTGTACTGTGACCCTGCAAGAGAGATGTGCCAACCTAAGTGATCATTCGATCACTTTTGGGGGAGATTATATAGGTGACACTGCTGAGTCACTCCATTGAACCATTTCTGGATCCATCACTGACTATGAGAGTGTGTATTCTGTGTGAGCCACACTTAGTTCACTCTCACATATGTCATATATGTCATGCTTTTTTACCCCTTTGTTCTGCTGGGTCTTTCTTTTAACCTGGAAGCCCCTATCGCACCTACACATTTTTTACAACCCAGCTTTGTTCTCATCGTCTCTGTCAATTTCCCCCATACTCTTGCTCTTGTGAACTTATAAAAATAGCATTTATTGTTTTGTAACTTAAAGAGAAAATATTTGAAACAGTCAAAATATTCTAAGTAACACTGCACACCTATAACAGTTAAATTATTAA
>NW_011888783.1:3244832-3268601 GCF_000151845.1 Pteropus vampyrus | reverse complement strand
ATAACCTGATATACCCTTTATTTATGTCTCTCAGTGCCATTTTATAATTGTATGTGTACAACTCACAACTTTTGTTAGGTTTGTATCTAGTTGCTTTATAGTTTTTGTGGTCATTGTGAATGGAAATGTTTAACACACTTTTTTTAAACATTTTTTAAAATTTTTTATTTTTCAATTACAGTTGGCATATAATAATATATTAGTTTCACATGTACAACATAGTGGTTAGACATTTATATAACTTACAAAATGAGTCTAGTACCCATCTGACACCAAATGTAGTTATTACAATATTATTATTGACTATATTCCTTATGCAGTGCTTTATATTCCCATGACTATTTCATAACTACCAATTTGTACTTCTTAATCCCTTCCCCCTTTTCACCCATCCCCTCAATCCCCTCCCATCTGGCAACCATCAGAAATGTTCTCTGTATCTATGAGTTTCTGTTTTATGTGTTTCTTAATTTTGTTCTTATATGATTCCACATATAAGTGAAATCATATGGCATTTGTCTTTCATTGCGAATGGAATTGTTTGACACATTTCTGAATGATGTTGCTGGTATACAGGAATGGGATTGATTTGAATTTGTTTATTGATGGTTCTCAATTGATCAAGTTCACATTTAGACTTGTGTTTGCTGTTGGCGCCTGAAGTTGGGTAGCTTTTCTAGTAGAGCTTGAAATAACAACCTATAATGGAAATGTCATAATTCATTAATTCATGTTACTTTTAAAATTATATGTAATACTTTTAAAATTAAGTGGAGATGACTTTTAGTTCTTTAATGTATTCATTTATTCACTCGTCAAATGTTTGGATAGCTAGTATATGCCAGTCACTGTACTAGGCACTGAGTCTTTCATGGTGAGTAGAACAGACGTGGTTTCTGCTCTCATGGAGTATGAGGGTGGAGAAACATTGCCGAAATGAACACAGATATGTATGACTTATTTATGAATTGTGATAGATGCTAATGGAGGAAAAGAACAGGAGGCTGTGAGATTAAGAAAGGTGGAGAGAGGAGACTTTGGAGTGGGGCCACAGGGAAAGCCTGTCTTAGGAAATGGACATTGATGAAACTGCCTGAAGATGAGTTGGTACTAGAGGAAGAGAAGCATGTAAGAGCTTTATAGGCAGTGAACAAGGCTCAGAAGACTTGAGATAGGGCTCTCTGCTCTTAATGCTAAGTCGATGGAAATTTTAGTTATCAGTAACAAATCAAGTTATTACTTCTTAGTAAATCATTATAATAGTGGTATTTAATAGTGTTTAAATTATGATGACAAGAAGATATTTATTTTTGGTCAATATGTTCCCCTTTCTCCTTAAATGAAACTGAGTTGAGAGAGCTGCCTCTATGATGTGACTGGAACAGGACTACTGCCCATCTCCCAGTCCCGCTCCATCATCTGAGTACTGCCATTTCCCTGAGTCCTGGTGACTGCTGGATGACTCATCGCTGTCCTGTGCTCTGCACTGTTGGTCTGGGGCCTTCCTCCCAGGTGGGGAGAAGCCCTCTCTGCCTTCCTGGGAGAGGTCTTGAGCCACCCATCTTTGGCTCTTCCAGTGTCTCAGCCCTCTTCCCTCTCCCTCTGGCACCTTGTCCGAACACTCACTGAGGACTCAGGTGTGAATGGAGCCGGGTTGAGTGGGTGGAGGGGTCCAGTTTAAATTACACACATCTCAGGCTTTGCATCTGGGGCAAGTTCATATGAGCTTGGATCTCTCTTACATGATGATAAGTCTTTGTCTCAGCAGGAGGAGGTGTGGTGCAATGGTTATGGGCCAGGCTCTGGAGGAAGTATTGGTTTAGAAATTTGACTCTTTTCCTTGGTAACCCATCACCTTGGAACTACATCTGTCTCACCTTCCTGTTTCTCATATGCAAAATGCAGGTTACAATAGAACCTTCTTCTTTGGGTATACTAGGGATTAAATGCGTTAACACATGTAAGTGCCTAGAATAGTGTCAGGCACAGAGCAAGGGCTCAGAGTAAATGTTAGTTGCCACTCAGTTTTTCCGGAAAATGGATTCCTGGGGTTCCTCCTCCCCACTGCCAGATAACTCGATCTGTTCAAATCCAAGCAGTGCCCATAATTTTTGATTTGTTATCGGGCTCCAGTTACTCCTGAAAAATATGTAGGGAGGAAGATGGCAAAGAAATAAAATGTTAACAGTAATTGTGTTAGTATATTGTGTTAGTAGATTGGGCTGACTTTTATATTTACTCCTCTTATTTTCCACAATTTCTGTAATCTGGTTATGTTACCAACATAATAAAATCTTATGAAAGAAGATCACACTAGCAGTTGCCCAAGAGATTTCCTGAGTGGGGTGGAAGAGGATGGGACACCTGGGGTCTGCCTGCTCTAATCGCATGCACAGGTGGATTACTTTCTCTTATGCTTATAGTTGCAGAAATGCAATAGTATTTAAAAGTCTCAGTAGAAGTATCCCCAAAGTTAGAAGATGGGGATGTGGTTCCCTGTGAAACTGTTCTTTCTTTAAATGTTTCTTTTTCTGTCATTATCTCTTTTTGTTTCTTTCTGTGCTAGTGAGTGGGCCTCTGGCCATCTGTTACTCAGTCTCTTTTTGTCTCCTCTCACTCCTCTCCCCCTTAAAATCCCCTCCTTTCATTACCGCATCTTTCTCCTTTGCTTGCTGACACACAGAAATGATGCACACGTGTCTACGATTTAAAGTAAAGAATATTTTATTTTTTATTTTTAATTGTAAATATAAATGTAACTTTTCACCCTCAAAAATCTAAGTTGACTTTTATTTACTCACACCTAGAATGTGCGAATGAATGAACGAATGAATGAATGAACGAATGAACGAACGAACTTACTAACTCACTAAACTCTGGGGGTCTGTGACCTCCTAAAAGCTCTGGGAATCTTAAGGGATTGGGAGGCTGAAACAAAGGGAAGATCGAGGGAATGCTGAAGTTAAATTTTCCTCTTTCCCTATTTTCTTAGGGTTACCTGTGTTGGTACCATTTTGTTATTGGCCAGAATTTTTAAACTTTTCCAGTGTGGAAGAACAGAATTCTGGAAAATTACCAAAATATGTTTTTACAAAGAAAGCTTTGCCAAATCTGACACATTTCCTCAAATGCCTGTTGATTTTAATTACTTTTTAAAAAGTTAAGTGAGCTTTCCAGCTTTCCTTTCATGTGCTTCCTCTTGCATAATTTTTAGTGGAGAAATGGGTTTTCCAGCTAAGTTTGTTTTCTCTACAGGAATTTATTCTTAAGCAGTGGTATCTTTGTGAGTATCTCAAAATAATACTGACACAGATTTTAGGGAAGATATGACAGAGATCTTGCCTGGCGTACAATATTTATGTGAGAAATATTGCTAATTTCAATGAGATTTCACAGTGGAATGTGAAATCTAGTTGAGAGGATTTAAATAAGGTGATGCCTTGCTGTAGTTTATTCCACAATTTGTAATGTTTTTCATCTTCTAACATGTAATGTTTTTCATCTTCTAACACAAATGCTTAATTTGAAAGTAAGATAAATATTTATGAACTTTTCTGCTGTAAGGAAGTCTTAGTACTGTTACAGTAATATCTGGATTTATAGAGTGGATATAACTAAGATTTAGCATTTACTTTTCAAAAGGATTCATCATAGGACTTCTTTAAGTTGGAAACAATATATAGACCATTTTGAGCCAGACAGCAGGCTGTAGAAGGTCTGTATACCTTACACTGCTTGTCAGATTTCATCATGGACCCACATAGGTGTGGGCATAATCTTGTACTACGTTTGTGGCTTTTGCCTGTTTCATATCATATACATTAATATGTGGCGGGGGAGAGATTTGTTGGATTTAGCTGAGGTATGCCAAGAGTAGAGCATGCGTGTGGAAGACATAATGGTAAAATTGTCAGCCCAATTTTAATACTTGCCATTTATCGCCAGTTTAAAAAACAAACAAAAAGGTATAGGTAAAATGTTAAAGGAAACTTGTACCATTTTACATCCTCTACAGGTGACTTAGAGACCATCTAGGATGGCGTAGTTGACAACTTCTCTCCTATTTGGTTGGAGACAATGCTCTTCTTACCTGGCAGTCAGTGAGCCTGTCATGCATTTGATGTAGAGGTAGCTTCACCTTCTGTGATTCAGCTTCCAGCTTTACACTTGTGCTCTTGGCAGCAGCTTATGCATGATGATCTTTTCTTACTGGAACAGTTAATGACCATGGCAGACGGTGGAAGCCAGTTCCACAGTGGTGCAGCTGTTTATGTGTCCAGTTGGATTTCTTGAAAGCATTAATCAATTTTTAGGATCTTACTCTGGGGGCTACAAATATAATAGGATTTAGGGAGAAACTCGATTTCATGGAAGTTTGCATTGGATGTTGCAACAGATGTAGCATGGAGGTGGAATGACAGCTGAAGAGAGTCCTGTAGTGAACTTCCCATTTATCCTGAAACCAAGCAATTCAGAAAATTCGATATCACTAGAACTCTCTTTTGGATATTTTGTACTAGAGAAATTATCTTAAGAACATTACAGAAAGTTTGGAAAATGGAGCTAAAAAAGATACTTCTTGAGCCATCTACTCTAAAATATCAATTGTGATCATTTCTGAATATTCCTTTCCCAGCTTTTTATGGTTTAAAATGATGGTAATCATAGAGTATATATATTTTCTATATTGCTGCATAATTTTTGAAGTGAATTGTATAGTTGTATATTATTCCATTGAGTACCATAATTTTCCTAAACATCTCTTAATTATCGGGCATTTGGGTTGCTTATGCCACTTTGCTATTGTAAATAATACTGTGATGAACATTTTTGTATGTATAATCTTTTCCATATTTTGGGTGATTTTCTGACGACAGAGAGTGAGAACAAGGTGACTGGGCCAGAGATTGTCATGAACATTTTGTGTGCCCCTCTTTCCCCAGAGCGGGTAGGTATGGTGACTGGATTGGTGGATCAGAGAAAGTTGGAGTCTGCGATGACTCCCAAGTTTCTGACTCGTGTGATCTCAGGAATGGCTGACATAGCCAGGCCTGAAGGGAACGGGCTCTGTTTGGGATGTGGGACCTCTAGGCAGTGAGGGAAACTCAGCAGACCGTTGAAATGCAGGGCCTGGAGCTGAGAGACAAGCCAGGGCCTGAAGTCCAGTGAAAGGATCACCAGCATACAGCTGTGGTTGAAGCTGTAGATGTTGTTAGGATTGCTTAGTGGTGGAACAAGAATAGAGGAAGGTGGATAATAGAACTCTGGGATATGTTATTTTGTGACAGGGAGAGGAAGGAAAAGCTACTAAGGAAAATAAGGAGTGACAGGGTGGGAAATGGTCAGCCAGGAAGAAATGGCCACCTGGAAGCCAGGGTAGGAGAGTGTTTCAAGGAGGGTGTGCAGTGGGCAGCAAACAGGTGGTGACATTTTATTTGGGGCTTTATCAGTGGCATGCACCGAGTGAACTGTGGGTGCCTAGGAAGGCTGGCAGCTGTCAAAGGTAAGCTCTGTCAGAAACCCTAGCCGTGGAAGAAGAGAGAGAAGTAGGTAGCTGCCAGAAGGGCTAGAAGGCGTTGTAGCGGTATATTAATCTGCTAGGGCTGCCCAGCAGAGTATCACGGACTGGGCAGCTTAAACAACAGAAGTTTGTTTTGTCATTTCTGGAGGTAGAAGTCCGAGATCAGGATATCGACAGATTTATTTTCTTCTGAGGCCTCACTTCCTGGTTTGCAGGTGGCCACTTTCTTGCTGTATCCTCATAGGGTCATATTGGTTAGGGCCTAGCCTAACGGCCTCATTTTAACTTACTCACCTCTTTAATGGCCCCAACTCCAAATACAGTCACATTCTGAGATACTAGGGGTTAGAGTTTCAACATATGAGTTTTGCAGGGACATAGTCAATTTTGCGGGCATACAGTTCAGGCCCTACCAGATGGATTCGAAGCCTGATGACCCACCTGTCTTCCTCCTTGCCCCATGCTCCTTCATCCCCCTACACTGTTGACCATCTGTTCCTTCTTGTCATACTCTTTGTTTCTTGGCTTTGGTGACCTGTGCTGTTCTGTCCTCACACCTCATCTCCTCCTGGTCACCTGGTGTCCAGATTATACAGGGTTTGGGCCTTGTTTCTCTTTTCTTCCTGAGATCACTTCTTCTATCTGTCTTCAATTCCTTCTCAACTTATAACTCAGTCTCCTATAGCAAAGTATTCATTCTCCCAGGCATAATATTTGTGTCAGGTTAACTTAGTAGGGAATTTTATTTGAGGATAAGACTAAACTGTTTTGTAATCCTGTCTTCATAGTTGCTCATCTTGTAGTTATAAACAAAACAAAACAGTGGGAACAATGATTTAGGTCAAGGTGCAGTAAAGTTTATATTTGAGGTCACTTCATATTTCACAAATTAATGTTTTTCTCCCTTGAGTTTGATTTTGGGTTTATTTCTTTTTAAAAACCCACCTGGATTAAAATAAGACTGAGTGGGGAGCTATCCCAGTAGAATCTGGGGGCAGAATTATTTGGCAGGTATGGTATTATTGCCTTTTTTCTCCAGATGTGTTTTTTTAATTGTTTGTGTTTTGAATTCAAGCTATGTAGAGGTTAAGGTTCTTGTATTTGATGCTGAGGAAGAGCCTTTACATGCATGGTGTTGGTGAAAGGGTCAGGGTTAACTTGTGAGTATGTTATTTAAATTGTGGTTGATCGTTTTGGGGTCTCTGGTGTATATATGTTTACATGATGTTTCTCTTAATTGTCTGTTGAAATCTGTCAATATGATGCCCACATAAAAGTTTATAATTTTATTGAAGAGGCTATCAGATTTCTCAAAGTCTATAAATTATGGATAGAGTTATTGTTCATCTACCTTAAATAGTAGCACCCAGATTTTTCTGGGCAATCTTGAGAGGAACATTATGTCTGTAGACAATTTTAAAGAAGTATGTAATTTTAAAGTATGAAACTCAAATTTAGTTTTTAATAGTAACTTACATGTTTATTCTTTCTATCTTTAAGAGGCAGGTTATTGGAATGACATGTGACCTTGTACTCTTGACTATGTCTGGTTGTGGGTTTGAAGTGTTATTTTTGTGCTTTCTTAAATGACTTAAGCACTTCTGACTGTACATTTGGGACAGAGTAAATATGGCAGTTGGATATAATTTTAAAACCCAACCCGATTTTTAATCTGGTAATATGATAGTACTGTTCATTCCTATAATTGTCTAGGTTCACAGCTTTAGAAAATAGTACAAGCTCTTAGTGACCCTCAGACTTGCTGTATTATTTGGTGCTCTTTTCCAGTGTAAAATATGTCAACTGATGCCCATAATACACTGAATGCTTAAAGTTAGAGAGCTACCCTGCAGTGTGCTCCTCAGTTTGTGTTCCCACCAGTGGTGATAGATGCTTATCCAGACTCAGCTGTGTTTATTTCCAAACATGTTTATGCCAGTGTACTTAATACGTTTAATATAATGGTTTTAAATATATGTGCAAAAAAACCCTGTTTTCATAAAAATTCATTTGAATGCTTTGGAAACCACCTGATAAGAGTACATTTCGAAATGATTACAGCTGATTTAGGAGTGGCTGAGAAAACACAAATGCATTTTGGGGAATCATAAAATAAAAGTAGTCCCACTAATATTGTCAGTCATTCAGGATAGGTAGGCTAAGTTGTGATTATGTAAACCTGAGAATCTTAGTGGCTCAAAGCAAAAATCAGCACTTGCACTGTATGTCCCTTGTAGGTCAGGTGGGAGCCCCACTCTATGTTGTCCTCATCCTTACTTTGGGCCACAGTGATGGAGCAGCACCCCCTGGAACATTGGTGATCCCTGCCGTAGAGGGAAAGGCTGCTATGAAGCCTATTTGGCCCTGTACCTGAATTCAGCAAGTGGGGTTGTGTAATCTTCCCACAGAGAGGTGTATCGAGCATTTGTCAAGAGTAATGCAGTCTACCCTACACTGCTTCCCAGGTATTTTTATAACTGCACTGTTCTTTTAAAAAATTGGACCTGGAGGATGATGCCGTGAGGATGGTTTGTACAAGAAAGACCACCGGGTTCTACAGTCAGGGACATATACTCAAGAAAAGGCCTCAGCCTTACAGCAAAAGATTGGCAAATAAATGTATGTTTATAGGATTTGATTTAAAGTAATATGTGTAGGTATGTATCATTTTTTTAATGACTTTCACCTCTAACTGGCTTTTTGAAAAACCAAATTGTCAGTCCTTATGCATTTGGATGAGAAAGCCCTGCTTTCATCTTCTTAAAGCCTCCTCTCTTACCCTCCATCGAAATAGTTTCCCACCTTTTATGATAGATTTCATCTGCTATTTCTTTTGTACGTTTATCCTCTCGTTTCATTTCTATTAGTTCTACCCTAGCTCTCTTTCCTGAACTACTAGATTATGCCCCAACTGGATTCTCTGCTGCTAGCTTGTTGTGCCTTTATGCAATTACAAAAAAGTACCCTTTAGGGCAAACACAATCCCTTTGGAGCTTGACTTGAGGCCGGTGTCCATTTTCCCCCTTGGCTGGCCCACATTAATGCAGTGCTCAAACTGAACAACTGACAAGAGCAGTCCTACTACTCCCTGCTTCTAGTCACTCTCGGCACTAATTCAGGCTATTTCCTGATTAAATCTCCTTTAAATTTTTGTGTTGTCTCTATCCCTGCACAAAAAATTTTTTGATGACTCCATGTCATCAGTAATGGTTGTCCCCAATTTTTTTTTCACCCAACTCTCACCAGTGACTCTCAGTCCACTTGTTGTCCTCTGGATGCGCTGACATCAGTGATGACTGGAGCAGAGACATAGGAGATACGTTGCCTAATGCTTCCCTCTCCTCTCCCTACACTGTCATGACTAAAAGCTCCTTCGCTTGCACTCCCAGTCCTGCCTCAGCTTACTTTTTCTCCCAGCTTCATGGCCCATCAGGGAGGGCCCTCCACCAGCTATCTTCTGCCTCTCTGCCTAGTCACTATCTCCTGAATATATTTTGTACTTTTTGCTTTAAAGTTCTTTTCTGCTTAACCACATCCTCCTCCTCATCCTCAGAAAGTTGGCCACCCTTCTCTGATCCTCCTATATCATGATAATAGCTTCTCCTTTAAATGTAAACATCAGTCTCTATATTCCTCTATTTGATGTGAATCATCTGTCCTGTGTGAGCAATTGTTTTTTTAGTTATATTGCTCATCAGTATTTTCTTTCCCCAGCGAGATCGCTGATGCCTGGGAAGAGTAGATGCGTCTCTAATTCTTTCTCCCAGTGCCTGTGTGTATCAGGCACACAGGACAGAGCAGTCGGCTGTGAATAGAAGAGAGTATGGCATGGTTAATCATATAATACAGTTGTGCATGGAAGCTGAGGCCGCTTCTTCCTAGCCACAGGATATTGACCTACTTTTCCCTTATCTGTGTGCAAAATATTTGTTGTACTTTATGTGTTCTTTCTGTCACAATGAATGTTTGTCTCTCCCTTTCATATGAACAGAATGCTAAAGTGCTAGTTAAATCAGTAGAAAAAAACAATAAAGAAGAAAAGTTTGTAAGCAGTTTTAATTTCTAAACTGGGGGAGGCCTTATAATTATGTCATTTAGAAAGAACTCTATATTTTTTATATCTCTATCTTCATCTGCCTGTCTGCCTACCTATTGAGAGATGTAATTAAGGGTGAATTGTAAATTTTAAGTTTTTATGCTTTTTAATTTGATGATTTACAATGTAATTGGCATTTTGAAAACCTTTTTTTTTTTTTTTAATAAACTACTTGTAGAAGGAAATTAACTTTTTTTTTAATCAGGCATATACAGCATAGTTAACTATTGAATATTTTATTTTTTACCAAAACTTCCCTTGAGAAAATTTATTGTATGGTTCTATACATGGTCAAACCGATTAACTTTAAACATTGATTTTTGTATAGCTTTAAAGATTTTGTACAATAGTCAAGGGAAAAAAAGTTAGGGAGCATTTGTATGTTTATATCAATATATAAATATATGAAATAATTGCTGTCCTACAGAACTTTTGGAAATTAGCAGAACTGTTATTCAAATTTAGTTAACATTTATAAGTTTAAATTTAGTAGACAAATTTTTGTAAACATTTTAATTTGCCTTAAAAGGATTGTTTAACTTATAGGTATACCTATATCTTTTAGTTCAAATACTTTAGGATGTAAGGTGTGTGTAATGGTGCATTTGATTTTAAATTCAGTAATGCTTCTAATATTAGAAAAGCTAGAGGAGCATTTGAGATCTGCTCCCCAGCAGATAGTCAGTTTGGCTGTAGTAAACTCTTACAAAAATTCAAAAAAAAAAAAGAAAATAAGAAAGGAAAAAAAAAAGAAAAACTAGAAAAAAATTAACCCAGAAAATACTTCCAAATTCTATTATGATTGTTGATTTTAGTTAGCTTAAATGAAGTAACCCACTGTGTTTTAGCTATTTTCTTTAAAAATTCTTTTTAAATGACAAAATAGTTTTGCCTTCTCAATTTACATTATCAGTGTCTTTTTTGGAAGATCTTAGCTATTTCGTTTGATCAATTCTCAACTAATAAACATTCATAAAATCCTAATGTAAATGTATAAACATCTCTCTCTGATTATATTGTGTATTAAATCTTATTTTAGTGGATAACTGCTTGAGGAAGCTTCTGAATTTTTATTCTAAAGAATTTTTTCTTAACTACGAGTACAGAAGCATTACTAAAGATGCACTGTTGAATAATGCATATTTTTCTCTTTTACTATATGGGTTTCTTAATTTGTAATTTCAGATCCTGTTTGCTTTCATACCTAGATGAATTAATTTATCAAAATAGCCAGTGCCATTTTGCACTTTATAGATGTAAACACACAGAGAACACCTTCACATGTGCCTCAGTGCCTTTGCTTACAATATCCTGTTGATTCTGTGCATTGCTGTCTGTGCTGTTTACGGTTAGACCCTCAGTACATTTTTTTCCTAGTGAGGTCAAAATAAAGAGAGCTTCTTTCCATTACCTCTGAGTAAATGTCATTGAGAAAGATCCTTGTGGGCTGGCATTTTTGGTTTTTAACATCCCTTATAACCAGACCCAGGATGTATGCTCACCTAAAAATGAAGGTACTCCATCTTTCCAGAGTTGAACCTTTTTTGTCGAATCAAGAATGATGGAAGCTGGAACAGGATCTTAGGAGATGTCGTCTTTAGCCCCTTTGTGGGGAAACTGAGGCTTGGAATTAGCAGTGTGCCCAAGGTCTCACTGTGAGCGAGCTGCAGGGTTTTTTTTATTTTTTCTGGAGCCACCATGGTAGTCATTCTGACCTCTGTGGTCTGTTGCAGAATGCAACAGCTGATGCTTCCCTGAGACATAACTCGCTTCCTTGCCCCAAAGAACAAGAAGAATGCACTCAATTCAATACATTTCCCTCCAATATCATGGGAAAGAGCCTGAATGATGGGAAGGTGCCCTTTTTAAAGAAGGTAGTTCTCTGGTGTAACCCGGGCTATTTTATGTAAGCATCTTTGTTGGGCCAGTTGTCTTCAGAAGCCGGTCTATAGGTACCCCCAAAACTAACAGGTACAGAAAACCCGATGTGAGTGCCTACCAGATGCAAATCACTAATTACAATGGAATACCTTGAGTGATTGGATAGTTTGATCAGGTATAAAGAGAACAGGAAGAATGAATCTACAAGCAGTGTAAGTAGGGAAAAGGGGGCAAGGGACAGGAGGACTTTGGTGAGGCTGTTAGCATGTGGCATGAGATTGGGAACCTCTGATTCACTTGGAAGTTCATTTGGAAGGGAAATTGTTTTTCCTATCGTGGCCGTATTCAACTTCATGATCACTGGTCATATTTGGTGTCTGTGCCCCGGCCAGGAACAATCAGAGCTGTCTGGTGTGCCAGTTATATTTGAGTGGTTTTACATTCATCTAGGGGTTCCAGGGTCTTGGGTTTGCCAATCTAAACACATTCAACTTCATGGAAATTTTTTTTTTTATCCACCTTGAGGGAACAAATTGAGAAGTCTGTGAGTTATAATTAGCACGTTCCACATCCCAATTTACAGCTGAGTTTGTGTTTCGGGCTATACCAGTGCTTTATAGTTTTTGGCTACTTTGCCCCGTAGGAAGTCATAGGCCTTTTCAGACATTAGCTCATTAATTCTCCTAATATCCAGTACGAGTAGGATAGTGTGACCATAGGTTCCCCCTCAAGCTAGGACTGCGTGCTTTTCCTTCTAGACCTTCTAGGATTTTGGTTGCCAAGCTGGTGGGAGGTGGGGATGGGAGGTGGAAAGAAAGGGCTGGGTGGTCTTCAGATCAAGTCTTGGGGGTGGATGTCATTCTCTGAAATTGCCCTGCACTTTGGCAGTTGTACCTGCCATGACTCTGCAGAGCTTTCTCTAGGAAATTACAGTGATGTTGGCTGCATTCCTCTTCAGGGTACTGAACCCCATAGAATGTGTGTTACAAGTGAAGCAACTCTCTAGGTTATTTACTTGGACATTATTGGGGGCGAGCTGTTAGGATGAGAAGCAGAAATGGCACTGAGGAGGATCCTGACATCTTGTGAGAACCTTCTGTGAGGTGAGGGCTTTGCTCTGTCAGCCTGCATAACAATCCTAATAATGGAACGGATGTTGCCACCTTGAGTTTTTAGATCAGAAATTTGAGTTCTAGAGGTGAATTCGCTTGTATTTGAGCCTGAGTCTGTGACCCAAAGCCTGTGCTGGGACAGATCAAAGGGAGTTCTCAGCTGTGGTAAACTCCTGCTATTAAACTTTTGTAAAAGTTACCCTTTCCCAATGTAGAAGTGAAGCTTCTCACTCATTAAAAAACTGTCGGGTATTGTGAAGGGTTTGGCGACTTAGGAATTAGATCGAAGGGTGTGAATAATATAATAAGTGTGAAAAACTACTCTCAGACCAGTCCCGAAAGCTTCCTCTTTGCCCTGGCTCTTCCAGAAACCAGATGTGCAACACCTCCTGGGTCCATTTCTCCTTCTGTTAAGAGAAGGATTTGCCTGGGCTCCTAAGGCATTTTGCTCATATATCAGAAAGGACAGTTTGTAGCTTGTAATTCAAAACCTTCAATGTTGTCATAGCAGCCACTGTTATTTTTGATTCAAAAATCCTTCTAATTAGTCTAGATAGTATATTCGTCATTTCTACAGTTGGAAAAAACTTTTTTTTTAACCTGTCACTTTACGAATTGTAAAGTTCTAGATGTTATCTTTTAAATCCTTAATAACTGGCCTGTGCCTGGGATTGAAGGTTGACAGGCCAGCTTTTCCACACTCAGACAGAAACAAACCTTGACATTGACGTGAGGTGGTTCAGGGCACCTCTCTGCCTGTGCAGAGACACCCTCTGGGGTGTGATAACCAGAATGTTAAATCAGTCGCCCTTCCTGTTCACAAAGCGTTTTAAGATTGGAATCTGCTTAATGGTTTATGGGCTTCCATTTGCTTTTAGCTGTTTTTCACTCCCAGTTCAAATCTATTCCATTTTACTGTCGCCTGATAATTTAATGTCCTGTGTATTATTCAGAGTTCGGACACAAGGCAACAATTTACTGTATGGAAATTGCCGGGTAGTTGGGCCGATTTTTCCCCCTAATCCAAGATTCTAACAAAAGCCATCCTACCAGCAGTCCATTAAATACTCTTAACAAAAAGCTTTAGAGAAAGGATGGAAATGCACATTATGTAGTAGCTTTAACCATGCAATAAAGGATTAGAAAATCAGATAACTATACTTTGTGAAGTAAATGCCATGAATAAGTTTCTCTAAGGAAGTGTGTTGATGGGAATGAAAATCAGTGTCACCTGAGCCTTTTCACAAATGCCCAGCAGTGTCCACTTATATACTCTGGGGAGCCTTGCAAAGCACCCCATGTGGTTCTTTGTGGCCCACCAGACCCATCCCCTTTGAAAACCACGCTGTTTGGGTAAATTGTCTTAAAGAATGTAGTTCTCATTCCACTTGCCCTTTAGGTTGATAAATACTGAGAAAGTATCTTGCCCTTTGGTATCTAATTTGAGTCTTTCCTGATCTTTCATGTTCTGGGTATATCATCTGAGGCTCTCTGATTATTCTTTGCCAGTCGGTACTTGGGTAGGAAGGATGGAGGTAATGGAAACAATCCTGGAAGGAAGAATGGGCTGTATCTCTATAATGTGCATCTATTCATTTGCCCTCCACACCAGAGTCCTGTGTGACCGCCACTCTGCCATGCAATGGGATTTTTGCACATGGAGACCTCATACATTCTTCAGTGGGAAGAGGAGACAAATAAACCATCAGTTGTGCTGGAGGTACACTGGCTTGCTCAGAGCATGCTGCCTGTGAGGAGTGGCTGCTCACACTGGTTTAAGTCAGGGCGGATTTATTTAAGATGAGCTCAGCCGAACCTCTTAAACAGCTTTTCTGTCTGTCCCGTGAAATTTGTCATCACCGCTTCTCTCTGCCCATTCCTCTCCTCAGACTGGCTTCCTCTGCAGGAGCCCAGCAAGGCTCTCCCGAATGATACACCCTGTCCTCTGGATCTGTGTGAACTTCCTGGTCCAGTGCACGAGCCCTCTGACTATAGTCTCTGTGTCCTAATTTCAGATCCTTGTGAGCTGGTATTATTTGGCCTACACCCACAGCCCAGTTAGCTGTGGCCTGGTTGAAGGAGATCTTGGAGGTCTTGGCATATTTGTATGTCATGTGTGGTTTGCCTCAGGGTCGAGGGACTTCACCAGGGTGAGATGAGACTGAGGAAGAAGGCTAGAGTCAGGTTGTGGAGTCATGTGATCTGTAACGAGGAATTTTTTATTGCGGTGAAGTATATGTAACATTTACCATTTTAACCTCTTTAAATGTACACTTAAATGGCATTAAGTACAATCATATTATTGTGCAGCCATCGCCACCATTCATCTCCTCAACTTTTTCATCTTCCTAGAGTGAAACTCTGTACCCATTAAACAACTTCCTGTTTCCTCCTCCTTCAGCTCCTGATAACCACCATTCTGCTGTCTGTTTTTATGAATTTGATTATTCTAATACCTCATATGAGTGAGGTCATACAGTATTTCCCTTTTGTGACTGATTTATTTCAGTTAGCATATTGTCTTTAAGTTTTAGCATGTCAGAATTTCCTTCCTTTTTAAGGCTAATATTCTGTTGTGTTTATATATCACTTTTTGTTTATCCACTCATCTATTGATGGACTCTTCAGTTGGTTCTACACCTTTTGACTATTGTGAATAATACTGCTTTGAACATGGTTGTACAAATATGTTTGAATCTCCGCTTTCATACTCTAAAGTAGAATTGCTGGATCATATGGCAATTCTCTGTTTCATTTTCTTTTCTTTTTCTCTTTCTTTCTCTCTCTGTCTCTCTGTCTCTCTGTCTCTCTCTCTCCTTCTCTCCCTCCCTCCCTTCCTTCTTTCCTTGTTTCCTCTTTCTTTTCCTTTTTTCTGAGGATCTGCTAAGGGGTTTGAATATTGGCTTAAAGACACTGGAGAGTTATTGAAGGATTTAAAGCAGGGCTCACCTGATCAGATTGTGATTTAGAAAGGCAGCTTGAGTAGTGTGGTCCATGGATGGGGAGGGAGAGGGCTGCCAGAGGCTGTGGTGGCAGAGAGACTACTCTGAAGGCTGTTGCCTTCCAGGTAAGAAGTGATGAAGGCTGAGCTAGGGCAGTCACAGTAGAGAACAGAGGGGAAGAGATGGAAGTGGGAATAATTAAGGTGATACAATCAGTGAGAAAGCTGGCTCTGGGGGGATGAAGTAAGAGACAAGGATGAGAACCTGGGTCACTTGTGACCTTTGTGGAATTTGGGGTTGAGGTTTTTTTGTCTTTTGTTTGCATTTTAATATGGGATGGTAGGTGATATCAGTTTTAAACATGTATTCAGATGTTCGACACAGCCTCATGGTAGAGATGATTGGTGGGCATGCTGTTGATAATATGGGTTTCTAATTTGGGGGAGGGGATAAAGTATAGAAGGAAAGGGCAAATTACTTTCCAATTTGGCTGAATTTCAAAGTGTTGTGGGTATTATTGGTGTAGCTAGGAGATTTCCTAGTTCCTATGGCTCTATGTCACATTCCTACCTTGAATATATATAAATTTATAAAGCCAAAATGATGTCACATTCCTACCTTGAGGAATATATATAAATTTATAAAGCCAAAATGATAGCCAATTCATTGGTTAACAAAAATCAGGTTTCATAAGGATTCTAACATATTTAAAAAGGATTTAGACTAAAAGCATGTGTTGAATTTGGCTTATGTTCTTTTTACTCATCTACATTTCCTGATTTATTTTCCTATAGTGACCATATATTGCTTTTCATCATTAAAAAGATCATTTGAAATTTCAGAAGTCGCTTATCTTCTCAACTCTCTCACTGGACTGTGTGCTCCCTGAGGGTAGACTGGGGTGGGTCGGGGGAGTACCATGGTTATTCACAGTGTGTCCCTAGCACCTAAAACTGTACCAGAGACCAGAGGACTCCTTGTAAATGGCGGTTGAACTGAATTGAATGGAAATTGAATCCAACTGCTCTCCAAGATGAGATTCTGTGCTGTTTTAAGAGGTATAGGAAGGAAATTCCAGTTTTTCACAGTCACCTAGCTCGTTATATTAGGCACTGAATCACGTCCTATAGACTTGGCCCCTCTTTTGCATTTGTTTTGCCATCAGGATTCGCCAAGCTTTATTTTGTTCATGAAATCTTGCCATAATGGCCCCATTTTCTTACTTAGATGTGTTTCTCATGTTATTCTTAAAAGCATTAGTGATCTCTTTGGGAGCCAAATAGCTCAATTCTGTTTCCTTTCCTTTGTTGATATTATTATGTTTTTAGAGGAATGAATCCAAGTGGCTTGAAGCCGCAGTCATTATTTTGCCTTCTGGTCATGAAGGAACTAACCAAAGAACCAACCCACCCATGGCAGCTGTGAGAATGTGCATATTGAATGACTTGTCAGTCATAAATTTGCATACTTGTTTTCCCTTTGTGTTTCTCTGAATGCCTACCATGTGCAAGAGGCTGTGCACTATTGCCTTTGGGGAAATAAAGGTGAATAAAGTGTGACTGGACATCAAGGAACTGATTCCGTAGAAAAGGGGCTGTCATGCATTCATGACCACCATACAAGGAGGTTAATGAGTGGAACTGGAGTTTCATAAGAGCAATTGTTAGTATGCTAAGAGGACTCCCTGAAGGTTTTGCCTCTGACATATAGTGCTAATGACCTTACAATAGACGTTACCAAACTAGCAGATACCTGCTTTCATTAACTTTTCCGAAAGAGTGGCTTTTATGCTTTCACTTTAAAAGTTCCTTCAAATTTAAAATTATGTTAACGACTTAATATTAAGCCTTGTAATCCGTTGTAACCTCAGTTTTGGTTTGTGAATGTTCTTTCAAGTTCTACAGTGAAACTGTTTCAACTTAAAAATACACATTTGTTCTCATCTGTGGTACTCTGAGAACTTTGTATTACACCAGATGCTATATTTCAGATTATCCTGCATCTCTTATTAGTTATTATTAAATTAGTGATTAATTTGGAATAGCTTTTCAGCATTGCTGTTTTGATATCAAATAGTGGAATGACTATACACTTCATGTGGATGTCCTCTCTGGACTCTGGACTGGCCATCTCTCACGTGGGACTACTGGCTTGGAGAATGCTGGACTCAATATTCTCAGGCAGAGATGACGTTAGCATGGCTTGTAATATAAGGTTGGTGACTGGGGTAGACTACTTATATTTAAATGTTGGGTTACAGATGGCCATTTTAAGATGGTATAGGACATTTATGCTGCATTTTCTTTTGGATTTCGAGGGATGTTTGAAATGCTTTCAATAATTTAAATGGTATTTTTACACTGCAAAAGACGTGAGTGAATGAATTGTTGTACATTGAAATATAGGTAGTAATTTTGGAAGTTTTCGACATGAAAGTAGGTGGGGGAAAGAACAGCTGCAATTATATATTTTGGTTTTTGGAGGGTCAAATACGTTGAAGAGCTGAAGCGGCCATAGAGTCACCTGGCCTCAGTTGGTGGGCCCGTGGCTGGACTAAGGCAGCACCCTTGAATGAAGAGCTTCCAGGCTCCTCTGTGGTTCCTCCCAAGGCTCTCCCAGTATTTTGTATTGCTTGCTTTCACCAGGGTTGGGAGAAAGAGGTTAGGTTTTATAAAACAATGAATATCTAACAATGGTATAATACAGTGTGTTGGGTACTGTACTTAGTGTTCATGATAGTTAGGGACTTGGCTGCTTGCAGTGCAGGAAGTACATCATGTAGAGGAAGTACATCGTGTAGAGACTCACAGAATTGCAGAGAGGTTGGATGGCTAGGAGGGATACAGGCTTGGAAGACAGGCAGGAACCAAGGAAGGCTAGAGGGCTGGGCAGCAGGATCCCTAGCTGAAGCCATGCTGCAGGACCCACCTGGTATTCATGCTGCTGCTGTTGCTTCAGTGACTGATGACTATAACTTCCAGTCATCACCACCAGCTTTTGTAGTCACCCAGGACTCCCAAGTCCCAGGAGGAGGTGATTGGCTGTGCATAAGCCATGTTGCTTGGGGTGGAGAGAGAGAGCAGATCTGTCTCCTTTGACTGCTGTAATGGGAATTGGACACTGCGTCTCACTAGATTACTTGTTATCACAGTGTAACTGGAGAGTCCTTAAAAGCAAAATTAGGTGCAAATAGGAATAAGGCTATATAATGGATAGTGTCCCCTTAAAAAAAAAAAAAAAGACAAATGTCTACTATGACTTTCTCTTTTGACTCCCCACCATTCATATATACCTTGCTTAACCATACTTACTTACGCTTACGAATATAAAATGCCCCAGCCAGCGTAATGCCACTCTCCTTGTACGGCTGAAAACAGCTACACCCTCTTCAGAGATTCTGTTCTTTGAGATCCCCTTTGTTCATTGTCTTCTTTGGCCACATCTGAGATGACATCGGGGAAGATGGTTTTGTCAGGAGCTGCAAAGTTTTAACAGTCTTTTTTTCATTCTTATGAGTTGGAGGTCTTGGGTTGTTTGTTTAAAGGATCAAGCAATTAATTGAGAGTCACTCACTGTCAGCCAGACTTCTTTGGCAGTATAGGTTCTTTAAAAATGTTGTTGGCTTTTAAGGTTTATTTGCTTCCATGGATTAGTAACCAAAACCAGAGATACTGCCAAGTCCCAAGGTTTTGAACCTAGAACTTGGTCTGAGAACCTGTCTCTTGGCATTTGGACCTGGCCTTGGTGCTCGGCGGGGTGTCTTAGCTCTTGGTTAATAGAATCTATCTGGGAATAGGTAAGTGTAAGAGGCAATGGAGTGGGTGATACGTCTGCTGTGCTACGTGTTCGTGTTGGTAGCAGCACTGTCCCTTTCTCAGGCCACAGAGGCAGAACAGTCGGTGCTTGGGATAGGTCGCACCTCCCACCTCCAGACAGAAAGATCCTCTGAGCGCCGTATGTTCTCTTCGCTGGCTCTCAGACAGGCTGCTTTCACAGCATGCTTTTCTTGTCGCAGCTTAAGAAGTGGCCAACATATACTCTGGTATCTGAATTTTTCTTGAATTCTATAAAGTTGTAGGCACAAGGTCTAAGTCTTAGGACACGACGGGCTGTGGTTTAATCAGCTGTTTCATTCTGAAGTATCAGAAATGATCACCTTGCCAATGCAAGATAGCAGGTCCTCATGCCCTCCACCTGTGGCCCTAGCTCAGCTAGTCTGTGCTCTCTAGCGTGCTGGCTGTGACACCCCACTTGCTCTTACCAGCTTCTATTATTAGGTAAGATGCTTTCTGTTGCACATAGTAAACAATCCAACTCAAACAGCTTCAACAGTGAGGAGAATTAATTGGCTTCCTGGACTGAGAACTTGAGAGCTGTGGGGCAGGCTTCAGTGCAATTTGATCTAGAGGTTTGTGATGTCATCAGGGCTCCAGCATGAATTCTCTTCTTGGATGTTTTCTTGCCCTGCTCTCCTCCACATGTTGTCTTCCTCCTCAGCATGGCCCCCTGGTGAAAGCAGACATGGCCACAGCAGTTCCAAGTATCATGTCTGTAAATCATATCATCCAGAGGTAGATAGAACCTTTGTCTTAATATACCAAGCCTCAGGCTCGGTTATAGGACCAGTCCTGAATCAATTACAGTGGCTGGGAGATGGAAATGTGTTGCATGCCCTAGTCCAGATTACAGGCTACATTCCTGGAGCAAGGGATAAAATTGGCTTCCTTAGAACAACATGGGGTCTTGGGAGGGGTGACAGTAGACATCTATGCGTCAAACAAAAAGTATCTTGATGTTCTGTATGTGTTCTCATTTAATCATCTCATGCAAATTCTTCTGATGGTTTATGGAAATTTTGAGTTAGCAAGTGATTCTGACATTTGTTCTTATGGTTAGCAATGCTCTTTCAAAGAAAAAAAAATTAATTTCTTTTGGTGGAGCAAATATACCAACTAATTTCACTGAGATGTCAAAGAGAACCAAACCAAGTCCTGGAGGTAGTAGTCACAATAAGAGAAATCAGGCCATTTGTAGGAAGATAGGGAAGTAACTCTACAAGATTTTTTCAGTGTACCATTTTAAATAAGAGAATGAGGGAGAGCGTCACTATTTCCTCCCCTTAGATACTAAAGAAGACAAACACAATGAAACAGAACTGTGCTTGAATTACTAAATGAATGCTGGTATCACATTTTCAGCTGGTTTACTTTGTTGTATTTTGGTTTGCAAAAGTTGCTCTTCTGGCAAAAGTTGTCACTTCTACCAGTTGCCTGTAACTCAGCATTTGTTTTGCCTGCCCCTTTAGCATTATAAAGTTGGGATAGAAGTGTAAAAATTAGAACCCATGTACACTTGCTTGAAATTTATGTTTGAAAAGATGGTGAAGTGGGTTTAATGACAGAGAAAGATCAGCTGCTTAATTATTGTTACCTGCAGCGAACTGTTGTCTTTCTGCAGCTGTTTCTATAAATAGACTTTATATACCAGAATCCACCCCAGGGCAAAGAGTTCCCATTCAGCCTCTTCGCTTAATTTAAATTGCTGGTTTGAGGTGGTTATTTTTGAAACCTACCTCAGATTGATTTCCCCCTTAATCCCTAAGCCTTCTTCCCTCATCTGCCAAATTATATGTAATGAATCGCAGCTAGAGTGCTTTTGGCATTTCAGGAGTCTGAGAACTTGAAATTTGATTTAAATGTTAATTTATTGCGACAAAGGTTGGGCAGTCCGGTTCCTGTTCTTGTGCTAGTCTTTCCATGGAGTTGGCCTGGGACCATCTGTTCTCTGGCTTCTGCTACATCTCAAGAGAATGGCAAGTGCCCCCACCCCTACCTATTTTGTTTTAAACAGAGTCTGGCTTAGTTCAAAGTGGATGAAGACATTCTTGATGCTCCCATTGGGTTTTAGCACTACCTGGGGCTATTTAGTCCAAGTGTAGTTGGAATGAAATGAAATATTTTAAAAAGTTAACTGTTTTTCTTCTTTTGAATATTAAATACTTCCTTATTGTGTGTGTTTTTTTTTTTTAATGGGAGCCTATCTCTGCCTCTTCTTGGTGTCCTTTTTGGCTGTTCATTACACACTTAAAAACTTTTTTTTTTTTTTAATAATAGGGTCAGAAATAAAGTATGTGTTTGTGACTTCATATAAATCATTAGTAATTAATAATAAAGAATTACATAATTTCCAGCCTTTCCTAATATTCTTTAAAATAGCCCAACTAAATGTAGTTTCTGTTGTCTCTCAGAGAACTACTGAATGTTCTAGACTAGAATTGCTATGTTTTAAGGAAGTAGACCAACCTTTATGAGATATAATATGCCTGGGTGACTCCTTAAAGGAAAGAATTAAATGTACTTTTCCTTCAAGATTAGGGGTATGAATACACATGAGTATTCATTGCGTGTAATTTGGTTTTCCCTTTTCAGTGGTGTGTCTGTTGGAATGAGAATTAAGAACATTGAGGTCACTCTTGGCGGGTTATGTTATATAGGCAACCTCTAATTGACAAGTGGGTTGTGTAGTTTTCTTAATAAGTCAGTGTTGTCACCTGAATGAAATTTCCCCCTATAGGTACAAAGTAATAAGTGGTGATTGAGTCCTTTAACACAAAATGTAATGCACTCTTAAGTAACCATAAGGAAAATCCCCTAATCTCGCTGAGCTTCCTTATCTTAAAATGGGGATAATGAGAATACCTACCTCATAGAGTTACTGTGAGGATTAAATTAATTAATGCATGTGAAGTTCTAGTTCTAGTGTTTGATATGTGGCAAGTGCTCAGTAAATGTTAGCATCACGTTTTAAATATTATTTCTTGGGAAAATGTATTCTGAATGTCAGCATGGAATACTGGGGGGTGTCATCTTGGGGGAAGCAGATTTATACAGGTTCAAGTCTGGTGGTGGTATGCAGGAGCTGCTGATGGAAAGGGGTAGGTTGGGTTCTCTTGCTAGAGTTTTGCAGCTTCTCATTGGGGAGAAAGGATGTGCTAAAGAAGAAAACGGAGACCCTGGCTTCGTAATGGTTCTTTCTGTAGGTGGACTTTGTCTGGGACGATGGACTTGGAGGGAGGTCCATTTGTGGCAGCGGGTTGGCAAATGGGGCTTTGAGAGGTGTGGAGGCGCCTGTAGCCACCTCGGAGGCTTCTGCCGCAGGTTGTGGGGAGGGGAGGTTATGACATTTGTGAGGGAGGGTGAGGGCCATGTGGAACTACCAGTGTTTGGTTTCTCCAGTGGTGCTAAGAACCCACCTGAAATAATTTTGCTCATTTAAATTGACCCATTTTCTTCTTTCTGACAGCTGGAGACTATGGCCAAAATGGAGGTGAAAACGTCACTTTTGGACAATATGATTGGAGTTGGAGATATGGTTCTTTTAGAACCTCTCAACGAGGAGACCTTCATCAACAACCTCAAGAAGCGCTTTGACCATAATGAAATATATGTGAGTATACACTAAAGTTCATCTGTGGGGTTTAGACTTTGTACTTTGTGGCAGAGAGCCGGCATCTCTTTCTCAAACTCTTCTCTGTTTTTTCTATTTGTTTATCAGAGTCCAGAGGTATTTGTTTATACCCTCAGAAAGAGTTTTGTGTTTGCTCATTTGGCACATGAGTAATACTGATTAAAGTCAAGTGAGTCTGCTTTCCACATGGTGTTTATAGGGTGCCGACTGTGTGCGGGGTATTGCACTAGATGTTGGAGGCGTCCTAAAGCAAGAAGAATACTTAATTCCTGCTTCCTGAGAAACATGTATTCAGGAAGAGTTTTGAAATCCATAAACATCTTAGATGCCTTCATAAGATTAGCAGTTTAACCTTTGAGAAGCTACTCATTAAACAGCAAGGCAGTGAACTGTCAAAAAATGCATGAACCTTCTTGACATGTGTATTTAATAGATACAGGAGCCAATTACCAGATAAAAATATGTTTTTATTCCCTGGAGATTTAGGAATAGTCATGTCCTGCTATACAGAAGTATAATATCATATACGAAAATGAAAACATATAAATATATACAATACTAGGAGAAATTTTATGTTGTAAAAATTCTTTATAAAGGGTTTCATAGTATTACTTTATCTCTCAAGTTTCTTAATATACTTAAAACATGAGTAAAAAATACATTTATATTCAGCTTTTCAGGAATTTGTGTAAAGCATAGAAATTTGCATCTGTTTAGGTAGAAACATGTTGTTAACTAAGTCAAGGAAAC
>NW_011888783.1:3223267-3243532 GCF_000151845.1 Pteropus vampyrus | reverse complement strand
ATGTGGGGACAGGGAAAGGTTATTCTTTTAGATCTCTGTATTATAAGTCTCATTAAGTCAAGCGTGTATTGTTTTTGTAATTAAAAAAATACCGTATAATAAATTTGATTACCGTACCTCTGCAATTCCACACATGATTATAGCACCCTTGGGAAATCTGTGTCTGGCTCTTATTCTGATTTCTTATACAATTCCTACTATGCTTTTGTTCATGGGTTGTTATAAACTTGTTTAGCCTGATGCCAAAGGCCAAGTTAATATGACATGCAATATTTTACTGTCTGGTATTTCACTTGTTTTTTTTAATTCTTTCCTAGAAAACAAAGGCACAGTTTTATAAAAAAAATCTCTCGTAGTCTCATAGCTTTGTTTAATTCTATAAAAGTGGGTGACAGTCCACGATGATCTATCATGGGAACACATGACATTCAACAGTCATATGTTCAGAAGCCATAGTTGACAAAGAGGCCAATGAACAGAAGGGACCCTTGGCTTAGACTTGAACTCTGGCTAAATCCATGGCCTTAGCAGCCTCTTGTGTGAACCAGCTCCAGGTGGGAGCCCTGTTCTTCCATCCTGCCATCTATCTCCACTTCCCCACTCCCCATATCTAGAGATAATAGCTCCTACCTTCACAGAGCTCTCACGAGGGATTGCTTTGCCTCTAGATGTGAGTTATCAACTCTCTAGAGCATTCATAAACCTAGTAGATCTCCAGGCAGCTGAATCTGGAGTAGAATCCCTTGTTATCCTGTCATACTAAACCTGAAGCTCTGAGTAGGCCCCTGGACTCACGACACTCTTTAAACTACTGACTGTGGGCCAGGTGACTGGAATGAGCTGACAGGCTTAAGACAATGAAGTCTACACCTAGGATTGGAGTAGGGTCAGCTTTTTCCAAAGAAGATAGGCTGTGTATAAGGGAGTAAGATACCCAACCAGATATATCTATCGACATGTTAGGAGGAAAAGGGAAATGGATGCTGATGAGGCCACCTGCTCTAAGCCCCTCACAGGTCTGGTAGAGGGTTCTGTAATGAAGTGGCTTTATTGATGTTGATATCACCCTAAAGGATACTTCCCCCACCCCCCGCCCTGAAGCATTTATCTCTTGAGTTCTAGGCTTCAAGTGCACCCAAATGCATGCTTCTGGGACATTTTGACCAGAGAACTCCTAATGGCAGAGAAGAGTAAGTAGGTACTGCAGGGACACTGGGGCATAGTTGAAGTCTATTCACTTTAAGGACATTTTGTTGTAATCTTTGCTTTTAAAGTAATTCAGAGTTTTATCCTGTTCTGTAAAGCATATGGTTTGTTTCAATCTAATATGCTCCCTGCAGTCCTTCGTTGAGTAAGAAGTAGTTTTGGTGTTGACATGTAGATGCATTTATTTATTTATTTATTTATTTTGTCTGAATTATGAGGTTGGGAGTCATCTAGATATAGAGGTCTGAATTAGTCCAATTTTAAGATCTTATGTTAAACTAATTGTAGTTGTAAGCAGACTGTTTTGAAAGTCTAGGAAAAATGTCTTAATTTTTAGAAGTGAGTACTAGATTTAGGATCCCCATAAAGATGGGATCATGTACTTTTACAAAAGATACTCAAGTGCATGCTCCAGGAATATCCTTTTTGTGTGTGTGTGTTGATGTGGGTTCAGACACTTGTTTAAAAAGCCCTGAGTTGGTTCATAACCTGGGCAGAGTTTTTGGCACAGTTCCAGATGTTGACGCCTATGCAAGTGAGTGCTGTGGAGTTGGAAATGGAGGAGGGTCAGGTGAGAATCGACAGAGGGAATGTTGGCCTGTTGGGGTAACATACAGGGCCAGAACTCTGTTTGCTTTTATTCTTCCTTCTTGGCAGTGAGCAGTTCAAGCTGGGACCAGCTGCAGGACATGCCGCTCAGTCTAGCAGCCTCTGTGTGGGGTCAGTGGTGGGAAATGCTGGTTGTGACATTCCCGAGTGAACGCTGCTTTTCTGTATTCTTTCTGTCCTTTGTCAGACCTTCTTCCGGCCGCCCCACCCCCGCCCCAGCCAGATGGAGTGGTGGCAGGATTTCATGTGGACTTGTAATGTAGGTGAACCAGACAGACGTGATGCTGTTTTTAGGGTGTCTGGTCAGGACTGTGGTTCTGTTCAGGAACAGGAAAGCTGCAATTTAGGCAAGAATAAGGCCCAGGGCAAATTTGGAGACAAAAGAAGCAAGGTGTCTGTTCTCTGACAAAGAAGTATTTTTGGTGCTGACAAGTAGATTTAGTTTGTTTTCAATCTGAATTATCAGGTTGGGATCATCCAGATATAGAGGTCTGAATTAGTACAATTTTTGGATCTTAAGTTAAACTAATCGTAGGTGTGAAAGTGACTGCTTTGAAAGTCTAGTAAAAATTCTCTTAATTTTTAGAAGTTAGTACTAGAATTAGGGTCCCCATAAGTATGAGATTAGATGCTTTTATGAAAGATACTCAAATTTAAGTACAATATATGTGCTTTAAAATATTGCGAAGTAAATGACAATAATACTAGTAAAGATTTATTTGAAATTTCAAAAACACTTCATATATATGCATATGAAAATTCCTACCTTATGGGTATAACATATATTTCTGGGAATTTTATATAAATGGTATGTTAGTTTTCTCTTTCTGCATAATAAATTGCACCAAACTTAGCAACTTAAAATAACATACATTTAACATCTCAGTGTTTCTGAGTCAGGAGTTCGTGCATAGCTTAGCTGGGTCCTCTGCTCAGAGTTCTACTGGGCTGTCATCAAGATGTCCTCCAGGACTGCAGTCTCATTGGAGGCTCGGTCCTTTTCCAAGCTCACGGGGTTGCTGGCAGAGAGCTGGAGCCCCTGTTGGAAGGGTCTGGATTCAGATGTCCAATTTAGTGTTCTTCCTGCTACCTAGACATTCCCCAATATTTTCTCTTTTAAAAATTTCTTTTAAAAAGTCTATTTTTTTAAATTATAAAAGTAACAAATGGTTTTGTGGAAAAAAAATTCAGATGGTACAGACATACATAACATAAAATGTAATTTTCTTACCTCAGTACCCCAGTCCCATTTTTAGAAGTAATAGTAGTTAATAGAGTGGTGGGTAACCTTCCAGATTATATAGATTTGATTAAAAATTAATTGTTTTGTTCTAGAGCTGGAAGTAAGAGGAGGTTCTCCTTCATCTAGATGAATGGGCTTTCCCCAGAAACCCAGATCCAACCAAGCTTGAGCGAAACAGGAACTCTCTCTAGTGTTACCCCTACCTATCTAGACCAGGTGGGGAAAAGAGGAGGGGATCCCTGAGCTGGTGAAATGAAACACCTAGACGTGATTGCATGTGAGTGGGTCACCATGAGCAGACTCAGCCCTCTCGGCTCACTGAAAAGGAAGAGTGTTAGGAAAACACAAAATCAAATTGTGTTTTTAAGAATTTGCTTTGGTGTTTGGAATGGAGACAGCATTAGCAAGCTAGATAAAGCTGGTGTAAAACAGCAAATCACGAGGCTGAAGAGAAATGTTGTGTCTAATTTCTGAGCACAGTCTATCTCTTGGACAGTTTTATAATACTTTTCAAAACAACTATTTTTTTTGGTGATAACTTGCCAGTTTTTTAGTGATTGGAAGATTTCTTCCTCTTAGAACTTGCAACATGGACACACATTTATCTGTTATTTACCAAGTGTAGAGCTGTTTCATCCTGCAGACACTAAATAGTTCTCGAAGTATTTGTATAATATTTATAATATATTAACTTAAATGTTCTGGTGGAAGTTTCATTTGTAGGGAATTATAGCCAACCTTGGGTCTCCAGAAGTGTTATCTTTTGGTGGCAGTGTGGTATATACTAAGAAGAAAACACCTGAGGTCCAGTTCTGGCTCTGCCACTTATCATCTATGAGACCTGGGATAGATGTCTTAACTCCTCTGAGTCTTTTCTTATTGCTAAAATGATAAATGATAATAACTAACATTTATTAAGTACTTATTGGTACAGTATGCTATTCTAAGCACTTTGTATGTATTGTTCATTTAATTTTTACTAGAGTTCTATGCACTGTAGGTTAATGGCTATGTAACTTGTCCAAGGTCACACATGTGTAGGTGATGGAGCTGGAATTCACACCCAGCAAGTCTGGTTCTAGAGTTCATACTTTTAATAATAGTCCTGCTGACTTAATATATAGTTGCTATGAGCATCAAATGATACCACTTATATGGAAGCATTCTGAGTCTGCAAAGTGCTATTCAGAATAATTGAGTATGATATTGAAAAATGTGTAGGTTTGGAACAAGACAGTCTCAACAATGCAGACAAATAATTGGAATGATAATCAGTATTCCTGCTATGTGTTGAGTTCAGCATTCGGTAGTGCAGTGACATGAATTAGAGTGACATCGAACAAGTGTGTTCAGTTCTAAAGTCATAGGCGTTCAGTAGTCAAAGGTGGTAACGAGTGTGAGGATGTTTCCTCCTCCGGAAGGTGGGAGAAGATCTTGGGAGGAGATTGTTTTTCATCATGTTCCCTGGATGGCAGGTGATTGACAACCGCACATGGTCCTTCACCTTTGTGAGCACAACGTAGAGGAGGGAGGGAGAAGCTATTCAGCACAAGGGACTTGTGGCCAATTTTGCCCTCTTCTCTACACGTGCATCTGTTTTTGCTGTTACATCTGTCGTACAGAGGAATATTAATAGTAATCCTAATTTCTAAAGAGAGGCTATTTTGTTAATAAAACTCTGTTTTGGAGTGGGTAGAGGGAGAGAATTCATTGTGGCATATTGGGAAAGATAGGGGCCTTCGATTGGCAGATAGACCTGAGGTTGAATCTTAGCCACTTACAACCACTGGCCATTCTAATTAATTGAAGGTCAGATCTCTCATCCACAAAAAATAGGTATCATAATGCTTAGCATCTTAGCCTGCTGCTTAGCACACAAGTAGGAAGTAGAGTACCTGGTAGGTCCATGGCCATCTGAAAAATTTGGAAACCCAGAATGACTTTTCTTTAAGGTTTCAGACACTGAGATTTTCTTATAATTAGAATTGTTCTCTCTCCCCTTTTCTGACTCTCTTTTCCTCTCCCTCCATCTCCTCTTTTTTCCCCTTCCCTTTCCCTCTTTGGTATTACACAGATTTTACTTTTATTGTATTACTGCTTTCATTTAGCTATGTAATAATATTATTTTCAAGACTTCTAGCCAGTAGTATACTATTAACACAGGACCACTCTATACCTGAGTTAAGAGAGTTATTAGGTCTGGAAAATGGTAGATACTGTCTCATAGAGTTTATCTCAATGAAGATATGGTAGTATTGTGTTATCCTACTCTAAAATAAAAGCTGCCTGAGGTGATATTTTTAGCCAGTATTTCAGCGTGGCATAGAACTCATATATAGTTCTTTAATTTGTAGTCTGAAATGACTGGCAGTACAGGAACAAAGGATTATAATATGATGGTAGTTCAGGCGTGTCTTGAACTAGACTGACAGTGACCATGCCTGACAGACTTGCTGGCCTTGGCAACCATGGTTTCTATGACCTTCTGACCTATGTGTGGGCTCCTGATCTAAGGCCACTGATTTATGGCATAGCATAGATAAAAAGAACAGGGCTTGATTCTTTCCTCAAACTTTGAATTGAGAAAAGCTGAAAAAAAATAAAAGATCAATGGAAGCAAATACTGGCAGTCATGAGGCCATGATGGGCCACATGCAAGCAGAAACTATGAATAAGAGTCTTTGAAGTAGACCAGCTATGGAGTAGAAAGTGAGAAAATCAGTTAGTAGTAGGCCCAAGAGAAGCAGACACATGAGCCGGAGGTGCGGGGGGCGGGAGGCGGGTTGAGCATGTTGATACTGGAACTGGAAGGGAAGTCTTCATAGACTTGTGTTGCCTCGATCTGTAATGCTGCCTCGCACCATGCTCATTTTTGGGTCTCATCTTTTCTTGTAGCTCAGTGATAGGTTGCTTGGGGATTCCTGGGTGTGTTCTTTATTACAGTAAAAATTTCAGTACTTGAAGAAGTAACTTGAGAGCATCTCTGCCAAGCAGCTGAAAGAGCTAGACCGGATCACACATCTCTGTTCCAACATCCTAGACTTTGGCGTAAAGCTTTGGGAGACCTGGGAAAGTTTTTAAAACCTAATGCCCTCAGTTTCTTCTCCTGTACAAATAAGCTATTATTAGTATTAGTTGTGTGTGTGAATATTTATATATATATAGCATATGGATCACAAATATGTTCTTACGTTGAAGATGTGAGATGTACGCATTACATTGCTTTAGACATGAGACCTAGTTAGAAGCCTAAATTGGATCATATTATAATCCTTTGTTCCTGTACTGCCAGTCATTTCAGACTACAAATGACCTTTCATTTGTAAATTTCACTCAGGCAGTTTTCCACAAATTTGAACGGTGTCTAAAAAGCCAAACTGTCTCCTTAAAATTCACTTCAGACAAAAGCCTTCTTCAGGAGAATTTGGGAAATCTTATAGATGTCTAATTAAAAACACCGTGGCTCATAATGTCTTGTGATCAAATTCCCATGTTCTGAGACTTAAGAGCTGGGTAAATTCCTCCTCCTGAAGTGAACAGCATGTTGTCATTTCTGAAGGTTCCACCAGCTTGTCTTGTTTAATCATTTTCCTCATCTTAGGTTTTTAATAGTACTTTCATTAAGACATACCTCATGTGCTCATCTGATAACTCCTCAATTCCCTGAATACAAAGACCATTTTGTAAGACTGACATTACAGACCTCCTCAGTGAACGTAGCTGAGATACTAACATGTTATAGGATTTTGAGTCCTGGCATGGCTATTTACAGTGGCCAGTAGAACATGATACCTGTGATTAGGTGTTCTTCTTGGCCATTTTTTGCCAAAACTTCCCAGGCCTAGCAGACAGCATGGATTGTGTACTCTAATGAGAGAACAGATTCTTGGCTCCTTGTCCTGATTCCACTTTTGTTAGATAATGTGGTCATAGCACTTAACTTATGTGCTTGATTGTTATGGACGTTAAGATGGAGACTTTATCTCATGGAGGTTTAGAAAGAGTTTACTTAAAAGCTGTATAGGAAGTGTATATAGTGTGCCGTACTTTAAAGGCTTGGGGATGAGTTTTTAATAAACAGCAGAGACTATAAACAAATAACTAAAATTCATTCTGAAGAAAATAAGGAAGCTGGTAGGTAGGTAGATGAGATGCCAAGTTAGAGCCTCAGCAAAGCAGGGTCTTTAAAAATATTTTGGAAGAATCTGATAACTTGAAGAGTCAGAGTAACCATCTGGGTGAAAACAAGTCATTTTAGGATTTCCTTACATTATTTTATGTCTTAGTTATAATTATATTTTCAATTTCATATAGGAAATTGAAATGTAAACCTACAGGGCTTCTAAAGACCTTAATGTTGCCCTGGGAAGAACTATAATGTGAAAGAGGCAAAAGTCTTCTGGCTTTTTTTATGGATGTATGCTAATGTTTCATTCCTCTAGCATTGTGGAAGAACATATGTATAGTTCTACATAATTGAGACCCATGAATATAAAATTGTGCTTCACTATTTAACTTGAAAAAAGTTTCTTTGGTTAGGTATCTTTCCAAAATGCTTTGCATGTAGCCTTGTCATCAAAAACAGAATGCTCTCTCTCATTTTTGCCCTTGATTGTTAGGCTGTGTTTGGACTCAGTGCTATATAATAAAGCACTCAGGGCCGGCTGAGCTGAGCTTTTCGCTCTTACTTTAAGTGGCTCTTTATTGTTACATTTTTGGAATTATTTTGACCACTTCCTACTCCTTTTCTTTCTTTCTTTGCTTCTCTTTCTCTTTCCTTCTGTCTCTTTTCCTTTTTCCATTACTGGACATCGTTTCTTCCCTTAGGGTGGGAGTTCTTATCCTACTATATCAACTGTACGTAAACTTTTATGTGTGTATTATATTTTTTTTTTTTTTTTTGAGAGAAGGTTCATAGCATTTGTTGTCACCTGAAAGGGATCAATAACTAAGCAAAGGTTAAGAAGTGCTCTGTAGCAGTATTTTTCAAACCGCAAATTTCAGCTCATTCATTAGCAGGTGATGGAAAACAGAAAATTTAAAAAAATTTATAATAGAATTGAACAAAGATACCAGTGCATTGCATGTGAAAAGGGTATTTATGGCTTTGTGAGATTTTAATTTCACATACATTATATATAAAGATACACTCAGTTACACATCTCGGTAGTGATGAAAATTTTATTTCTTGCAATGAGTCATAGTCATACATTTGAAACACATTGCTGTAGAATGGCCCCAGACATTGCTGCTGGTTCTTTGTAGTGTGCTCAGATACCATATACCAAGTTTATTAGAACTGTGGCTAAAATGAAAGTAGGTGAAGCTGAAAGGATTTTCTTTTTGCAATGTTTACAGAATTAATTACATAGGAATATTTAAGGGGGAAAGAAAGATAGCAGATAGCCCAGCAGTGATACCAGCATGGTTGCTGCACTTGAGAGTGACACCTAGTCCTGAGAGTCCTAGATAGATAGAGGTGAAGGCTACAGGCAGTGGTTTTCAACTCTGGTTACACATTATTTTATCTGGGGAACTTTAGAAGACGTGACCGCCTGGCCCCTCCTGAGACCATTGAAATAGTCTCTTCTGAGGATGGGGTTCTGGAAGAACTTACAAAATAAAATGCATGGTTCTTGGGATATATATATATATATGTATCAGAGGATTTTCTTCTGGGTTCTGAATGGTGATCTGGAGAGTGGAAGTTGCTGGATGCATGCCCTCCAGAAAAGACTTCAGTTTTCACTATAATCACAACAGGAGTCCCCAAGTATTATTCATAAGGCATCTGTTCTGGAATGCTAGAGATATCTGAAATACGAAGACAGAGATTGTTTTGACTTAGGAATGTTTGTACAGTCTTGATTTAATGTCTGCCCTTGAGAGGTAAAAAAGATAAACTTGCTAATTGAATGTGCCGTTTATGGAAAGGTAGAGCTTTTCCTCTCCCTTTTCCCTTTTTTACTTTTCTTCCCTTCTTGTTCCCTTGTCTTCTTTCCCCGTTCCCTTCCCTCCTCGATGTCAGAGGCCCGTCCTGCAGGGTGGTGGGAGTGCAGGGAGCTTTCCTTTGTGTGCACATGCCTGAAGAATTGGGGGTGCTGAGGGATGGGAGCGTGGAGGTGCTGAGCTAGGAGTGGCAGGAATGTTGGTTACAAGTTGGATAGAGTAAATTCGTACACTGAGCAAAAGACACACACGTTGAGGGTAATGAGAGCCAGATTTGTCTTTCGAGAAGGTAGATAGAACCTAGTTGGAGTCCTTTTTGGTGTGATCAGCGCAATAGAAGAACATCCTCTGGATTCTATAGGAGTTTCTCTGTGAGCCCTTTGGGACATAGGGACTGGGTTCAAATGTGAGCAAAGGCACGGAAGTGGCCTGGTGGGAGTGAACTACATTGCCAGAGGCTTTTTGTGGGCTTTCTGGGTACTGGGATCATCCAAGGTCCAGAGTGGTTCATTGGTGCTGGACACACCTGTTTCCAGTCAAATAGGGAGTGGAACTCCAGGGAGCAAGAGGTGGATTTTTTTTGCTGCTCCCTTTTGTAAAGTTTTTCATTACTTTTTTTCCTATTCCTTTTTCTCCTTGGCATATTCAGAATAAAAAGGACACATAATGACCAGCCCTTTTATGTATATACTCGACTTTAGGAAGCTCTGTGTTTTATCTCCAACTTCTTAATTCCAAGGATTACTTAATGAGTAGGTTTACCATACTTTTCAGAGCCTGATGAAAAAAAATACCAACTTTAAATAATAGACAATTGCTTGTGAAAAAATTAAGTATGTCATTTATGAGTCTGAATGTCAATTGATGTAAAAATGAACTGGTCACTATTGTTTGGATCCCTGAAGGGAATTTTAACGTGGTACCCACAGATACCTGAATGTAGCTGCCTAAAACTAGAGTAGAATTGTAAACTCCACCCAGCCAATCAGCTGCTACCAAGAATGTCTTTTGAGCCTCAAGATTGGAGGGTTATGACTATGAACATTTGAGTTATCCTATTGGCACATGTGGGAATATTTAAATCTTTGACTAATGTACGTGGAACCTTCAAGGAAGGAACCCATAAATGGCAAGGGCAAGTATCTTAGTAGAGGACAAACCTTCTAGGAGTTCAAGGTTAGAAGATACGTATCTGAAACATTTGCATAAGGTAGAATGGAAAGGTAGCATTTTCTTTCACCGTTTGCTTACTTATTTGGATTGATAAGGCTTGTCCTGCCTGATCCCTTTTTCTGACTTGCTGAACTGTGTTGGTGTATCAGTATTGTTAGTATTGTTGCTGTATAACAACCCCCCCCGCCCCCACAAATATAAATGGCTTAAAACAACAACCATTTATTGTCATCTATCTTTTTTTGAGATAGCAGTTTAGGCTGAGTTCAGCTTAGTGTATCTTCTGCTGGTTTCACCCAGGCTCACATATGTGGCTTTAGGCATTTGTTGGCCTAACTGGGTCTGGATAGTTTTGAATGGCCTCACTCATACATCTGACAGTTGTCAGGCTGTGTACTGTAGTTCAGGGGGCCTTGGCTTGCTCGGTTACGTGCTCTCTCCAACAGGCTAGCTCAAGCTCATTCACATCATGGCCTTCAGACACAGTTATAAAAAAGGGAGCACATCCTAATACACAAATGCTCTTCAAGCTTCTGCTTATGTCTTATCTAATAATGTCCCTTTGGTCAGATCATGTCACGGAGACAAGTCCAGATTGAACATAATAAACTCTTATTTCTTGATAGAAGAGTGACAAAGTCATTTTTCAAAGGGGTATGAATACAGGAATGGAAAGAATTATCCCAGCTGTCCTTGAAACCAATCTACCACAGTAGGACAAGGAACCTGAGGGGAAAGCATATAGTTTAAGGATTTGTTCAGTGACAACACATGGTATGAAGGTTTAATGAAATATTAGGCACTGTATGCAGTGTACTTGGCATGCTATTTCGACAGAAGAATAATTGTACATCAGTGGTTTGTACTGTCTACTTTCTTGGTGGTGAATAGCCCCTATGTGAATCAGTCATTCAGTTAACAAATATTTATGGGATATCATTAATGGGCCAGATCTGTTCTAGGTTGTAGGGAAATTGCTGGGGGGGAAAACGTGCATAATTCAGTATGTATAAAAGTGACAAGTAACAAAGGGAAACTCATGACTTGGTGGTGTAGCTTTTGATTTTGGGTTTGAGAGCAGAGTTTGTTCTCTATGCAAGAATGCCACAGAGGCAGATTTTTATCAAGAATTTAGCCACTATGAAGTTTGGTTTTAAAGAGCAACTTGATAATTGCCTTTTTGCTAACAGCAAATAGTTATATTGATTACTGTATTCAAGAAATTACCTAAAAAGAGAAATTCTTGTACTTTTCTACTAGAGAAGACTGATCTTTTAGTCAACAGATGTTAAAAGAATAACCAATCATTATTTTTTCATATACCAATGTAACTAATTCTAGTAAATTAGGTAGAAGCAATTCAGTCAGTCAGTCAGTCTCTAGTATCTCCTATCTACCTGCCCAGGTGGATGGGAGTATGGAGAAACCTTGAAAAAGTCTTGTCTAAGTGGGATAAGTCAGGAAACTTGGAGTCATCTCTTGTCAGGCCAGATTCATTGGATCCTAGTGAGAGAATGTCAGAAATAAATGCAAAATGTTGCATGGGAATAGAGTTGTTTTTTTTGTTTTGTTTTGTTTTGTTTGTTTTTTTGTTTTTTCACAGCAGTAGTCTTGTCTACTCTTTATAAGATTATATTCTTATAGGATGAAATTGTGTATAAAAAGACCTGTTCAGTTTTCCAGGTTTTGGGGAAAAGTCTTTTATAATTAAAATAATTGTGACCCATGTTTGAAAAAAAAAAAAAATCACTGGAAAATTTTGTTTTGCTTTCTATTCTGTTTAATTTTCTAGAAAGACTGACAACCTCCTTGAATCCAGTGGTGGCAATACTAGAAAAACCTTTTTCTTTGAAAATTTTTATTACTTATATAGTTTTGTTAGCATCTTCCCTCTCCCCACATCATTATGATGTTGAAACTGAAACAAAAAATGGAGCAGCTAAGATGAGTTATAGTTAAGTGACTTTGCTTGTGGCATTGTGCCAATCTTTGTACAAAATGAACTAAACCAACTCCTGCTGCCAGAAATTTAAGATCGAAATGAAAAGGAAGATAGTGTTCTGGTTTGTAATGTGAGGAGTTTAATGTCTGCTGAAATATAGTATTAATGCCTCCGGAAGCACATTTAAATTCTACATTAAATTTAAATTTGACGTTAGATGTATTCTCTTTTAGAAAGTACATTTAAATTCTGATGTTTCAGTACATTAGCTAAAATATGAAATTATGTTGTTTGAATGCCCAAGGGATGACTGTGAATTGCATGTGGTCTGAGCCCATTGTAGAGATTGACAGGTTGGTGAAAGGGCAGTATACCTATTGGTTTGATAGGTATGGATGTGGGTAGGGAGGAGGGGAAGTCCTGGGTTACCGAAGCCTGAAAATAGGAGGATGAAGACTAGAGAAGGAAACACCAGTTCTAAGTGGAATCAGGAAAAGTATAACTCTTGCTCACACTTAGCAGTGGTTGGTGACAAAATTTTTGGCAAGTCACAGAGCTTTGGAGAACTGTTATTCAGGATCATAAATTAACCTAGAGATTTATTCTGAAAAGTATTTTCAATGTATAAATCTATGCTTTTCATTTATCGGTAAAATGAATCAACATTATTGACTATCTGTCTTCAGAGATATAAAGTGTTCTTGAAAAAGTATAAAATGAATGGCCAAGTAGAACTAGTGTTGTTTTTAAAAAGATGAAACCATGCAGCACTATAATTTAAGATGTTAAAAGACATTCTGCATACAAATGTATATATTTTACTCTTTCTTTTGCAGACATACATTGGAAGTGTGGTTATATCTGTTAACCCATACCGGTCGTTACCCATTTATTCACCAGAAAAAGTGGAAGATTACAGAAATAGAAATTTTTATGAACTGAGCCCTCACATGTGAGTATGGTGTTAAAACATTAAGTTTTCCCTTCTTTCCAGAGACATTTAGTTGACATATGTGTCCAGCTGTCTTCTTTGAGTCACAGGAAAATGTTTTAGACGGTTTTTAAAAATTAGATGAAGGAATGTAGAAGTTAATTGTCATGCCTTATTTTTAATTTAAAAAAGGCAGAATACTTCATTTGGCGTCAGGCTCTTTAAGTTCTGAAATACTTGGGTTCAGTATGTAAAATATTTTCTGTTAAAAATTCTGTGTAAGTAGCAGCTGCTGCTAATTATTTTTGCAAGTAAAACAGGAATGTGCATTGTTTATTATCAAGAGCCCAAGCAGCATTTTTATACTCTTGTTGGGTTAAGAAGGATCCCAAGTATTGCTTGTGTAATGGTTTTTTGAGCAAAAGGAATAAATAATACCTTGAGTTTATAATCTCTTTGGACATTGTTCATCACATGTGTGCATGAGGCCAGTGATTTCACCTTCCCTGAACTTAGTCACTTGTTTGATTTTTCCAAAGAAGGTCACTTGTTAGTGTAAATAATTACTCTAAATAATAAGCTACAACAATTACGTAGTGTCACAGTTGACTAACCTTGAACTAAAGTGAAAGAACCTGCAGAGTTTTAGTTGTGTCCTAGCAGAAAATAATTTTCTCTGCATGATTGAAGATGGGCTCTATTAATTTTGATAGAAAATAAAATATAATAATTAAAGAACATATATACCACTGTCCAGATGTTTATTTTAGTTTTCTCTTCATAATGTAGCATATACTGACATTTTTGAAACTTCAGATTTAAATGATTTGTGAAATCGTTATTAAAAACTAAACATTATATTTTACCAAACGTAGTCTGATTATTTAGTATACTTCTAGAAATAGATTTTGCAAGTGATTGTGCTTCATTTTACCTTACCAAAAATAAAATCTGAATTTTGTTTTATAAAGTTGTCCCTATAGTTAAGTCCCTGCAATGAAATACTTCATTTGATGCCTGAATATTTATTTTAAATTCTAGGCTTTGAACTTTACTTCTCAAAGTAAGATGCTTGGATCAGCTGTGTCAGAATCCCCTAGGAGCTTATGAAAATCTAGTTTCCTAGGCTTTACCTCTAAGAAGCCAGGAATCTACATTTTTCACAAGCTTTCCAGGTGATTCTTATGTACATTCAAGTTGGAGAACATATTTTCTTAGATGTATATTTACAAATGTTTTTCTTTCCTTAACTGCTTATCACATTTTTTGATCCTTCACAATAATAATAATAATGGCTTGTATTTATTGAGTACTTACATTGTGCAGGTATAGCTCTCAGTACTTGACATTTATCAAAACTCATGTCATTCTCAAAATAATTCTGTGACGCAGATACTATTACAAATGGGGAAATTGTCAAAGAAAGACGTGATTTTTCCAGAGCCACACAGCTTGTGGATAGGGAGCTGGGGTGTAAAAACAGTCATTTGCTGTGCCTCTCACCTGGAAGTGGGTTCTGCCATTTTCCTGTGAGGGCCTCTTACCATGCACTTCCATCCTGCTACCCTTGAATCACCTGTATTCCTGCACTCCGAGCCCTCCAAGATAACCTTAGCTATGCCTCCATTTTTCTCCAGAGATTGCATGCTCTTCTTCCATTTGCAGCACAAATTTCTACTTAAGGATGTTTAGATACATAATAGATGTCTGCTCTAGAACATAGAACTTTATGCTTTGGAATATCCATTTTTCTCTTTGCTCCTGAAAGATTCCTGTAAGAGGCTGCATGACACTGCTACCTTAGTTCACCTCCTTGACTCCCAAGGAAAAAACCCCAACCAGCAATAAAATAAAATAAATTTCCAGTGTGCTGAGGATAAAGACAAAACCATTTTACCATGGTCTGCAAAACACTGCATGGGATGTAAGAGATAGTTTTACTTAATGAATTTGCTAGATCCTCCTCCCATCCCACTTTGTTCTTTCAGCCCTTACCACACTCCTTCCCACCACATCATCTTTGCATATACTGTGCCTTCTGCCTGGAATACTTTTCCCTCCCTTTTACCCAAGGCAACTCATGTTCTTCTTTTAGATCTCAGATTGTATTAGAACTCCTCAGGAAAGAACTGTCCTTCACCCTCTCCCTGCCAAGGTCAGATCTACTGTACTTGTCACAGTTAAAGTTTAATATTGCTTTATGGGATTGATTCATGTCAGCTTCACCTGCCAGCTTTTGCTCACCATAACATTCTTAGCACCTGGAAGTCAGTAAGTGTTCAAAGTATATTCAACAGGACTTAGGTTTGAGTCTTAGGTCTTCCATTTACAAGCTACGTAATCTTGAGCAAATTACTAGAAAAACTTCAATGCAGAAGTTAAATAATTTGGTCTGTTCAATGGGAAAATAATTATTGACTCATAGGATTTTTATGAGGGATAAACATCTCGTAGATATCTAGGTAATGCAATTATCTGTTATATGTACAGCACTTAGCATGGAATCTGCTATAACTCTATGGTAAAGGATAGCTGCTGCTGTTAACAGTGATGATTATAATACTTATGTAATAATGAGGTATATGGGACACCTTTCCAACATTCTAACCTGTCCTTTCTCACCACTCTTTCTCTTCCGTGGTAAGACACTTTCACTTCCTTTAATGCATTTTCCTGCATCATTCTTTGTAAATGTCCATCCATCTTTGATAGTTTCTGGAACAAGGTCAAAGCTGCTAGGTTCCCTATTAACATCCAGCCTGACATTCTCAAATAGGATTTTTGCAATATAGTAAGATAAGATGACTTTCGATGCATTCTAACCGTAAGTGTTTCAAGAATTTGGTTTCGGTTTAAATAAAAAAGAACTTGAGCAGCTGCTCAGACCATATACTTTGAAAATTTTGCCAATTAATTTATCTCAGAGTACATTTGGGATTTAATTTGATTGGTTGTTTACTGTTAGTCTGCAAAACATCCAATCCAGATAGTTCCTTTATCTATAGCTCATGTGATTTTGAAGGTGTCCAGAAATTATCTTTCTTTACATTATGGACAATTGAAAAATGTTTACATTCCATGTAAATAATGACTTTCAAATAGTGGAAATGTATATATAAATGAGTGAAGTGAAAGTCAACAGTGGTTTCTTACTTATATTCCTAGTCAAAAATAGTTTCATGTCGTCGTGCCCTCCTGCTCCCTTCTTCCCCAATCCCCTACTCCCTTTATGTTTGGAGCCACACCTTGAGTGTGGTGTCATCTGGTGGCATGCGCCAGGGAAATAAGGGCTCCACTAGGTGGCATGGATGACATCTTTCCAGTGTGATTTTTAAATTCTTTGCACGTAAGGATTTTTTTTTTTTTTTTTTTGGAGTCTATTCCAGTGAGGACTTAGTACATTTCAGACTACTCGGTAACTACATTCATGGAGAACTGCCTCAGATCACCAAACTTGATAAATAGGAAAGAATGATAGGGAAGAGATGAGGTAAATAATTGAAGTATTTAATCTCTATTCACCCAGTTAGGATAGCACCATGACAATACGCTTTCTGATCTTTTAGTTACTAACTCCACTGCCCTTTCCTTGGATGATCGCCTTTTGCCTTTGCAGCACTAGATATAGCTTATCACCAGTGGATAAAATCAGATCATGCTACGTTCCTTCCCAGAATCCTTCCTGGGCTCCCTGTTCCTATTTGATTGAACTCCAAATTCCTTGGCTTAGTGTTTAAGTTCTCCATAGTCCAGCCTTAGCTCTCTTCTCTGGCCCTAAACACCACTAAGCTCCTTCTTGAAGCCTCCTTTTGAGTCACAGCCTTTCACATCTTTTCCTTTCTATCTCTTTGATCTCAATACCCATCTCTACTGTTAAAACCCCGCCAGCCTCCTAGGGTTAAAGAGGCGATCAGTCCTAGCCTAACACACAATGACTTTTTTTGCCTTTGAGTTATCAGAACCACTCATGTGATTTTACATACAATCTTTCTTACTGTATGGTTAATTTCATTTTGGTGTCATCCTCTTTAATGAGGTGGAAACTTCTATAGATCAGGGACTTTATTCTGCTCATCTTTGTGATCTCTTAAGAGCTCAATAACTACAGAACAAAAGAGGCTTTTTAAATAATTTTTCATTACATTTTCCTGGTGTTATCTTGTCTGTGACAATTCAATGAAGTCAAACTATTCTTGCTAAGATATTTTCAGAGTTTATTCAAAACTTCATGCAGTATAGTGAAAATTCACATTTTTATGAAAAGCAAGCTAAAGTGTTATTTTTATGGTACTCTTCAACCCTGAGTGTTCAGGTTCAATTTATTCGTAATGTAGAACACTTACCATCTAATTATATGAAGTGCCGAGTGGAGGGAACTTGCCACTAGAAGGGTGTGTGGTGGCCCCTGCCAGTAATCTCTTCTGGCGGTCACAGCCCAGGAGCCAGCGGGAAATGTCTCCTTAGATGAGGATGTAATGTGGCGGCTCGTAGGAATTACAAGCACAATTTTGAAGCAAGCAGTCTTTTCATTTTAGTAAATGAAAAACCTTGCAACAAATTTGAAAACTGAGAAAAACGGCTTAAAGCTTTGAAAAATTTCTGGCTACTCTCACCTAAGAATGGGAAAGTAATTAACGGGAAGATTTGGATAGTGCTCTTCTTATCAGTTGTCCAGACCTCAGCCCTCTGTCTCTAGGGAACCTCTGACCCCTAAATTTGTGCCAGACTGATTTTTGCAAGACCACATGCTGTTGGCCATAGAATGATGTTGCTACAATGCTTGTGTGTTTTGAGTCTCTGTTAATCCTGTTATCATTTTACCTCGCTCAAGGTGAACCAGATAAATATCATAAAGAACATTTCTGGTTACATCTCAAAATGTATAAGCGCCATGGTTGGCTGTGTCCAGAGTTTAGGATATGGGTCCATCCAGGGCGGAAGACCCAGGTGTTGTCCCTTTTGTCTTACCAGTATTTTTTTCTACAGCATAGTCGACATTCTGTGAATAAAATTTTATTTTTCATTGAGATCTTTTGTGACAGCTAGATCCTAAATTCTCGGAGAGGTTGCTTGTATTATGAAAGTGCTTTCTCAAGCCGTGAGAGAGAAAGGGGATAGGAGGAGAGAGAGATGATGTAATGCCCTCTCACTGAGACTTGTATTATTTTTCTATTTCACCTTTGGAATAGAAAGGTGAGCCTCAAATTGATCCAGTACCTCCCAAAACACCACTTGCAGAAAAAGATTTTATGCTTTCCCATCTAGCATTCTTTCTACTTACTGCTTTAGAAAAGTTACTAATTTACTGAGCGAATATTTATTGAGAGCTTACCATCCTCCTTTTTAGGCACTGAGCAACAGTAGTGAACAAAGCAGATAAATTTCTTGTCTTTGTAAGGGAGACAATTCTCAAACTTAGGTATATAGAAACCAATATTGTTCAAACCATTAAGAGGGAAAAGGGTAGAGCAAAGGGAGGGAAGCTTTTGTGAAAGACAAAATGAATTTAAATAGTATTCTTAGAAAACATCTTCGAGTCATATTCTGTCAGGCAGTTTAAGTCAATAGCCAATAAATAGACTGTGGTCTGGAAGTCTTTGCATCGGCTTAGGTCTCTATCTACCTGAGTAAACTTGTTCAAGAGGGGATCCGAGCTCTGTCTTACTCTCCAGTTTAGATACCTTAAATTAACATCTCAAATGGAATGACACCATCTTGAAAAGAGTTAAATTGACCATTTTCCTTTTCTGGCTGACTGTCAGTAGGTCAAAACACATAGAAGGCAATCACCCCCTTTGCTTTCAGCCTTGGAAGGTACTTACTTGATTCTGAAAAATTATGGATTGGAAAACTTCTTGATTTAGAGAGACTGGTTTCATATTAGCAGTGCAATGGCGGCATGGTGGTGAAGGATGGCTGTTAAATTGCAAGCTTCCTTTGGCTGGGTAAGAAATACTTCTGGGCCTAGTACGTATTCAGCTTTTACAAAGCTCCTTTTTGAACTGAATTTACTGCCTTTGACTCTTAAACTCTTATTCTCAGGCTATTGCTTTATTGGGGCTATTTTCAAAACAGTCCCCCACCAGAATATATACTCTTGGCAGAAAGAGACCTCAGCTAATTTCTCTTTCAGATGATGACGATTTTAAAATTGAAAGGTCGGTTCTGCGTCACCATAATGTTTTTATCATGAAAATCATTGTGATATAAGAATATGTTTATTAATGAAAAGTGTTTCTGTATGTCTGCAAAGCCTCATAATCCCCATTTCTAGATCCCTAATTAGAATTTATATCACTTCTCACAAAATGCACATCTCAGATTTGAAAGAAATTTATTTTGAAAAGGCTGTTTGTAAAGCCATACACACATACATTCATACCAGCACACACGATTGTTTCAATGATATACAGTCTTAAGGGGAAAAGTTTGATTCTCAGTAAAATAGGTTGCTTCCTGCCAGAAACGTTACAGGTCTTTGGCAGGCCCTGAGAAATTCTACAACAGTCTAGAAGAGATTCATTTCATCCAAAGAAGTGACACTGAGACCTCAGTCCCGAAAAGAATGAGTCTAACACTTCATCACTGACAAAGAGAACTATACTTGGAACCCACATGGGGAGCCCTGACCAGGGAGGGTGCGTTCAGGGTGGATGGGGGGGGCACCCCCTTCGTTGTTGAAATAAGACCCATTGCCACGGTCTGCTGTCTGGACTTCTGTGGCAGTAGGACTGGATAGGTGGGGCAAAGGGAGCTATGCGGACTTTGTCTAAACAGGGGCTGGCAAATACTGTTTCTGATTGAGTCTGGGGAAATCAGCAAAGTGAGGGATAATAGAAACAGAGTTCATTCAGTAAAGCACAGGGGCCCAGGCTTAGGAGACTGGGGAACCAGGAGTGGGGACGGAGGCTGTCACGGGCCAGAAATCCATGCAAAGGGGAAAAGGCCCTGGAGTACCAGCCACAGGAAGGGGGCTTATTGCTGTCTCCACTCCAGGGTGTGCCTTCCTCCCTGCTTTAGCCCATCTCAGGGATTCCAAATCTCCACGTGGAAGTGATTGTTCATTCATTTGATCAACATTATCAAGCATCCACAATATGTGTGAGTTGCTGGGGACACAAAGATGAATTTGTCCTTAAGGATCCACAACATGGTGTGGAGACAGGCCAATAAAGAAATAACTACAGAAAGGAGAGAATGGCCATGAAAAAG
>NW_011888783.1:3220948-3223217 GCF_000151845.1 Pteropus vampyrus | reverse complement strand
CTGGGGATACAAAGATGAATTTGTCCTTAAGGATCCACAACATGGTGTGGAGACAGGCCAATAAAGAAATAACTACAGAAAGGAGAGAATGGCCATGAAAAAGGTGGGAGGTGTAGAGTAAGCACATATTCTGGTTTGCCCTGGACAGCCCTGGCCATTCCTGTTGTACCAGCGTAATTATTAATAGTGCCCCCTTGTACTTGTGGAAGTGTGGGTCCCCTGTAGATAAGGTGCTATGGGAGTGTCGTGGAGGTGTTCAGCCCTGCCTGAGGAGCTAGATGGGACAGTTCAGGTCTTGAAGGATGATTTTGCTGCATAGCTAAGGAATAGGATTCTAGGCCTAGGAAATAATTTTCCCATCAGAGGGAACACTGTCAATTCAGTCATTTGAGCATATGCTACTTGAGTGCCTGCCATGCTACAGATGCTAGGGCGGGTACTGGGCAAAATCTCGGCCCTGTTGGGCTTACATCTAACAGGGAGAGAGACCATAAACAAGAGAAGGACATAAAATAAATGCAAATGAAATGCTTAGGCTACCCATACTTCTTCCTAGCTGACTACAAATTTTGGGGTTGCTGCAATTCTCCTCAGGTTCAGTAATTTGCTAGAACGACTACTAGAACTCAAAACACTTACATTTACTGGCTTATTATAAAGGATACAACTCAGGAAGAGACAAATGGAAGAGATGCATCGGACAAAGTGTGGGGGAGAAATATGGCATGCCCTCCCTGGGCACGCCAACCTCTCAGCACATCATTGCCTTCACCAACACAGAAGCTCCTTGAATCTCCTTGTTCAGAGTTTTTATAACCTAAATTGCAGCCCCCACCTCCCTTCTAGGCAGTGGGGAGGTGGGACCGAAGATTTCCACCTTGTAATCATGAATTTGGTCTTTCTGGTGACCAGCCCCCAACCTGAAACTATCTAGGGGTCACCCTTGAGTGACCTCACTAGCATAAACTCAGGTGTGGGTGAAAGGGGCTTGTTATGAATAACAAAAGACATTTCTTATTGCTCAGGAAATTCCAAAGTTTTTAGGAGCTCTGTGCCAGGAACCAGAGACAAAGACCAAATATTTTTCTTATTATACCACAGATAATGGACATGTGCATACATCTTTCTTAAGAAGGCCTAGGAAGCTTGCTGTGAAAAACTTGAACGTTAGCTTCCCGGAGCCAGGTTAATGTTGGAGTTTCTGTGTGGTGTCCTAGAAACCTGAATTAGTGGACCTCCTTTTCCCAAGAAATGTCTTAAAGGTAGGTCAGTTCAATGAATGCTGAGTGTCATAAAGACTCAACTCTCCAGCTCCCCTCTCACTCAGCCCCTGCACGTGTGCCCTGGATCCCATCCAGCTCTTCTTGTGTCCTTAGGACATTGCTCTTCTGTTATTCTCTCCTCTCCACTGTTTCACCAACCTTTTCTTCTCCCCCTTCCATTCGCACCAGCATAGATGCTATAACATTTCTCTCGATTCCACGTCTCCTAGCTATCACACCATTCCTCTCCCCTATTATAAAACTCTTTGAGAAAGTTGCATATACTTGTCTTTAGTTTATCTCCTTTTCTTTAGTAAACTCACTCTAATCAGACATTTTTTAATCTTCCTTTGCCACAACACTGTTCTTTTCAGGATCATCTGTGACCTCCATGTTATCAAATCCAGTAGTTGATTTTGAATCCTCCTCTTCTTTAACTATTAGTACCATTTGACAATTTGACCAATTCCTGCCTTACATCCTTTTTTTAATTTGGCTTTCTGGCCACCACATTTTCATGCTTTCCCTCAGCCCATCGGCTGCTCCATCTGCAGCCTCCGCTGGATGAGGCTTTTCCTCTCTACCTTTGAATGCTGGGAGTTCGAGGGCTCAGCTCCGAGGCCCTTTTCTTTCCTCCTTGATAGGTTCTACTTACATGTGGACTTTAAAGTCCTCTATCTGCTGATATCCCCAGATTTAGGTCTCCAGATGGACCTCTCCCCCGAGCTTCAGCTACATTCAGCTCTTCAGCATCACCTTGGGTGGTGAGAATGCGTCTCAAACTTTAGTATGCTTCAGACCAGACTTTGGGTTGCCCCACCCCGTCTCCTTTTTCTCATGTGGGTCAGTGGCTACACCATCTTTTGGCTGCTCATGCCACAAACCTATTCTTCCTTCTCTCTCTCACCCACCATCGGATACTGTTGGCTCCATCTTTCTATGAGCATCCTAGTCTCATCACCTCCGCTGCCGCCATGCTTATCCAAACCGCCACCTTCTTTTGCTTA
>NW_011888783.1:3218418-3220898 GCF_000151845.1 Pteropus vampyrus | reverse complement strand
GTTCTTTTCAGGATCATCTGTGACCTCCATGTTATCAAATCCAGTAGTTGATTTTGAATCCTCCTCTTCTTTAACTATTAGTACCATTTGACAATTTGACCAATTCCTGCCTTACATCCTTTTTTTAATTTGGCTTTCTGGCCACCACATTTTCATGCTTTCCCTCAGCCCATCGGCTGCTCCATCTGCAGCCTCCGCTGGATGAGGCTTTTCCTCTCTACCTTTGAATGCTGGGAGTTCGAGGGCTCAGCTCCGAGGCCCTTTTCTTTCCTCCTTGATAGGTTCTACTTACATGTGGGCTTTAAAGTCCTCTATCTGCTGATATCCCCAGATTTAGGTCTCCAGATGGACCTCTCCCCCGAGCTTCAGCTACATTCAGCTCTTCAGCATCACCTCGGGTGGTGAGAATGCGTCTCAAACTTTAGTATGCTTCAGACCAGACTTTGGGTTGCCCCACCCCCTCTCCTTTTTCTCATGTGGGTCAGTGGCTACACCATCTTTTGGCTGCTCATGCCACAAACCTATTCTTCCTTCTCTCTCTCACCCACCATCGGATACTGTTGGCTCCATCTTTCTATGAGCATCCTAGTCTCATCACCTCCGCTGCCGCCATGCTTATCCAAACCGCCACCTTCTTTTGCTTAGATTATTGTGATAGCCTCCTAACTGGTCTCCTTGCTTCAACTCTACTATTGTCTCCTTCTCCTATACCCTACCTCCCTTCCTCATTGTCTTTTCTCCATAAATGTTATGGCTGCTGGCTAAAGTGAGCCTTCTTAAAGATGCCCATTGGGTTGTTTTCCTCTGCTGCTCAGAAACCTACAGTGGCTCATGTGTGACCTGCAAGGCTCCACTTGGATGTGAGCACTGGCCGTCTGACCGTTTCTGTTATTTCTCACCCCTTTGCTCCAGCCATGCTGGTCTTGCTGCTCCTGACATGCCAGATGTTCTGTATCACTCGTCCCTCATCTTGGAGCTGACTTGTTCTCTCACTTCAGTTAGGAAATATCTTAACTATCAGTGGTTACACTACCTAAAATAGCAGTCTCTGCCCCAGTCACTCGCCATCCCTTAGACTACTTTACTTTTTCTTCATACTTTTTTTCATTAATCATTATCTGACATTTCATTAGGTGTTCATTTGTTTATGCCTTTATGATTTGTCTCCTATACTAGAATGTCATCTCCATGAGTGCACGGGCTTTGTTGATTTCACTTATCCATGTATCCACAGCAATTAGAACAATGCCTGGCACATAGCAGCCACTCCATAAATATTTGTTAAGTGGATGAATGAATGAATGAATGAATGAATTTTGGAGACCTACTATTTGTTGGAAATTGTGTGTAGAAGACACACGTGGTCTTTGTTTTTAAGCATCTTTAGGCCAGTTTGGGGGGGAGAGGAATGGCTACATAAACAGGTCATTTTAATGTAATGGCATACTTGTAATATCAGGGAATAAGATGGAAGTGCAAAAAAATGGTGGGTTCAGAGATTTCGAAGGTGCCATCTGTGTTGAGTCTTAAAGAAGGAATCCTAGAAATAGGCGGCTGCTGTAATGTAATAGCTAGCTAAATTGAAGATAAAGCAAAAGACTAGTGTGGCCATGGCATAGTGAACCAGGGTGTTAAGAAGAGGAAAAGGTGTTTGAGGGATATGTAGAACATTCAAATACCAGTCTACTTGAATCATTGGGAGGATTGAAGGATTATGAAGGTTACTCTAAAGTGTTAGGAGGAGAGTTTGGGATGAGGGCATTACTCAACATTACAAGCTAATGTATCTGGAAAAATAGCCAATCTTTCATTTTCAGTCCCCAACTGGAAAACATTTTCAGACTTGTTAAATATGCCTAAATGTGTATATGTATAAATGCAGTGTTTTAATGAATGATTGGTGAATAACTGAATGTTGAAGTGACTTATAAGTGTAAACAGATGTTATGACAGAACTTTTAGTTGCTATTGGTGATGAATCATAATGTTATTCGGGAGGAGGAACGTTTGATACACAGTATACTGATTTTCAGCCATTATTGACTTCTACAAAAGATGCTCTGTCTTTTGGATATGAAGCCTTCCCCTTGGGAGATTAGTGTTCAATGTCTGGGTGCATGGGAGGTCAGCTTGAGGTCGCAAAAGAATATCTTCAATTATATTAGGAATCCTAAACCTTATAGACGGCTTAGCCTAATTTCACAAAAATTTAGTAATAGAGGAATGTTAGAATATATACATTTTCTACTAATCTTTTTCCTTCAGTCCACCTCTACAGCAGAAAATTGGAAATTACCTGGAGGGAGGGAAAATTTGACTGGTTTGCACCATTGACCTTTATCTTTGGGAAACACATGGATACATACTCTTAGGTTGAGACCTTAAATGGCCTTAAATGGCCACTGGTGGGGTCTATTTCCACTTTTATCTTCTATATTTTCATGAAGCATAGGTTGCTAAGGGCTCTCGAATGTTTCTTT
>NW_011888783.1:3216016-3218368 GCF_000151845.1 Pteropus vampyrus | reverse complement strand
GAGAGGAATGGCTACATAAACAGGTCATTTTAATGTAATGGCATACTTGTAATATCAGGGAATAAGATGGAAGTGCAAAAAAATGGTGGGTTCAGAGATTTCGAAGGTGCCATCTGTGTTGAGTCTTAAAGAAGGAATCCTAGAAATAGGCGGCTGCTGTAATGTAATAGCTAGCTAAATTGAAGATAAAGCAAAAGACTAGTGTGGCCATGGCATAGTGAACCAGGGTGTTAAGAAGAGGAAAAGGTGTTTGAGGGATATGTAGAACATTCAAATACCAGTCTACTTGAATCATTGGGAGGATTGAAGGATTATGAAGGTTACTCTAAAGTGTTAGGAGGAGAGTTTGGGATGAGGGCATTACTCAACATTACAAGCTAATGTATCTGGAAAAATAGCCAATCTTTCATTTTCAGTCCCCAACTGGAAAACATTTTCAGACTTGTTAAATATGCCTAAATGTGTATATGTATAAATGCAGTGTTTTAATGAATGATTGGTGAATAACTGAATGTTGAAGTGACTTATAAGTGTAAACAGATGTTATGACAGAACTTTTAGTTGCTATTGGTGATGAATCATAATGTTATTCGGGAGGAGGAACGTTTGATACACAGTATACTGATTTTCAGCCATTATTGACTTCTACAAAAGATGCTCTGTCTTTTGGATATGAAGCCTTCCCCTTGGGAGATTAGTGTTCAATGTCTGGGTGCATGGGAGGTCAGCTTGAGGTCGCAAAAGAATATCTTCAATTATATTAGGAATCCTAAACCTTATAGACGGCTTAGCCTAATTTCACAAAAATTTAGTAATAGAGGAATGTTAGAATATATACATTTTCTACTAATCTTTTTCCTTCAGTCCACCTCTACAGCAGAAAATTGGAAATTACCTGGAGGGAGGGAAAATTTGACTGGTTTGCACCATTGACCTTTATCTTTGGGAAACACATGGATACATACTCTTAGATTGAGACCTTAAATGGCCTTAAATGGCCACTGGTGGGGTCTATTTCCACTTTTATCTTCTATATTTTCATGAAGCATAGGTTGCTAAGGGCTCTCGAATGTTTCTTTAGGAATTGCAAGTTTTTAAGCCATCGCTTCGATTGCTTTCAAAAGATATTCTCACACTCATATACCCTATTTCACATTCCGTCCTACAGTGTTGCTGCTTTTTATATTTATAACTGCCTTGACCTTTATTAATAGCAGAGGCGTATACATAATTTGCTCATGTGAATAGCATTATGGATAAAAAGAAGGATATTCGGAATAGCAGAATCCCATCCGAGGTCAGAGAAATGTATTAAAGAAAAATGTTACCGAAGTATAAAGATGTTAAGACATAAATTATAAAATGAACACATGTAGCTATTTCAGATTACTTGATATGAGTGAGTCATTGCTATCTGGTTACTCATTTACCTGGAACGTGGGTATGAGGAAGGAGGAAGTGTGGAAATGGGTATGGGTGTCTGTTGGGCATTGTTCCTAAAACAAATAGAAAATGATGTATAATGCTTTGAACATTTGCTTCCTTTTCATAATGTAACATAATTTTCATTATAATAGTATCATATCTATGAATGAATGCTATAACTTCTTGCAGGCATAGATACGGTAGCATAAATGAATCTTAAAACTGGAAAATCTTTGTCACTTTTTTTATATTTAGGGACTTCAGTATTTCTCTTTGGTGTTTGCATTATCTGGCATTGATCTGGAATAGAACTTATAAAATTATAATCAGTCCTAAGTGAAATTTTTGGCTGTGGAAACAAAGAGTTTGTGTAAATTTATAGCTAGTGATCAGTTAGTTGTAAGCTCTCCTTCTCTTGGCCTCTTCTTGTCTCTTCCATTATTTCTTTTGCTTCTCCTTCTTTCCAGGTATCCTGGCCTCATATTCCGTTCACTGCACTCTCCTCCACATATTCAGATCCCACTCATTTTTCAAGATGTATCCAGGCTACATCTGCATTTTGAAGCCTCTTCCTAAAATACCACCCTGTGGCCCTACCACTAGTTTCCAGAGCGTGCATTATGTTACAATTATATGGCAGTTTATTGCATACTATCTTATATAGTTTATTGTTTCTTATTTAAGTATTGGACTTATATAAGAGTAAGCATCTTTTGTGCAGGGACTGTGCATTATACTTACTTTGTTTTTTCAAAGTTAGTGGTCTTAAAATCCATTTGGTATATTTGCTTATTTATAGTTAGGTTCGAGCAATACCACCCTAATGTATTGTGTACGTTGTAAAATATATACAAGAATAGGATCTTTTAGGATCTTATATGAATAAAGACATATAAACAGAAGTTCTAATATTTTTATACCCACACT
>NW_011888783.1:3197606-3215966 GCF_000151845.1 Pteropus vampyrus | reverse complement strand
CACTCTCCTCCACATATTCAGATCCCACTCATTTTTCAAGATGTATCCAGGCTACATCTGCATTTTGAAGCCTCTTCCTAAAATACCACCCTGTGGCCCTACCACTAGTTTCCAGAGCGTGCATTATGTTACAATTATATGGCAGTTTATTGCATACTATCTTATATAGTTTATTGTTTCTTATTTAAGTATTGGACTTATATAAGAGTAAGCATCTTTTGTGCAGGGACTGTTCATTATACTTACTTTGTTTTTTCAAAGTTAGTGGTCTTAAAATCCATTTGGTATATTTGCTTATTTATAGTTAGGTTCGAGCAATACCACCCTAATGTATTGTGTACGTTGTAAAATATATACAAGAATAGGATCTTTTAGGATCTTATATGAATAAAGACATATAAACAGAAGTTCTAATATTTTTATACCCACACTTCAGGGGCTCATCTCTGACATGCTCTGGGATATTCACACCTTAACGTCGGAGGCCTAGTGTTAGGTACGTGTTAGGGACTCAGGAAATATTTATTTTTAACCTTCAGCTATTCTCTGCTGGTTGCTAATAAAATTTTCTTCCTTAAATGAAGCTCAAGGTTATAGTCTAAGTATGTCTGAGATCTAGTTAGGGAGTATAGGGATATATTAGAATAAGGTAGGTTGTGCTTGGTCATCAAGCCTTCAAATGTCTCAAGACATAACACAATGAAGGTTTGTCTCTCATTGATAGCAGAGTGTGAACTTGGTCAGATGGCTTTCCTCAGAGTTTCTCCTCCAAGTGGTGACTCATAGCCAAGCAGCTTCTATCTTTTAGTTATAACAACAGGAACACATGGCTTTTAAGGTTGCCGTGGAAGGTGAAGGGAGAGCAAGGTCAGGCTTTATTCATTGGCCATTCACATGGCCTAACCACATAGGAAGCTGGGAAATACAGTCCGCCCATGTGCCCACAGAGGGGAAAATGGAACGGGATTTAGTCAGTATGTCTCACAGCCTCCGGTTTGCTAGAATCATCTGTTCATTTCAGTAGGGTTGTTCCTGTTTGATAATTCAACTCATGGGTACCATGTAAAGCAAGCTTCTGTGTGATTTAAACTTGAGTTCAGTAGTATAATTTAGAAAGAAAATAAGTCCTTTAAAAGTATTTTCAAATATTTTTTTCTTATAATGGCTGTAATCACAGTGCATTTCCACATTTTTATTTTAATTTCATTGGAATGCGTTTTAAACTACAAAAGAAAAATGATGAACTCATTTTTCATGTTTCTGTTGTTGTTTCTTTCCTTCCACGCTGCTGTTCTGCGCAGAGACTAGTGGCTTATTGGTTTATTATGAACGAAGGCTTTTAGTAGTGTCACATTTTGTTGCTATTGTTTTTAGAAGTAGTTAATAATAGGAATATTTGAGGATGTATCTAAATGCTTTGATAGTTTATGGCAATAGATCTGTCCTTGATCCAGTTTCCATACTACTGATTTTCTTGGAAACAATACATTTATTGAGAATTTTAGAAAATTAGATGCTGATGTCATCTGTGTCAGTTCACACATTCATCTCTTGGGAATTGTGGCAAAATGGTTCTAACCAGCTTTGAAACTTAAGCTAATGCAATGCTAATTTTTTTGGATTAAACTTTTCCCAGATGAGTGGTGAATAAATAAAAATAAATTTCTCCTACACTGTGGCATTTAAGTTGTGTTTAAGGACAACTTTAGTTAAATTCTTTTTCTAAATAAGGATGTCATCAAAGATGGAAGGTGAAGAAATGTTAAAATTTTAGAAATGATTACAGAATTTTAATGTTACTTCTGACCACTGAATTTTAATTTTAAAGCAATAATCTTTATTTTCTTTGGGAAAATCAAAGCCCACTCCTTTACCCCCAATACCTAATGTCACTCTGTATTTTCATCTTATATGACATAATGTAAACAATATGTTACTTTTGAATTTTACTTCCTAATTTATACCAGTCATTCTGTTGTAATTATTGGTCATGATCAAATTATTGCAAAAAAAGCTTTCAATACATCCTCTACATACTTTTCTTGCAATCCTCTTAATCTGGAAAAATATACCTGTTTTTTGGTAAATAGTTTTACTGGCTATAAAAAGCAAATTCCAGTTTATACATGTCCATGAATTTATTAAAGAGCTAATTATCTTCTGTGTATGTATCTTATTTTTTTCTGCATACAGTATCTTCTTTTGGGAATATACTAAGTTTTGTTTTTGTTTGTTTGTTTTGTAGTACAAGAGTATCAAATTGAGTATCTTGCTCTTTGTCACTATTAATATTGGTAGTTTATTTACCCAAAGGTATGATTAAAAATTATTGTCAACCAACTCTTCGTAGGCATTCGATAGAGCATTAAAGTAGCATAGTTAAATTAGAGCATTGTCCATCTATGTATCTATCATCTATCTATCTATCTATCTATCTATCTATCTATCTATCTATCTATCTATCTATCTTTCTCCCTCTTTCCCTCCCTCTTCACCTCCCCACCCATATGGTCCTTCTCCCTCACCTTCTTCAAATCTTTCCTCAAATGTCACCTTCTTAGTGGGTCTTTCCATTGTTATCCTTTCTAACAGTTGCAGCCTGCTTTCCTTTTCTATCCTGCCCAGCACTTGCCGTCCTTTTTGCCTGCTTTGTTTCTTTTCACCTCCTTCCAGCATACTGTACTTTCTTTCTTACCTGTCTTCCCTTATATCCCACCCATAGAATGTTAGGTCCATGTTCACTGCTGAATTCTCAGTGCCTGTACAGTGGCTGGCACGTAACCATTTATAGTGGCAGTTAAATAGATTAAATAGATTTTTAATCACGTGTTCAAATATATCTGATATTCTTGGAATTCATATCAAAAGATGAAGCCAAATTGTAAGAACTTTGCTTGGAAAGCTTAGCTTGATATTTAGTGACCTCTACAAAAAAGAAAAATTTCAAATTACATAATATAATTTTTTAAATATAGGAAACTTCTTTAAATTTACATAATAAAGAACAGGAAACAGCAGTGACTATATGAGATGTGATTATATAATCATAATGTTACTGCTAAATATTTACAGATTAACTTGTACTGTCAGTAATATTTATTGGTGGGTGTTTTAAGTTGCGAACGTCGACAAAATTTGTGAATGGGAAATATTTAATTCTAAGATCCCTTTCAAGTCTAAAATTCTATGGATAGATGAGCCTCCTTTTTAAGAAATATGTGGTATATTTTAGGAAAACATTCATTAGAAACTTTTTAGTGTTAGTGAATGGCAGGTTTCCTTCAGTTGGCTAGAACTAATAGAGTGTGTACAGGGCCATTTACTCTCAGGGTTTCTGAGATCAGTCTAGATAAGAGTAATTGAAGATTAGTTAACATCTATATTTGATGGTTTTGTCCTTTTCTACTTCATTGTCATCTGAGCACTTGTGACAGAAACTCTTCTTATCAACATGGAGATGTACCCGAGAGGCCTTATTGACATGAAAAAGAAGGGAAATTTAAAATTTCTCTTTATAGAGATAACAATTAAGAAATAAGTCTTAACTCTTTGAGTTACTGGTGATCAAGATTTGGTTTATTTACATTGGAGACCTTGGCGAATGGAACAATTCATTTTCATAAGCATATGCCTCTTTTTCAGTATCTCTATAAAAGAATGTAAGGGAAGAATCCTCTTAGAGTTGGAATGAAAGGAAAATAATATTGAATTTTTGCAGAAGAGATGGGGAGTTTTGAGGTTATTGGGTGCTGGATTAGAGGATAAAGCATGGAATTGGGAATCCACAAATAGAGAATCCATGTCAATTGTCATGCATTCAGATTTCCTATCTCCATAACGCGAGGCAGGGCAGTAGCCTTTCAAACTTTCTCTTGATTTAGTGTTGCTATAATTTTTAAACTATAGTCTTTTTATTCTGGAAAACCTATGTCTATCTACTTGCACACTGAAAATTATTCCATATTTGTGAATAGTTTAGCATGTTATAGTTTTAAGTGAATAAATGAAACATTTCTGAGAAATTGCCTCTCTTTGATAGATCTATCCACATATCTACCTATCCATCTATCCATCCAGCTTTCATCTTTCCCTTCCCCACTCAGGAAAACCCGAAAACAAAACAAAGAAGAGCTGTACATATATGCATGGGTTTTAGTCATACTAATTGCGTTATTTGATCTTTTATAGTTCAAAAATGTGTGAGGAATATGAATAGGAGCCAATTATTATATCTCCTCACATTGAAAATTAACTGGAGGGAGCTTACTATTTTATAGTCAATATTATAAAATGAATAGCTTTTTAAAAGTCAGAGCAAAGGAAACAAGATAAATGGGACCCAAGCGAAAGTTAATACCATGATGTTCTCTATGGTTATTGAACTTGGATTTTTCATTTCCTGGTAGCTAAAACAAAAAGAAATATGATCAGTTACAACATTAGTTTTGCATATAAGATGGAAGCACTTGAGTTGCTCAAGAGAAGTGAAGTTTTCCTTACCAGTTAGGTTTCAAAGAGATTTCTCTTATGGGACTTATGATGTGAAGGATGTCATCTTGAATAACTACTCTCAAAATTTCCCTACAGAAAATAGTGGATTTTATATAGCTGCTCCTTATTCCACTTCACTAAATGGAGAGGACATAACACCAAAGCACAGTTTAGGAAAAACAAGTCTATGAAGTTGTTTAAGTCTCTGCTTGTTATTCTGGGCTGCTCAGTAGAACCACCACAGAATTCTATCACAGTCTGTGGAGTCTGAAGCAGGGGTAGGGTGGGGAGTGGGGGGAGGGGTAGGGTGGAGAATAGAGTGGGGAAAAGAGGCATCAGATCCCCAGGTGATTCCAGTATGCATCCAAGATTGAGATCCATTGGTTCCGATACTTAGCTTATTGATGGTTTGAATGGATTTGGGAATACAAAGAACTGATAGATTGCATTTTCTCCTTTAGGTGATACTCTGTGACAGTTTTGTATGTTTCTTTGTTTTCTGCTTTCTCATAACCCGGTTTTGGATTAAAGGTGGACTATAGACAAGTAGAGATTGGATTCTCTGGAAAGGGCCCAGAGTATATACATACTCTGTCATCAGTAAAAGACAGAGCTTTAATTTTAAAACCCACTGAGTAATGGATTGGGCTGTCATCATTTTATGAAAATTGAGGATGCAAACCAAGACTTGTTTGAATAGATGGTCTCTTCCTTTCTATAAGAGATGTGGACCATAAGTCATGACCAATAGATTTTCTAGACTGAAACTAGTTTATGATGGTGATTAGGCAGTGAGGTTACAGGGTGTAGAGTGATCCCAGTCTTTGGGCCTGGGGAGCAAGTGCAGAGACTGGTATTTTCTCAATCAGTAAGGGTTTCAAGTATACACATTCAGAGAGAGCAGTTATGTGTGTGTGTGTGTGTGTGTTTGTGTGTTCTTTTTAACCTTAAGCAATAAAGTTAGGAATCATAGAATATTGTTAGGAATTGAGATTCCCTATTTGAATGACTGTTTATACGAATTCAGAGAAGTCTACCTCCAGTAAGTGTTCATAATTTGAAACCTCCTGAGAAATGTGGTTTCGTTCCAAATCTTTATAGATTTTCTTCTCTGTCACTAAGCCTACTAGTGGGATATAGAAAACTCCACTGAGGGTCATTTGGCATTATTCTAGGACATGTCACTAAATTGAATTCAGCAGCATGCCAGATTTCAATGGCAAGAAAGACACATGGAAGAGGAACAGGTTTGTTAACCATAGTTTTTCAAGACCCTCTCCTAACCAGTTTAAGTTATAAAGATTTAATGTGGAGTCTTTGAAGATTTATTGGTTTATTCATCTAACAAAAGTTTTGAGTGCTCCACTTTGACAAGTTCCAGTGATTTTCCTAGAAAATCTGCTCTGAAGAACAAATTCTAGAACAGTGAAACTCTGTGTCTTCTTTCAGGGAGGAAGTATTTTGCTGGTGGTGGGGGTGGGGCGGGGGACAGGGAGGAGGCAGAAGAGGACTATGATGGGTGACTCTTAAGAGGCCATGCTGGAAAGTGAACCTCGAACTTGAGGGTCTGGAATGCAGAGACAGCCTCATTTTCATCAGGATACTTTAGTCAGCTCTGTAAATGTCTCCAATTGCTTTTACCTTTTAGTTCAAGAACTAACAAGGTCCTGGAGTGTTGCTAGTACACAAGTAATCACATTGCCTTTCTAAAGCAGATTTTAGGTGGTCATTTGCTTATGTCTTCAAATAGAATCTGTATAGGCCAGCATTAGGGAGAATTGCTGAATACTAAGAAATAACCTAAATAAAGAATTTCAGCTAGAGACTCTAAAATACAGTCCCATTTCTCTTTAACTTACTTTTTTGAATATTTTAACTCCAGAGCTCTTTCTTTGTAAACATATGAGTGTGCACTTAACATATGCATACTCGAATAACATTGGTTTTGATTTCTCCTTTACTTGTTTTTTTGTTTTTGTTTTTGTTTTTGTTTTTTTTTATAAATAGTTGGTAAATGATCATAGACTTGGAAAATGCTGTACAGTAATTCATGCCGTACAGTCTTGCATGAATAGGAGACAGACTGTGTTAGGATTCATTCCACAAATTTATTCTGAGCATATACTGTGTTAGGCACTGAGATAATGAGAGAAACCGTAAACCAAAAAGTCTTCAAAAAATTAAAACACCGCATGTGAGGGTATAATAGATGTATAAATGGGATTTTATAGGTATGTAGACAAGGGGCTCCTAGAACGGGAATCATTGAGGGCTTTCCAGGAGAAGGTTTTGGGGGAGATGGTGGGCAGAAGAGCACTAGCCAGGTGACACAGACAAGTTCCTGGGAAGGGCCTTCCTTGCTTTGTAATCTGTAGCACACCAGTGAGGAAGCTTTTGGAGACTGGATTCTGTGTAAGTGTCCTGCCCAATTTTGACCTCTGGGTAACCAGAAAGCAGTCTGGATTTACATGAAGGAAGTTATTAAGTTCGGGATTTTTGTGGAAGATAGAACCTTGTCTTGAATTTAAATTCTGTTAGAGAACATACACCAGCACCATGCAGAGCTCTCGAGGACCCAGTATTTGTCTCCAGAGTGCCTCGGGGCGTGGTCTCTTTTTATCCACGGTTCTCTTGTCCTACCTTCCAGACCTGGAAGGGTTGTTGCTGGCTTTCAGAACTTTATTCTTAGTTTCTCAAAGTTTGGTCTTTAAATACAAAGTCTTTATCAGATGACTTTTTACTCCTGCCTTCAGGCTTGTGGTAATAAATGCTAACTGCCTGCTTGCAGATCCTAGTGTTTCTCTCAGATGTATATGTGATTTGTGGATGTTACATTTCAATAGTCATTTTCTTGTGGCCAATTTGCAGACATATTGACATGGCTTAAAAGAACTTGAAGGCAGATGTTTGAGTTCTCCATATCTGGATTCATTTTAGGGCCGTGCTTTCTGTGTGATGGCATAATATAAGAGTTGTTTCTGACCCCTTTATGACAAGCTTCTAGGAAGCTTTATGTAACATTAAAACTTCCTCCAGCAGTAGCCGTAGTTCAGAGTATTGCTTTGCTGTTTCATCGTCCTCTGCCAAGAGTCCTGGGCCAACCTCTTGCCAGAGTGGTGGAGAGCCAGCGAGTCTTGTCAAGGAAAGAGTGACCGGTTTGCATTTTAGGAGGAGGAGCATTGCAGGGAAGCCAGCCTTCAGGGCCAGTGTCATATGGTATTTTTGGTTTACCCATTCTTGTGTGGTCACTTTGAAGCCATTTTTTAAAGGCAGCATTAAAAAAAAAAAAACCATAAAAAATGAAAATAGTAACTAAATACTGTGCGGAACAGACCTACTGGCATTTTGAGGCTTCTTTATCTTATTGTTGAAGCCCCTTCCCTAGAGTGAGAACCATCTGGAAGACACACACAGAAAAGGAGGAGTAGTCATCCTTTTTGACCACACAGGTCCTCTCAGAGGGGGCTGTCAGTCACACCAAGCCTGGAGGCTGCTTATTCTCTGAGGGGGTTTTTATCTTGATGGTCCGATTCACAATCCTCTAATTTCCTTCCTTCAATCACTGAGTTTCTTTTTAAAATTAAGACATGGATATGTCTGTGTAATGACAGAAATTGTTTGTTTTCTGTTTAGAAATCCAGAGGAAAGTCTTCTGCATTTGGTTAATCTCATGAATTTGCAAACCTTATTTGAATAGGTACTTATGAAACCCTGGTGGGGGGTGGTGAGGAGGGGAGTAGGAGCCTCTGGGCCATGTTAGGGTCACTTCCTTTCAGTCCAGACTGTATGGTAAATCCTCATGCGTGCTGCAAACACATCTTTAGTACCTATGCAAAATAATGCATCCTACTTAAAATCAGAGTACTCCATAGGCCCATTGTCTTTGAGGACAGGATTGATACAATCTTGCAATGAATTTTAACACATTTGGGGGGAAAACTTCATTACAGAAACACATAAAAGCAAAAAGTTAAATCTAGCTGCAGTGAGGACGAGATTAGGAATGAACAGTGTAATAGTAATGAAAAATGCCATATTTTGACAGCGTTGTATCAAGATGGCTTGTGAAAGTGTCCTGCTTAGATATAGAAGACTTCTCTAAAAGTTAACTGGGGCTCAGGCCAGCAATGAGGACATTGTCTAAGGCAATGAAAAACTGGTGATGGGGAGAGGACAGGAAGAAGTGGATTTGAAAGGTTTTAGGTGTCTGGAAGTAAGAGAAGCAGTAAAATCTTAATTAAAAAAAATTTTTTTTGGTACCAAAATCTCTTTCATGCTATGGTAAGCTCCATAGACCAAATTAATGTGTCCTCAAATGACTGAATTATTATCTATTTAGGTAGTACATGATTTCTCTGTACTGAGTACCTGAGGGTGGTGATGATAGCCTTTGTATTCTACCTGACACTTTCCATGACACATAGAGTGTTTATTGAATTAATGAATATTGAATTCTCTTAAAATTACTTCCTCCTTTACACTATCATGATATAAATTTAGCTAATAACCAGGAAGTATTTATTATTATTATTATTATTATCATCATTATTATTATTTTGCCAATTCACTTTCTTCCCTCCACAGTTATACATGTAAGCCCAGACGTTTCATTGTATATATACAATGGTGTGTGTGTGTATATATGTGCGTGTATCTGTTTATAATCAGGCATCTCATGAGTATTTGTTTATTTCATTGAATTTTGCATCCACTCTGAAAGAGTGGCAGATCTCGCTCTCTAAAATGTGAATAGCTTTAGCTAGTCTTTCAGGCCTTTACTGAGCACCTGCTCCATTTTAGACACTGTACAAGGTGCTTTATAAACATCCTCTGCACAGCTCTGTAAAGACCGGAAGTACAGATCAAAGCTTGAAGAAGTTGATAACCTTCTACTGCCCACTCCCTCTCCTCTCTGCATTCTTTTTTGTTTTGTTTTGTTTAATGAAACAAAGCAGTGTGTGCCTGGGGTTCCCATTAAGATGCCATCTCCATTCAAAGCCTTCTGTGTTAACTGCAATGAGCTCTCTTTGTACTTCTACAGTATGTGATGCCACAGAAGGTCTCCAGCCCAGTGTCTTCTAGTGTGGCTTAGCATCTCTGTGTGTCTCCCTTCTACTGTAGGGAAGCTAAGACTCCACTTCATTGAATCTTGTGTACAAACAGGCACTAGGGGGCTATCAGATCAAATGTGTTTTATAATTTGAATGTTGTAAACATGAAAGGCTCACTTAACTGAACAATCTTAACTATCTGGAATGTGGATGTGAAGTAGCTTAAATCAGAATGTGTGTTTCACAGTTAAACAAAAATGAAGACACCCAGTGTTGCATTCGAGGTAGTACTTTTTTAGGCTTTAAATCAGAAAACAATATCTATCTGAAAAATCATCATTTTGAGAACTTGAAATCATTCTTTTTACTTTAGTGAGTAAAATAACTCCTAAGGGTAATTAGGAAGATATTTGGAGTAATAATCTCTCTTGGGGTAGGTATTTCCAGGATTTAGTTGCCCTTAATAAAGTCATAAAAATTAACTATGAAATTAATCGAAATACAACTTTGCAAAAAAAAAAAATTTGAAGCAATTGGTTTGGGAATTTGTTTTAATTGTATTTACCTTGAGCAGTAAGGGCTGTTCCTGTAGAATGTAAACTGTCATTATTTATATGAGTCCGGTAATAAAAGATGATTGTTAGTATTCTTTTGTTAAAAGATACTAAAAATACTTTATGGGCTTATTGAATTTGAATTAAGAGTCTGATTGTCTATTTGTTCTTTTCACCAAATCTGGTGTGTGTTATTAATTTCTGGACAGGAGAAATAACGTAATTTCCTCCTTGCTCTCTGTGTCCTCTTAGCCTGTATCCTTGTGCATGCCTTGGGGTTTCAGATTTTGCAGCTTTCCATGACAATTCCTCTCGCTGGAAAAGTCGTTTTTTCCTTTTCTGAATGTGTTTAGGATATTGCTAATGTGTTAATTACCTTCTCACACTCCCTCTATGGGGGGACTTAAGTGTCCTCATTAGATTTTAAGCTTGGAGAGGACAGATTCTCTTAATCATTGTCCTCAACCCACACAGTTGAGTATAGTGCCTCTAATCTCATGGGTGCTCTTGAACTCCTTGGGAACCCTGTCCTTGTGGATGTTCTCGTCTAGCCTTCACATACTCTTCCATTTTTATTAGGGGATTAATTCAAGACAGCAGAACCATTCACACTTCAAGTCTCTGTAGCAGCAAAGACGGATAAAGTGTAATCAGCCTCTTTGCTTTTGACTGCTTGCCAAGCCCAAAGCAGGATGCTGCTCTGTGGAGGGCTTTCCCCCTGTGGCGTTTCGTGCTCAGGGCACCATTTTCTGAAGGAAGTCCTCCACAGCACAAGGGAATACTACTAAATTCCAAAAAGCAGCTTCTAGGCCCTAAAAGCAGATGTTTCCTCTTTACTGCTTTCATATCTTAAGTCCAGTCCTTTTCCTTCCTGGCATAATTTCGTCTCTCAAAGCCTCTTATCAACTTCCTAATGCACGTCTCTAATACCTGGCTTTGGCATTTCACCTTCGAAAAAAGAGTCACACACCTTGGCCAAGTCCAACTTCATATCAGTCTTCAGTAGAAGGAAGGTGTTTATGGGGTCAGGTGACTCTCTCAGTCAGTTAGCCCTGGACTGGGTACCCTTGTGGAACTCCATTATGATTTTGATAATGATCAGGCCCATGGGCTAGGAAGAATTTAGGTGTGCCCCAAAGCTCCTTCATCACAAAAGGATTATAAATCAAATTCCTAAAATTGTGAAAGAAGACTGAATGCTCTTTGCTCTTTGTTTTGGATTATAATCTGTAACTAACTTGTGACTTTTTGAAAGAGCTTTGTTTGTAAATTCTAATACTGTAAATAGGAGAATTTCTTGACTAATTGCAAAAGGATTTCTGTTGTTTCTTAAAACATAAATATAACACATGTGAGCCATTTTATATACACAAAACATTCAGATATGGGATTTTTGTCCCCTTGGTAGTTACATTTTACCATCGAGATGAAAAAATGTTTTTGAATGACCCATTAAAAAGTAATGAGAGACCTGATGTACATTGAGGTTGATTCCGATGATCTGTGAAATTTCACAAAAATACTGTGGAGTCTGTTTTTTGAAAACCAATGTAATTCTAAAGGACAAATAAACTTTTTGTGCCGTTTTTGTCATGCTCTGTTTTAAAGCCTGATTTTTGAGCTTTATTCGATGTTTTACTATTGTCACTTCAGAACAGGTATCATCTTAAAGTGATTCATTCCTGATGAGATTACTTGTGTTTTGTAGCTAATAGAAACCCACCTTTTTAATTACATAGCCAAAAGAAAGTAATGTAGCTACTTGTGTGTAGGATATAAGAATGTATATGAACCTAGAAAATTTAATGTTGATAAAATATTATTAGAAAAGTGATTTTAGCTCATTTTTAAGATAACTAAGTCTCACCTGTACTCTGCCATGTGTTATGCCATCCTTCTTATTTTGAGATGGCAACTAGGTTACCTCTTTGACTTTAGATGTGTAAAGAGAAAAAAGTACAATGCAGGGCAGGTTTTTTGACCTTTTTTTTTTGGCGTGGAAGTAGGTCTTTTATTTCCTTTCAGCCTTTATATTTTAAATGTGACTCCTGCAGGCAGCATATAATTGGATTTTGCTTTTATATCCCTTCTAACATTCCCTGCCTTTTAGTTGGAGTATTTGTCCATTAACATTTAATGTAATTGTAGATGTGGTTTAATTCAGGTCTACCATTTAATAATTTATTTTCTGTTTGTCTCCCCTGTGCTTGTTCCTCTTTTCCTGCCTTCATTTGGATTATTTGAATTTTTTTTTAGAATTCCATTTTAATTTTTTTAGGTTTTTTTTGTAGCTCTTCGTGTTATTTTAGTGGTTATTCTAGGTATTGTAATATACATTCTTAACTTTTCAGGGTCCATATAGAGTTAATATTGTACTATTTTATGTAAAATATAGAAACCTTGCAACGATTTAGTCTATTTACCACTCATCTCCCCCCCCTCCCAATTCTGTTCGTTTTTCTTTCCTTTTTTACTTCATAGTGTACATTTTACCCATTGCTATTTATTTTTAAGAGAGATTTACTTTTGTTTCCTATCTTTTCTTGTTCCAAGGCTTAGATTGTTAGGAGTGCTTACCAGTGTTGTGGCTATGAGGAGATAACTGTATTGTAAATGTATTAATTTACCATGTTTATATTGGCATAGGACACTAATGCAATAAAGCTTTTCAGGATAAAAAACAATAGTTATTTGGGAGAAATAACTATAAAGACTGACTTCTCCTGACGTTTTTCCCTGGGACGTGATAGTATGAATGTCTCGTGGAAGGCTATAACACTAATTTATCAAGGTGATATGTTTCAAGTGGGTGAACGTTTTCTGAATTAAGAATATGATACATTTATAAAGACACAGGTATCAATATTAGTCTTTTACAAGGAAGGCTAACATTGTGCTTCTCCTTAAAAACAAAAAACTTTCAAGGTTACCGTGCAAAACATACCACACATAATTTCTCCTTTTCCTTCTCTTCTCTTTCCTTTTTATGGGCTATGTCAGCCCTTGATTGGGGTTCAATATAAAATTAGAAATTGGTGGAAAATGGAGGTTAGGAATTTTTTAAAAACACATTTTTGTTATTTAGTTTTAGAAACACTCAGTTTTTAGGTCTGAACTAGTGCTAGAAAGGAAAGAAATAGTAGTGATTTGTAGCTCTCAATTGTAGATAAGAATTTTGAGACGGAGCTATTTTAAGAGGATTAAATTCCGAAACAGTTTCCCTAGTGTGACTTGAAAGTATTCTAGGACTCAGGATTGAATGCAAGGGGATACCATTTTGAGAGCTTTTTTAGAAAAAGATATGAACTAAAAAGGCAAAAGCAGTTATCTAAGTTTAGTAAAGTTTCTTGAGACAAATTTTGTTCTTTTAAACTCTTTGGCTCATGGAAATGACAAACTAAGTCCTTAGAATGGATTAGACTGGTTTAGAGAGTGATTTCTCATGTAACTCATTAAGGGTGAGCCAGAGAAACTGAAAAATAAGGGTATGCTTGGAAGAACATAAGCTTTAGGTGATGGTGGTAATATATTTGGTGTCAGAGCATCTTTGCTGCTTTGCACTGTAGGTGAAATAAGCTTAGAAAGAAAATGGCAGGGTGGAGGACGTGAAGTTTTGGGAAAGTATTCCTGCCGATGCCCTCGATGACCATGAGAGCAGAACCACTGTGGGGACGAACATTCTGAACAGAAATAAGACAGAGGAGGAACATAAATACCAGCTAGATAATTTTGAACGTGCAACTCAACATTCCGCCCTGACTGAAAATAACAGATGAGCCCCAAACCAAACTTCTGAAACCTAAAAGCAATAGGTACAGCTGTTTGGAAACATGCAGAGAGCATAACTTGGTGTAGGGAAAGTTTGGCTCTCCATGAACAGCCGTTGAGCTGATCTGGAAATGAAGGGGAGACTTGCATTCACATGTTAGGCCGTCTCTATTCTTAGAGCTCAACTAGAGGCCTGACGAAGTGGCTAAAACCATGCTCTTGATGTGGTGGGATAAAAACCATGCTTGCCCCTTACGTTATCGTCATTATATGATAATAGACCATACATTTTTGTGTGTGGTAAAATAACAATGCTGACATGCTCACAAAATAATGTGAAGCATATGGGTCACAACTGTTTTTAAGTAAAACTTCTCTAAAGATTTATTTAGGTTCCTTAATTACAGAGTGGTTTGGAAGACTGGCATGTGGTTTCGGTTTATAGTTATAAATGTTGGCCTTGGTGATGGGTACGTGCTGATGTTGCCAGAGAGAAGGAGAACAAGATTGGGATGGGGGTTTGTGTCCTTCAGGGCCCACCCTTTTGTCATTTTTTAAAAAAGTGAAGTCAAGATCTGTGTTTATATGAAATAAGTATGATGACATTTTTACTGTGCTTGAGATGGGTGTGCCAGTAGTCCAAGCCAGTTTTCCCGGTGCTTAAGTACTTTAGTTTGTAAATTTTCATGAAAATTTGAAATTAGGGCTCTCTAGAGTCCTGAAAGAATTAACTGTCCCTTTTTGCTTTTAATCTTACATTGAAGTATACTTTCCATTAGATGAATCAAGCCCAGTTTTGGGGACAGCAGTTAAATATTTCTGTTTGGAAAGACAAGAAAAATATGTGTTCAGCTTAGGTGTTTTGGCTTGAAACAAACCCATAACAGAGTCATAGTGAGCTTCTGAGGCCTCTTTTGCGTTTGTGTATGTGTGCGTGTGTTTGGGTATGTTCACATATACATGCACACATACAATCATGGTCATTTATGTTAGAAGTAATTTTGCATCATTTTGGTGTAATAGATAAAGCTATATGTTAGTTCTAGGAGCAGGGGAAAAGGCCTGATTTAACCAACTCATGAAGAGGTGGTGAATGTATGTGATTGGAAAGTTCATTTGTATGTGTTTTCCTGGTCTTGCAATGATGATTATGATAGTGGCATCTCTGAATTACTGTCTGGAGGTGGAAGGAGTGGGAAGGGAGAGGAAAGTTAATAAGAAATCTAAGCAGTGCTTTCCTTCCCTGCACGAAGATCATAGAAGAAATGGATTTCTTGTTTACCGTTCTTCACGGAGCTCACTCCAGTAGTGACTTTGTCAGTACTTGGAGAGAATCCACTCATTCATTCATTCATAATTTGGTATTGGTGATGTCTTATCTTTACGGCTCTGTGGGTGGCACAGAGATGGATTAGATAGAAAGAAAGGATGTGCCCAGAGGAGCTTACACTCTGGTAAGAGATATGAGGTGTGCATCACTAATTATAATACAGAATATTTCAGTCATTTATTCTAGGTTTTATCACTTTTAACGTGCTTTTATACACTTCTTTTGAATCCTCTAAACTCTGTTCTCCCTTTTGTACATGAAGAAGCCAAAGTTTAGCCAGGGCAAAGGACTTGCTCGAGGTCATGTAGGTAGCACGTTGTGGATTTGAGCCCAGGGAATCCCAGCCGGCATGTCGTTCTCCTCCGCATTCACTGTTGTTGTTGTTGTTGTTGTTGTTGTTGTTGTTGTTGTTGTTTTAACTGTCCCTGATGTGCAGTGGTACACAGAGGGGGACACTTGTTTCCACCTGGGGATCAAAACCCTAGAGAAGGATGAAACCACTGAGTGATCTTGTGGGGTGAGCACAGCACTGGTTACGTAGGGAATGGCTGAAGGGGGTTTGAAGAAGAGAAATACTAGCTGGACAGAAAGAGAGCAGTGTACACTGTTTATATAAACAAGGTAAAACAACCTGTTACTCGGAAAAGGCTCTTGTGCCAGATACTTTCATAACTTTTTCTTTCGATCTTTCCTTTTATACAAACATTCATTCAACAAATACACTTAGCGTATACTTACTATGTGCAGGCCATTGGATCCATTGATGTGAGGGTTATAAGTCTCCGGGTGGCTTTCCTTGAGGGTCTCATTGTAGTCCAGGCGAAAGAGAAGATTGCAAATAATCATAGGAGAATGAATATTTCTGAGTTCAAATCATGACCGTGCAGAGAGAAATCATAGGCATTTGATATCACCTCTCATCTCAGTTGGATGATTTCTCTTTGAGGAGGCTAACATTTACTTGATAGAGCTCTTTTAAGGATTAAATCTGATTATGAATAGGAAAACACCTCACTCAGCTCCTGGTATATTGAAAGTGCTCAGTAAATTGTCAACATTAATGGCTCCACACACTTTCTGAAGGAAAGACAAAGTCCTTGATTGAAAGGCCCCCTGTGGTTTGGTCAGCCATATTTAAACTCTTCCTGTATCCTAGCATGTCACCAGTCTCCCGGCCTCCAGACTGGTCTCTCTTGTGTGGATCTTTGTGGCCCTGTGATTTATCCAAATGCAGAGGCAGTGTAGCCCAGTGGTCAAGAGCAGGGGTCAGTTCTGGGTCTGCTGTGTCATACTTGGCAGCGTTACCTCACTTTTTGCTGCAATTTCATCATTTGTAAATGTGATTGATAATAGTTTATTCTTAGTAGTTTTGTTGTGATATTTAAAATGATTACATATGAAGGACTTGGGGGCAGTGTTGGTACATGATCAGTGTTGCTATTTTAGCTTTAATTATTTTCTGATGTCATTGTGCCACTCCCCCTGCTTATAGCCCTGCAGGGTGGCTTCTTATGATGCTGTTCTCTTTGGAGTCTGCCCATTTTCTCATCACTCATCTGGCCCTTACTTATGTATGCCTTCTAGCAACATATAACTGCTCTTAACCCCTCACCCCACCTCTAGGATATTTTGGCTTTTGTTTTCACCTAAAAGTCCTTTGTCTTGCTAATAAATTCTTTAAGACTGGTTTTTCTACCTTCTAAGATTCTTGAAGTCTGTCTAGTTCTGCAGTGTTTTACAGACCATCTTTATCAGTACTTATCTTGCTGGATTTCCATTTTCAGTTCCCTGCTCTTGACTAAGAACTCTTGAAAGAAGGGCTGAGTCTTAATTATCTTTACATTCCCAGCATATTCTTGGCATAAGGTAGACTCTCAGTAAGTACTTGCTGATAAGCAAGTAGAAGAGGAACTTTACCTATATTAAATACATTATTATAGTGTCAAAATTATTTTTCAGTTAGCTAGAGAGAGCAAAACTCATCCTATTTGTAAATTTTGAGGAGCAGCCGAGTGTCAACGTGAGGAGTGGCCTGGCCTTATTTGATAGGAGACCCTTTGTCATCATAGGGTACAGTTAGAAGCTTGAGGGCCTGGGACTGGACAAGAGCCATGGCAACCCATAGTACCATTTGCCTCTGGTGGACTTGATAGTTTCAGTCATTGCTTTGTGAAGGCAGTAGTTATATTGAGCTTTGTGGTAATATCAGCTATTTGGTATTTGATAATGTTTCTCTGATGTTTGAAAAGATTTTTTCCTCATTATTTTGAAACTCCAGTGTACTGTCCTGAAAATCTCAACATTATCTAGCTTTGGACGTGTGATATAACATTTTTCTCCTTGGTTCTCTGAATTGCCTAGATTTTAATAAACCACAAATATATCATGTGCATTAAATAAAGCATATCTAGAGTACAGTAAATCAGTACCATTTTGATTCATTGAGAATGCATGGGAAAAGGTAACATGGGCCACAAAGAATGGATGGTTTATTTATTTAAGAATTTTAAGGAAATAAAATGTGATGTCTCAGCTTTCTATCTAAAGTATATCAGTGGCCCTGTGAAGGGACTGTAGTTACATCCCATAAACACATAATAGTGAGCTGTGGTCTAAAGATTCTTTTTCCATTACCCCCTGCAGCTTTGCTTTGTCAGATGAAGCATATAGATCCCTGCGAGATCAAGATAAAGACCAATGTATTCTCATTACTGGGGAAAGCGGAGCAGGAAAAACAGGTAAGGCCATCACTGGACGACCTCACTTTTCTCCACTAGAAGGTAAATGCTGCACAGAATGACAGAATGACCATAGCAAAGAGAGCAGGTATGGCTCATTAGCATAAATCTGCTCAGGGCCACCAGACTCCTTTGTGGGAGGCTACTGATGAGGGTCACGGTATGTTCCCTGAGAAGGACTTAGCTCCTCTCTCACGTGAAGAAGCAGGTAAACTATCGAAGACTTCCAACCAATGTGGGTGTCTATTTATAGATTCTAGACCTTTCTAGTTCAGTCCTTGAGTACTTTTCTTTTACCTTTCCTCTGGAACACCAGGGTCTGTGAGGTTTTACCCCTTTCCTAAGGAATGCCAAATTATTTGGGCTTTGGGAGGCCAAAACCACAGCTTCTCTCTGCTAAAAAGTGAGGGAATGCACCAGGAAAATGC
>NW_011888783.1:3172707-3195926 GCF_000151845.1 Pteropus vampyrus | reverse complement strand
AGCAACATATAACTGCTCTTAACCCCTCACCCCACCTCTAGGATATTTTGGCTTTTGTTTTCACCTAAAAGTCCTTTGTCTTGCTAATAAATTCTTTAAGACTGGTTTTTCTACCTTCTAAGATTCTTGAAGTCTGTCTAGTTCTGCAGTGTTTTACAGACCATCTTTATCAGTACTTATCTTGCTGGATTTCCATTTTCAGTTCCCTGCTCTTGACTAAGAACTCTTGAAAGAAGGGCTGAGTCTTAATTATCTTTACATTCCCAGCATATTCTTGGCATAAGGTAGACTCTCAGTAAGTACTTGCTGATAAGCAAGTAGAAGAGGAACTTTACCTATATTAAATACATTATTATAGTGTCAAAATTATTTTTCAGTTAGCTAGAGAGAGCAAAACTCATCCTATTTGTAAATTTTGAGGAGCAGCCGAGTGTCAACGTGAGGAGTGGCCTGGCCTTATTTGATAGGAGACCCTTTGTCATCATAGGGTACAGTTAGAAGCTTGAGGGCCTGGGACTGGACAAGAGCCATGGCAACCCATAGTACCATTTGCCTCTGGTGGACTTGATAGTTTCAGTCATTGCTTTGTGAAGGCAGTAGTTATATTGAGCTTTGTGGTAATATCAGCTATTTGGTATTTGATAATGTTTCTCTGATGTTTGAAAAGATTTTTTCCTCATTATTTTGAAACTCCAGTGTACTGTCCTGAAAATCTCAACATTATCTAGCTTTGGACGTGTGATATAACATTTTTCTCCTTGGTTCTCTGAATTGCCTAGATTTTAATAAACCACAAATATATCATGTGCATTAAATAAAGCATATCTAGAGTACAGTAAATCAGTACCATTTTGATTCATTGAGAATGCATGGGAAAAGGTAACATGGGCCACAAAGAATGGATGGTTTATTTATTTAAGAATTTTAAGGAAATAAAATGTGATGTCTCAGCTTTCTATCTAAAGTATATCAGTGGCCCTGTGAAGGGACTGTAGTTACATCCCATAAACACATAATAGTGAGCTGTGGTCTAAAGATTCTTTTTCCATTACCCCCTGCAGCTTTGCTTTGTCAGATGAAGCATATAGATCCCTGCGAGATCAAGATAAAGACCAATGTATTCTCATTACTGGGGAAAGCGGAGCAGGAAAAACAGGTAAGGCCATCACTGGACGACCTCACTTTTCTCCACTAGAAGGTAAATGCTGCACAGAATGACAGAATGACCATAGCAAAGAGAGCAGGTATGGCTCATTAGCATAAATCTGCTCAGGGCCACCAGACTCCTTTGTGGGAGGCTACTGATGAGGGTCACGGTATGTTCCCTGAGAAGGACTTAGCTCCTCTCTCACGTGAAGAAGCAGGTAAACTATCGAAGACTTCCAACCAATGTGGGTGTCTATTTATAGATTCTAGACCTTTCTAGTTCAGTCCTTGAGTACTTTTCTTTTACCTTTCCTCTGGAACACCAGGGTCTGTGAGGTTTTACCCCTTTCCTAAGGAATGCCAAATTATTTGGGCTTTGGGAGGCCAAAACCACAGCTTCTCTCTGCTAAAAAGTGAGGGAATGCACCAGGAAAATGCTGACTTTCACCCTAGAGTTTTCCTCTGAAGCCTAAAGAATTGAGATTTTTGTATATTTTTTTAGCTGGGCTGGCCACCTCCCTGTAAAACAAACCTTCAAATGGAGGGATTATCTGCTGTTTTGTGCTTTTAATAAAAGCACTTTGTGTGATTGATGATCTTGAGTGAGAAAGTGATTGTACACATGGTACCCAGCTACCTGGAAAAGATTCAAAAGAGCTGTACTCTAAGTCCAAACTGTACAGGTTGAAACTGCTGTTGTCAGTGGGTTTCTTTGATGGAACCGATGAGTCCATAAAGGAGGAAGGTGGTGGTCTTTTCATAGTGATTTCATCTGTTAAATGGTTTTTTAAATAAGTATAGTTGACATGCAATAGTAAATTAATTTCAGATGTACAGCATAGTGATTCTACATTTATATACCTTATGGTGTGATTACCTCGATATATCTCGTAACCATCTATTATACAAAGTAATTATGATATTTTTGACTATATTCCCTGTGCTGTACAGTACACCTGTGATTTATTTAAAATATTTTTGTTTTATAGCTAAGACTGGATAATTGATAATTACTGCTTGCCAAAGTGGGATTTAAATGTTTCCACTTTGCTCGGTGATTTAGCTGTCCATGATGTAGAGTTTGCCATCCCTTTTTAGGTCATTATCTGAATCTTTGGGTATGGGCTGTTCAGAACTCTCTTTTTTCCAGCTTGATCAATGAAAATGGTAATAAGGCAAATTAAAATCTTTGTCCCCTGACAGAAAGCATTAGTATGGCGGTGCCTCTCATGCCACCTACTCCCACCCAGTTCTTTTGTCTATATCTACAAGACTATTCACTTGACATATCTTTCCTTTTTCTTTAAGCACGAGGGAAGAAAAGATGAAGATATTCCTAAGCCTATTAGTTTTTTTAGCTTTTTACTCATTCTTCGTCATGACTGAAGATATACTCTTTGAGGGAATGATTATATCAAGTTGTTCCTAAGTGAGTCATCAGAAGTGGGTTGTGGTCACTGGTTTCATTAGGCTCGGCCAATTCCTCATCTCCTCTGGAACATATGTTCCAAGAAGACAGCATATCCACTAATTAGCCTCGTGGAGTGAGATTCCATCTCCTGGTGGGCTCATGCATCTTTATTGAAAAACTGAGTGGAGGTTGCTAGTACTGTTTTGGAGGGTGGACGTTCATTCTTTTCAGAGAGAAAAAAACAAACATAAAACCACCTCATTCTTATGGTAGAAATCTAGAGGCATAGGGTCCATTCTTTTCTGTAGTTTTCTCTTAATATTTTTCTATTTAATAACTTGTCCTGTTGGTTTCAGTGACCCTTTTACCACTTGAAATTCTTCTCTCCCTATCATTTTCCTCAGATCTAGTTCTTGCTAGGACCCCTTTGCCCCTGTCATAACCTGGAGAATGGATAGCTGCTGCTCAGGGCTGTCACCTTTGCCTCTGGTAGGGCCATTCTGTGTACTGCATACAAGGCTAGGTGTCGCTTCAGGCAGGAAGCCAGGGGAGGATGCCATAGACACCCTAGAGCAGCGCTTCTTAAACCTTCCACTGTGAGCACCAGGTGCCCTCTTCCCCAGTTTGTTGCTGGCCAATACCAGACAGTGAAATAAAAGGAGACAGAAAATTCAATCTCTAATTTTTTGTTTTAGTTTCAACAGACAGAATAAACTACCAAATTGCTACAAAAACTTCTGAAACCTTACCCTTATGTGTAGAATGGTAGGTCCATGGACTAACCAGCTTTGAGGACTACTGGTCCGGTCCTCGGACTATACTTTGAGTAGCACTGCCTAGAGGTCATTTGAAGTATTTGCCTTATCTTTAGGCTACTGTAATTCCTAGATCTCACGATGCTACAGTTGTCCATTATCACTAAACCTCCTGGTGCTGGGAGGTGGACACTGCTCCTGTGAGCTGCTATTTTTAAATATCCATTCAACTATACTCTTTGGTAGCTGCTAAATTCTCCCTTTTCTTTCCTAGATTCCAATAGCATCTTCTACTTCTCTGTCCCCAGAGACATTTAGAGTTTTGCTCACTTATTCCCACATTTTTCTGCTCTTCTTTGTTTTTGAAAGCACTGGTACAAAAATTGCTTCAAATTTTATTATGGTTTTAATTGTATTACACGATAAATTTGAGTAATGCATAGAATTTATGTGTCGTTTGATGTCTTCGTTACATGGAGATTACCTATGGTAGAATAAAGTGATGGAAAATGATATAGAGATGGCAGCAGTATAGTGGGAGGAATTCGGAGAGGGAGTTTAATCGTGTTTCTGTGGGGAAGAGGGAGACCAGACCATTTTTGAAATGTCACGTTATCTTACCCACTAAAATTGTTTCTGATTACATATAGTTATTAAAAATTTACCAATGTGTTGGTAAATGCAAGAAGAAGAGAACTAACATTTATCGAGGGCCCAGAATGTGCTATGTACTTTACATACAGTATCTCTTTTCAATAAGAGTCTTTACTTAATAGCTTATACAGAATCACCACGTGGTATCAGAGGACTTACTTTATAAGAATTAATTTAACTAGGTTGTAAGCCCTCCTTGGCAGATGACACTCTTACACTGCAGTGTCATGTAACCTGGGCCCTCAGAGGTGTGAATTCTTTGAGTTCTTTGGTGGCCCTATTTAATTCATTATTACTGTGCTAAATTAAAAAATTCATCATGCTTCAGAGTAGTGCCCACGTGTTTCTAGGCGGTGGTGAACTCACAGTTTACTGCCACGAATGCAAATAGTTTGTGGAGAACCATGCAAGCACTGATCGGGGCAGGGAGGCAGAACATGAGGGAACCATCATAACTACATTTTTCCAAGGACATCAGAATAAATCTGTGGGTCTGAAAAGATGATCCTGACATAAGAAAACATTATAAATTACTTGGTTTCTAATTTTACAGTTACATCAGTTTCTAGGAACTCTTCAGCCATCTGCTCAAAATGTTATGAGGTCTGCCTTGCTCATTAAGGCCTTTAGTTCTGAACCCCAAATGACCTTGTCCTACTTTATATCTGTGATAGTTCTCTGACTCTGTCAGTGACAGAGATGTCACTGACTTACTGTAGCCTTAACATCGATGAGTGTTTCAGAATGCTGAATATATCCACGTGGAAGCAGAATAGCTAAGCAAACTCAAGGCCAATACGTAATGGGCTTTTGTTTTGTTTCTTCCTCGTGTGAGAAACGCCTCTCTTGACCCAAATGTTTTATGTGAATTTTCAGAGATTTCATAGCCAATTTTCAGAAGCAGAGCCACTTATATATAGTTATATTTCAATAAAAACGTTGCCAGTCATGACTCCTCTTGGAGTAAAGGCTGTGTTTCTCACTGCAGGACCCATGCTTTTTGTGCCATGAATAGAACAGTTTGCAGCTGCCTGTTGGATCAGTTTGGATGGGCTGTAGCTGGTTTTTTTTGCAGCACTGCAGACTCAGGACTGCGAAAAAGGGCGTTCTTCAGTGTTGCAGAGTCCTGGTTTCATTGTACACAAATATGGCCTCGTTGATTTAGGCAGTCTTTTCCTTAGGTCACTGGACGACCAGACCTATGTAAGCTCAGTCCTTAGGAAAACTTGGGCATTTTAACCAAGGAGACAGAGAGGTATAGAAGTACATAAATATATCTGTGTGTGTGTGTAAAATGTGTGGTTCTCTCTATATGCTACATGATATATATGTCTTATATAATCTACATGTCACATATATGTTACATGTATCTGTGAATGCATACATGAATACCTGTTAACTCCTTGATAAATTTATTAGAGGCTCTGTGGAAAAAAAAAAAAAACTCAGAATAAGCCTGCTTATATTCAGAGCTGTTTTTTGACAGAGTGATTGAATCCATGTGGAGCCTGCTTGGTTAACATACACAGGTTTTGATATCTTAGCTGTGAGAGTCCCATCCTTTTGTCCTCATAGTTGCAAAACACTTTTCGTGTTTGTTTTCCCTTTTTTTTGTAAAAAACATTATGTAATTATATGATTGTATAATACATGCATAATAACATATATCATTCACAACCTAGTACAAGGTACTAGAGAATACAGAGTTAAATTAGTTACCATTCTTAACTTAATTGGAATTTAAAATCCCCAGAATCATAAACTATCATCTATAAACCCTTTCTGTTCGTAGAAATGAATTCTGATCTAGTAGCATTTTGTTACAGGCTATTTGTCAGTTAATGCAGAATATCTGTTAAACTCTAGAGGTTCTACCATTTTCTGGTGAGAAGAGATTTTTGCCTTCGAAAACTTGATATTTTGTCTGACTGTTGGTGAAGTTTAGGATTCAAGTTACATTCAAACATATGTACAGAAATTTACATTTGTAAAGTACCTATGAGTTAGAGAAAATTATGGTCTAAGAATTGACTCTAAGTAATGCTGTTATATTTTGCCTATTTTTTTACATTACATTTCCATGACTTGTAACTGGAAGTTCGTACTTCTTAATTCCCTTCCCCTTTTGCCAATTTTAAATGCCAGTGTTTTTATCATGTCTAAAATGGCAGTGCTTTTCAGAATTTTGAGTACACATGTGGAATATATCTATTTGTCTCAAATAGAATAGTTTTATATTTTTACAATATGTAAAGAACATCGTCATTGAGTTTATGATTACTGGATTAATATATTCACAATCTACTCAAAAATAGTTTTGGAAAATGCTTATAATTTTATGCTGTGATTGCCAAGGTCATGTTTAGTTATAATAGTCAACATAATTAAGAAACTAGACTTGGAAATATAAAGGGTGATAATTAATGATTTTCCTCAGAAATGTAATATTTCTCATTCACAGATATTATTACATAAAATTTTGATTTGGATAAACATCTTAACATTTGAGTAAAGGTTAAATTTTATTTGAACTTTAGTATAGAAGAACCAAAAGGAAATAAAGCAGAAAGCTTTATAAGATAACTGTTATTTCCTGTTTCCGGCATGGTGAGACATCATGAAAACAGTTCCCTAAACTTTGTTGGGCCTTACATCTCATCCTTACTGCTTTACTTATTTCTCTAAAGTAGTGAATATCTCATAAACTACTTAAGTTAAAGATCAAGTATTACGTCAAGAGTTGTCTCTTTTCGATAATGAGACTTTATTTGGAGAAGATTACTCTTAATCCTGGCTTCCAAAAATAAAGTATTAAAATAAGCATAGTATTAGAATTCTTGAAGATAGTTAGGAATCTGAACACAGAAACTTTTTTAACAACTTAGAAATAAGTATCCTTGAACTATATTAAAAAAAATTATATCTGAATTTGAATTACTTAAATAGATTTTAAAGTTAATAAAGTATTCCTAATTTCAGTTTGTTAGCCCTTCTTTATATCTCAGAAGAGATTGTGGGTTTATATACAATTTAACAGCCAGATGATGTAAGTCAAATCCAAATTCCAAAAGGACTGCTCCTAGTGCCATTTTTAAACAGAATCGATCCTGAGAGAACTTGATTCCATTTCATACTGGCCATTAAAAAGTCAGTGAGAGACCAAATTAATTCTAGCGGCCACCAGAGAATTCTGATTCTTAGTTGATCTTTTTTTTTTTTTTCCCCCCAAAGCATTTTGTCCCTGGAGTTCATCTTGGATCAGAAAAAAATTTCCAGAGAACTTGGTGTGATCATGTATCTGAACTTTGAGGCTTGAGTTGAGGCAGCAGTGAATTCTATAATCATTGGAACAAACAAGCAGCCTGGCCTGGCCTTTTAATACTTTTTGTCAATTTACCTAAAAGAAAACTTACCCTTTTAGAGAGAGAGAAAGAGTGAGAGAGAGAGAGAGAGAGAAGAGAGGGGGGTGGAGAGAGAGAGAGAGAGACAGAGAGACAGAGAGAGAGAGAGTGTGTGTGTGTGTGTGTGTGTGTGTGTGTATTTGCCAATATTTGGGACAGTTACTTTGCCTATAAATGCTTTCAGTCTTCTAATGGTATAACAGGTGGACATATAGGTCAGAAATTTATGTCAAGAAAGAAGAATACGTACAATATATGTGAGGCTGTAGGTGGGGATGGGGAGAAAAGAGTGCTGCTGAGAAAGCAGAATGAAGAGAAAGAAAGCCTGGAGGTGAGATGCTTCAGAGCCAAAACTGCAGATTGCAGTGTGAGGATGATTCAGGAGAGCTGGCCCAGAGTTAGAGGCCAGATATCATGGGATGTCAGGAATTGGCTGGGAGGGCAGTCTCACTTGACCTCAAAAGGCATAAAGCCTGGAAAGAATATCCCGAAGTGAGCAGAAGAAGAGTTCCAGTTTGGACTGGTAGGTAGAGGGAAATGTGGAACCAAGAAGTCAAATAAAACCTAATATATAAACCTTTGTTCATAACTGAGGCCAGGTCAGCCTGAACAGAGCAACTGTAGTATGTACATACAGTTCACCAGCTTTTAGGTAAACCCTGAGAACAATGGAAAATGTAGTTCAGGAACTTTACACAATGGAGGTGTTAAGGGAGAATGCCCTTTGGAGGAATGGTATTGCAAAGATGAAAAGATTGACGTTTCTCAGTTACAATCTTTAAAAGGAAACAGCAGAAAGTAGGTATCACAGATCAGCAGAGAATCTGTTTGTACCCTTGCATTTCACAGAAAGCAAATTGGAGGAAGACCTAACTCCAGTCACTGAAGGAAGTACCCAGCCTCTCACCACAGTTTTCGGGGCTCCGTGAGATCGGTTACTTTCCCTATACTATATTTGCTAGTCCTCCAGAAGCTGTCATCCTAGTCCTGGAGCACTTTATGTGACCTGCACTTGGTGCTCAGTGGCTCCTGTTAGTCACTTGTGGGTTGCTCAAAGGCCCTAAAGCAAGTGTTGGGCAATGCTCCCAAGGTCACATTCCAGTTGTTCATTTTTTATTTCTTCAACAATGGAGAATAGGTCGGCAGCCACCCGCTTCCAGGTCTGTGCAAGAGAAATGGCAGTGTTGAAATTTACCTCCTGGACTCAAAGGCAGAGAGACTCCCCCTCAAACCTGGAGAAAGCTGTCTTGCTCTCAGACAGTGCCACCAGAGCAGACTTGAGAGAAAGCAAGATTTGGGGAGATTGCTTTCCTTACCTCGACGGCCCAAATGAGGAGCATTTCTCAGATCCTGATTATGGAACATTAGAACCAGGACAGCTCAATGAGGAACAGATTGCATGGCAAATATAAGTTTGCGAAATGCAGCATTCTAGATTCTTTTCCAGAGTTCCACAGTGCACGTGATCCTCCGAGAAGCCCTTTAAAAAGGAAGCCTGTTTCACTTCATCTAGCTCCCTGTGGCCCCCAAATTCATTTGACTTTAGACCTCATTTTTCCTGAATACCTATTAGCATTCCTTGGAACTCAGTATTAAAAGGATCAGCATTGAGGAAGCAAGTGCTGAGAGGCGACATGGACCGATAGACCCAGATGGATGGAACCACCCAAAACAAGTTTTGTCCACCTTTGAGCTAAGAGTTCTTTGTGTGCCTCAGGTGGCCTGCTTCTTTTAGCAGTTTACCTTTCAGGGTTACTAGTGAAGCCTGTGCAAACAATAGTGCCCTGAAAAGGTTATATTTCTTGCTATCAAAATCCTTAGATTAGCTGCTTAGTTTTTTTTAATCGAGTCGAAGAGTAATTTATTCTAATTGTGAGCAAACTGGTTTGATTTAGAAAATATTTTTGAGAACAGGTTTTGTTTTTGTTTTTGTTTTTGTTTTTTAATTTAAAAATCTATTTGGTAAAGATGCCCAGGTTATGAAGTTATTTTTGGCTTGAATCATCTGTGTGTAATATAGTAATCGTATATAAATGATTGCTTTAAGAAGATAGTTTTCTTGAGATTTTGTTGGCTATGTTATTCAGAAAATTTTTTAGCAGCCGGGTGACATAACCTTTAAGCATAATTCCTATTATATCTGAATTAATGACATGTCATTGAATGGAAAAGACAGATATTTTAAGATTTCTAAAGCAGTATTAACTCCCAGGTATAGATAGAGTCATTTGAAAACACTATTAGTGGGTACCCTTACCACAATTTCCTTCCTCAAAGAATTTTTAAAGATATTTTTGTTTCATTTATTAATATGGCTTGTTTTCATCCACAGAGGCCAGCAAGCTTGTTATGTCCTATGTAGCAGCTGTTTGTGGAAAAGGAGCAGAAGTTAATCAAGTCAAAGAACAGCTTTTACAGTCCAACCCAGTCCTGGAAGGTAAGATTTTCTGTGTACATCAGGTTGATGTGACTTGAACAGTAGATCTAGTTTTCAGGGCACCTCAGATACTTGATGTGCTAGGAGGTGGGCTAGGAGGGAAGAGGAAGGAAGAGATTCAGGCCCAGACCTGCTGAGCAAATGAGCTACATCCTAAGAACTGTTGGCTTCAGTGCTTAAAGGAGGCAACAGTTTATTCATGTAAAAGGAGCTTTCCCACTTAGATTGTTTTTTTTTTTCCCTTTCAGTTTTTATTTGAATCACTTAAATTTTGCTTAAAAATGATCAACCGATATTTGCATTTGACTTGCTAGCTAGGAAAAACTTGGTGGAAAAGAGCAACTTGAGTGTTGTTATACACGTGGCTGCTTATTTCTGTTGTCAGGGAAACCAAGGTTATGCCAGGGAAGCATTTAAGGGCCAGTGTTTTCAGGGCCATAGAGAGCCAAAACCTGATTGTAGAGCTCAAACTCTGTGTGTGGTCATCTGTATTAGTCAGCTCTGGCTGCCATGACAGAATACCGTAGACTAGATGGCATAAACAACAGAAATTTATTTCCCAACACTTGTGGAGGGAGGCTCAGAAGTCTAAGATCAAGGTGCTGGCAAGGTGGGTTTCCTTTTGAGGAATCTTGGCTTACAGGTGACAGCTGTCTCACTGCCGTGTGATCACATGACCTCTTCTTTGAATGTGGTGGTGGGAGCCTGGCTGGCTTATGACTTCATCTAACCCTAATTACCTTCCAAAGGCCCTGTCTTCAGATACCATCACACTGGGGTTAGAGCGTCAACATGTGAATGGGGGAGGGGCACCAACATTCATTCCATTATCCCATCAGAAAACAAAGCCAGAGGCGAGTCCCCTTAATGCCATGGAGGTTGGCTTGAACCATCGATAAAAACCATCCTTTACTTTGGAAACAGTAAATCAGAGTCTTGCTCTATTGGTGACAAGCCCTTAACGTTGCTGTATGTTGTAAGCATGTTTTAATTGTCATTTAACACAATCGTTGGGGTAGAATAGAGTTTCTTAACCTTGGCACTATTGACATTTTGGACTGGATAAGTCTTTGCTGTGGAGGGCTGGTCTGTGCACTGTAGGATGTTTGGCAGCATCCCTGCCTTCTACCCATGAGGTGCTGGTAGTCCCCCTCTCCGTAGTTGTTGCCATTGAAAATGTCTCCGGACATTGCCAAATGTCCCCCGTGGGGTCAGAACCACCCCTGATTAGAATCTCTGGTCTAGAAGGGTAGTTTGGTTCATTCAACCCTTTGTTCAGTTATGGAAGGTCAAAATCTAGCATGGATTAAAGCAGAACTGCTTTGGGATAGGGAGATACCCTCAGTGTGGAGGGACAGAACCCTGCCTGTTGTCTTTGTCTAGCGGTTCCCGACCTTTTTGGCACTAGAGACTGGTGCTCTTATGAGAATCTAATGCCTGATGATCTGAGGTGGGGATGCTAGTGCTGTGGAGTGGCTGCGAATACAGGTGAAGCTTTGCTGGCTGGTCCACCGCTCACCTCCTCCTGCTTTGCGTCCCAGTTCCTAACAGTCCACTGACCAGTACCGGTCTATGGCCTAAAGGTTGGGGACCCCTGGCCTGGCCCCTTCCTTCTACTTTATTACAAGGAGATACCATGCATCTTTATCTCCCAGACAGTGAAATAGGAGCCATGAAATACTTGAACTTTGTGAAAAGCAAAGGCTGAAACATCTATTATATTTTTATTGATCTTTCTTCCCCTTCAGTACCTTAACAAATAAAGAGCTATTATAGAAAGTGCTCTATCTTCATTTCATCATTTTAGTATTTGACTTTTTGTTTTAAGTTAGAATGCTGTCCATGTGTTATATTTCTGCATATATTTATTTTAAGAACGCCGTGATCTAAAGGAGAAGCACTGTGGAATGCTATAGCTTGCATCTGTGATTAGAATCTGGCCCTTTATTCGATGGTTTTTGGAGCAAGGCTCCAGTGCAGGAAATGGAAGAAATGTCTGCTGTGGGCATGCATTATCTTTTATGGGAATGCTTTACTTTTAACTGGAGCTGCTACTGTAAATGAACATTTAGAACAATGAACTTAAAAAAACAATTGAGGAATGTGTCTCAAGTGTTCTATAATGGAACACTTGTTTTTGGTTCTGTGGCTCACAATAAAAGACGTTTGTGTTTAGAGCTATGTTTAGTAATGTGCAACTCAGATTTGTTTGATGAAAAGATGGTTTATGGCTTGCAAATGGAGCCTTGAGTAAAAATTTTTTGAAGCAATTCTTTCACTTGCCCTTGACCTTCAAGGCACAATAAACTGTCTTTTATGTACCAGCATCTTGAGCTGGACTTTGGGGCTGTGCAAGTTAGTTAACTTGGCACCCCTACGTGGTCTCACCCACCAGGAAGGACTAGCCTGTGAAAATACGAAAAATGTCATGATCTTCATGATAGCTAGGTCAACACTGCCATTCTCAAGATTGTATTTATTAAAGCTTTTTAGCTAGTAATGGACATGGGATAGTAATGTGAACCTCTTTGACAAACATCATTGTTTGAGTATTTCTTGTGTGTAGGTTTTCTCACTCGGTATAGCACCTCAGTTTATTTTCAATTAAAAGGATTTGGTGTCAGACCTACCAAACCATACCCATTCTAAGGAGAATGTCTGATACAAAGAACTTTCTTTGTGTTGACTTTGTAAATTTTGTCTTAACTGAGCAGGAGCCATCTATTTTTTAAAAGTCAAAAACATAAAAAAACCAGCTAATGTGAAATACAACGTTATCAGGTTTGGCTCCCGAGTATCCAAGGTGAACTTTGACTTTAACATACACTTCCCCACCTGATCTGGTGGTTGCTTTCAAAACTTGGACCACCTTTTAGTTCTTAGTTGGCATTTGAACTCTTGTTACTCTAATCTTACTCTCTCCATTTAATTTAATGAAGTTATGGAGTTTTCCAGGGATTTGACTCCTGGCCTCTTAATCTGAAGATCTGGTTCTGTTTACTACATCATCATGTCTCTTCAGTCCTTGCTAGCTGCAGTGTGGTCCAGAGATCCCAGTAACAGCCTTGGAGTGGTCATGGGGGGGCATTGGTAGAAATGCAGAATTTCATGCCCATCCCTAGACCCTCTGAATAAATATCTGCACTTGAACAAGATCCCCAGGTGATAGGGTTTGCGCTTTAAAGTTTGAGGTATCCCCTGCTGAGCTTCCAAAGCACCAAACAGGGATCCTCTCTGCTTATATAACTTATATTTATTTAACTTAATTCTCTGCTACAATGGCCCGGACTAATTGGCCCTGCCTTGCGCATAAGCTAAGTGAAACAATCCTTTTACCTTATGACAGTATGAACTACCCGTGTTAAACAGGAGCGCTTGGTGCCTGGGCAGCATGAACCCGTGGCTCTTATGTGCTCTCATTTAAGAGGAAGTCCTGCCAGAGGGTGGGGGAAGGGGGGAGGTAGGCAGGATAAAAGGGGTCAAATATGTGGTGACAGAAAGAAAACTAATTATGGGAGGCGAACACACAATGTAAATATATATGCCTTACTGTTAAAATGTACAGCTGAAACTTATCAGATTTCGTTAACCAATGTCACCATAAAAAAATAAATTAATAATAATAATAAAAAGGCAAAAAGGTAAAATAAAATAAAAGGAAGTCCTGTGGGAGATCCTGGCTCTGAGGCAGCAGAGACTGGAACATTTGAATTTTGCAGTATGGGCCAGTTTAGTTTTCATTATATTCTGGAAAGTTTCAATTCGGTCTGACAGCCATAAACTGTGTAGCATTTTGCGTTTTGCCTATTGGAAATGACCTTAGTTTTTAAATCTCTTACTCTTTCTATTGCATATTTAATCACATTTAAATAGCTTTACTTAAAATTAATTAAACAAAGTTTCTCAGGACTTATTCTATCTGGAAATCTTACTAAATTTCACAAAATCTTTGGTAATTTTAAGTAGGAGTTATCTCTGAAATAACCTTATTCACTGATGGTAGTAGTTGGAGATCATAGAAGCCTGGCTTGTTTGCCACTCAGTTGACTACTGTCAAAACAGTTAAAAGGTCTTGAATTAGAAGAGGTTAAGTTACAGTAATACTTAAAAAAACTCCACGAATCATAGGAATGACTCTTTTTATATGAACTTATAATAAGACATGGCAGCTTTAGTATGCTTCAGTTAAGTATGTTTCTATGGAAATTCTGGACGGAAATGTCATTGCTACAAGTTGTATTTTCTAAGATTTATAGATGTCAAATATTACATTTGTTTTATCTCTGTTCAAAATTATTTTTCTGTCAATTTTAACTATGCAACTGTTTCTTTCTTAATAGCTTTTGGAAATGCCAAGACTGTAAGGAATGACAACTCCTCTAGATTTGTAAGTATTTGTATAAGCCTAAGTGTTAACACTAATATTTAGCTCATGTATGTTTAAATAACTTGTAGATGTTTACTATTTCTTCATACACAAATTTTAAAAATTAGAATACCATTGCTGTTGAGATACTAAAAGTTTTATAAGGACTGTTTTTTGCTTTCTGGAATTTTCCTTTTTAATTTCTCTTGGAGTGACAAGCTATTTTTTTTTTTTCCATGAGTAATTTCAATGAGGCTATTTAGAATAACTCTTTACTTATCTGAGTTTTGGTGTTTAGAAATCATAATTAAGAGTCAGAAATTAAGTAGAAAGAAGGATAAGCTGGGTGTCAAGTTTGTCTACAGCTTTTGTCCTTTGTGCAGTAGGATCAAAACAGATAGAGGTATATTCTAAAACTTTAGAAAGTAAAATCATTCAGTTTGGCAGTGACAGCTAATGGAATCAGGGAGGGGGACTGAATAGCAAAAACTGAAAGTAGTTGTTTGGAATTTGGTTGAGGTGGAAAATGCCAGTTCTACTAACAGAAACCTTTCCAGCATCATCTCCCATTGCTCTCCAGCATGTACTCTGCACATCTGCCCATGGGGATCTCTAGCCGTGCCTTGCTCTGTTGTGCCTTTGGTCTTTACAGAGACATAGACACTGTCTGGAGGCAGCTGAGGAAAATACATTGAGTGTGATGATGACATTACGCAATCGGGCCCTTTTTTTCTAGTTTAACAAATTTTATAAATTTTGTAATAAAAGATCATTTACTTTATAAGCTCTCTTCTCATATGCCTTATTTGAGACTGTTTTCCGTGATCTTTCATGCCTCCTGTCTCCAGACCCTTCCTGCTCTTTCTCTTCCCTTCTTCTTTAGCCCCTTTTGGTTTTTTCTTATTGGAGTCATTCAGTGCTTAAGGCAAGAAAATGCCCTTCCATGGAGATAGTTTTGATAGCTTGGAAAGTGGGAGGTTCCTAATTCAGAATCTGTGAATTTTTTCCATTGGATTAGCCCCTTCAGTTGTTATAACTGATTTGAGCCATGCCTTTCCTTGTTGAGGTAACATGGCTAATCTCATTACACGAATAGAATTAGAAGCAAAGTGTGGGCAGATAGAAGTAATTCCAATAGCTCAAGCTTCTTTATGGAGATTTTATTTTTGCTGTTTGCAAATTACACACACTTTACAAAAAATATTTGCAAATAGATGTAGTCTACAGACCATAAAAATAGAGAAAAACCATATTGCTTAAAGAGTCATTACTACTTTGTGACTTTGAAATCTAGTGAAAGTCTTGGAAGGTGATTTGACTTACTAAGAAACTTCAGAGAAATCCTATTATAATAGGATTGGGATATGAGATTAATGCTGGATTATAGGCTAAGTCATTTCATGCCCAATTTTTAGTTATTTCTCTGCTTTGTGGTCTGTCACTTGACCAGTAACATACTCAACCCCATGAAATAATCTTATAGTAGAACTCTGTTGTGTTTAAAGTTACTACTATGTATAATAGTGGTTTATGACTCCAGAGAAACTGATTTTCTTTGACAATGTTTGATGGGTTAACCAGAATTAACGACTTGATTTCTTCATTGAGAAATCTGGTCGATCCTGCGGTGGTTTAGATAGGTACGCTTGTTGTGGTTGACATTTTAGACCAGTGCTCCCGTGAAAGTGACTCACAATGTCCCCCACACCTCTATCACCTCTAGTTTGACAGACTGAGCTTCTATTAAGAAAGGGACTCACTGTTTTTGAAAAAAGAAAAAATATTAATAAGGCTTTGGAAATCATTGCTCTCAACCAAGGATTTCAGAGGAAGGGAGAAGAGTAATTCGTTGAATATCTGCTATGTACAAAGAGCCAAGTTAGGCACTGGTGAGTATAGGAAAGAACCTAGAGGGTCAGAAAAATTTTATTACCAAACCTCTCATTCAGTAGGAATGAAAAACCCAAGTTTTCTTTAAAAACTCTGTTTTTTTTTAAACATAGGTCTCCCTGCATCTCCTCTTGCAGCCTATTATCTTTTTCCTACCAGCAGCCGGAGTGATCTTTACAAACTTAAGTCTCATCACTGCCCTGCTGAAAGCCTTGGGTGGTTCCCCCTTGAACCTGGAATACAGTACAGGCTCCCTGGGGAAATCCTGCATAGGCTGGGGGGCCTGCTCTGCCCTTGTCTGCCCTTACTCGGTCTCTGCCACAGAGGCCTTTGTGACTGTCAGGCCTACCAAGCACTGTCTAGCCTTAGTCTTCGCAATTGCCTGCGCTCTGTCCTCAAATCTTTGCGTGGCCTGCATCACGTACTATTTAGATATCACCTCGAATTTCCTTTCCATGATGCCTTTTCTAGACTCTGTGACTTCATCCTGTTTTTATTTTTTTCTGGCATTCATTAGTCTCTGGCATTATTATATTCACTTCCCCTGTTTACATGACCCTTGACCTTAGAGAGTGAGCTCTATGGGAGCAAGGTCCTCGGCCTTCTCGTTCGCTATGGGGCTTCAGTTCCTAGAACAGTGCCTGGCACCATAGTGGGCACTCAGAAAACATTTATTGATGTTACCTTTAAGAAGCTTATTGACCAGTCAGAAAAAATGGACATGTTTTCTAAAAGTAATTACAGCACAACTCATAATAAGTTCCCCATGAGAGGTGCAGATTAAGTTTTGTGAAGTTCGGAATAGAGAAGCTGGGGGAGTCTGGGGCAGAAGACAGTCTTGAATGGCCTGTGAGATTTATATGTGCTCAAATCGAGTGGAGAGCAGGCAGAGCTTGGCAGTACAGCATGAGAAGCCGAGGAGAGGACCAGTGTGGACCTGCACTTGTCAGTTAGTGGCTAAACCAGAGGGTCTGGTCTGGAAGGGAGCCGCAGGCCAGAGGGCTGGAAAAGGTGGGTTAAGGACGCAACTGGAGTATCTGACTCAGGGTCTCAGACTTTATTTTGTAGGCAATGGGAAGCCACTGGTTATTTCTGAGTAGACAGTGACACGATCAGAACCAGGCTTTTGGCAGTAATCAGGATGTGGCTAAATGGGATGAGTGCCATACCAGTATCAACAGAATTCTCAGTGCTGTCCAATAGTTTATCCCTACTCAGCTTCCTTTCTCATTTTCCACAGTGTTTGTTCTACTCTCTTCAAACATCCTATCCTTTACTCTTAGCTGGTGATATTATGCCTACTTCACAGAAATATCATCATCATCACCATCTTCCTCCTTATCTAAACCTTCAACCTTTTTTCTGCCTCACCTATCCCTATATCTGTATATACACCTTCCTGTCACACTGGGAAATTTTCAACTCTGGTCTCATACTGATCCTAATCCCTCTACCTATGCTCTGTCCTATGGCCTCTCATGCCCAGGGACCACCTTCCGTCAAAATTGTCCCCTCTCATATGATCGACCTCTCACTCTCTTGTGAAGTTACCCTTTCCCGCCTCCTTTGTAGCTGCTTTGCCTGCTTTGTCCCCTACCATCATGGAACATCACTATATACTTGGTTGCCTGAGCCAGATTCCTGGACTTTTTAATCCTTGTCCCGCTTCTCTCTTTCTTACCTTGTACATGCACCCAGGACCTGTCATTGTGACTCTCTGGGTAGCTCTCAACTGCTTACTTTTCCCTTTTGCTACTCCTGCTTAAAGCTACCAACATTTCTTCTCTGATTACTGCCACCTCCTCTCAGCTACATTTGGTTTTGTTCTTTTCCAGTCTATTCCACACTAGCCAGAGTGATCTTGTAAAGAGGCGAGTCTGATCTTGGCATCCTTGTTTAGGAACCTTTAATGTCTTGACTTAGTTGTCAGGAGAATGTCTTGATGTCATGATGTGCTCCAGCTTCCCTCACCATCTTCACAGATGCTGGTTCTTATGCCTGCTCCTTCCTGCTCTCCCACCTCCTTGCCTGCCTAACGTCTGATACTTTGCATTTAAGCTAGGACAGGCTTCCTGCTCTCCCTTTGTCCTGCTCTCCCTTTCTTTGTGCATAGCGCCATGGCCACTGTAGGATGTGTCCCCATACACGGTAATGCCCTGTTTACCTGTCTTAATTCTCCCCTAGACTGTAAGTTTTTGAGGATAAGAATTGTGCCTTGCTTTCCCTTGTGAAGGCTTCAGTATCTAGGAAGTAGTTGATAGACCTTCGCTTAAAAATAAGTGAAGACTTTAAAATAGCAGATGACCCATGATAATGAAGAGGAAGTGAGAGAGCATGCATGAGCTAACAAAAGGTAAATTGCATCATTGACTGAGTGCCATGTGATCATGTTTCTTCTCTCTATTTTGAAAATAGAAAAGAGTTAAAGTAATTTTTTGGGAGAATTATTTATAAACCATCTATCTGACTATTGTTAAGGTAGAACATGAAACAAAACCAAAGACTACTTATTAGATCAACACACCCATTTCCAAACAAAAAACGGCTCTCAGGGCTGTTCTCTTAGACTTGTTACTCTTTAACTAGACAATTGTAGACCAATTCTTTAAAAATCACAGTATGAAAGTCCTGTGTATTTTCTCCGTGTTTAATACACGATCTGTAAAGTGTAATATGAACCTGGTTATATATTGCTGTGTAATCTAGATCAAAAACCCAAGAGAGTAATACTGTTCAGTGTTTGATTCTGAGCTGGCCAAACCACATAATTATGTATTTGATTTGAGTAGATACAAAAACAGTACTTTTAAGTGTTCTGCCATCCAGTACGTTTAGAGTTTCTAGCCATGGCTTAAAACATATTTTGCCTATAAAAATGAAATAATTTATCTTTTCAACTAGTGCATATACAAGGAATACTTATTTTTGTTAGTTTTATTCTTGACTTCAATACACACACTTTTCAGAATTTGAAACACAAATCTGAAATGGAAAAGTTACATGACGGCTGAGAAGATCTATTCTTGAATTAGCAGTGGGATATGTTAGTTTTGAACTAATGTGGTATTTAATATGAATTATTCATGGAGACATATTGTTTTGCGTCATGGTTACATAAACTGTAACTTTCTTAATTACATTTAAACAAATGTATAAAGAACTTGGTATGCTATTCTTTAAGAAGATATGCTGACTGAATATTTTGAGGTGAACCTGAAAACTCACAAAGTATTTTTTCGGCAGGGCAAATATATGGATATTGAATTTGATTTTAAAGGCGATCCACTGGGAGGAGTGATTAGTAACTGTGAGTATTTTACTTGAATCCTTTTAAAGAAGTTCAGAATAGTAAAGCATGTATTTATAGAATATTTTAGATACTCAGGTCTTCAAGAGATGACTATAAGAATACATTTTCTTGTACTACTTAGACTTTTAACCTATGTGTTTCAGGTTGTCTAATATAATTTAATAATTTTTAAGGAATACTTAATCTTTACCTTTGAAGAACTTTTTAGGAGTCTGCTAAAGAAGTATGTATTAGTCCAACTATATTTTATATTCTACAGATCTTTAAGCCAATCTAGTAATAAAAAAGATTCTGCAATAGTTATTTTCTTTAACAAAATTATTTTATGATTAAAAACAAAATAATAAATAGTTGATTTTAGTTTAATAACTTTTTGGGGTGACATCAACATAATAAGCGGACCTATACTTCAGTTTTTATTGTAAGACATTTTTTTGTCTTCGGATTTATCTAAATCGTTGAAATGTGATAGACCCATTAGGTAGAATTACAGGTTTGTTAGACTCCTTTAGTCATGATTCGTGATTTTAGAAGTGAAATGTTCTCTGTCAAAGGCGAGAAAACAAACTGTCAGATGAGGTTTGCTTAACAGCCCCACGTCCAGAGTTTTCTAAAGTGGACGTTAATGGTCAGTACCTGTTATAAATATGGCCTTGACATCAGTGTTTTGTAGCTGTAGTATATGCGGCACTGCCCTGATGTCTCTGCTTGTGTTGATTTTGCAATTGATTAGTTTGAAAAATTGAAGATGATGACTCAGGGTTTGTGCATCTCTCACTGGAGCCATGGCCTGGTTATCTTTTTGAATCCTTTTGTTTTTTTTTTTGAGAGCCACACTGTTGAACTTCCCACTACATTGGCTTGGCCCCTTTACCACCCTATGATGCTATTGGGATTGTTAGAATGAAAATAATTTAAATTTGACTCGGAAAAAAAATGACACATTGACTCAGGTATCCAAAGTCATGCTCATTATATTTGTTATAGCAGTGGCATTCCTTCTTCAAATGAATTTTTATACTGAACCCCACATCTGAAACAGATAAAATAAGACCTTATCTGGTTTAACAAGAGATGGATAGCCAGAACTCCTGGACTCCCAGGTAGTCCCTGAGATCTTCCAGACAAACTCTACAACTAGAGGAATGCCACTTGAAAGTTAGTGTTCTAAGTAATTTGGGCAAACTGTCCAGCTGATTTTTAAAAAAATATTTAATCACTATTTGTAGAGTAACCTTCTAGAGCTAGTTTCCTCATCTTTCAAACAGTGAGATTGAATTGAATAAATTCTATGGTTCTTCCCATTTCCACCATTTTGTAGCTTTTAAATAGTTTAATTTTTCATGACTACACACTTTATGTGCCATGCATTGGGATTATCTATGTTTGCAAAAATGTATAGTTACTAGAGAAACGCCTTACACAGAAAGTTTTGATATGAAATGAAATTGGCTAGGATAGTGCTGCTTAGGTTAAATGGTTTTAATATGTCAAATATGGAAGCAAAAGTCATGCAAACATATATGATGTAACCAAAAGCAAATGATTATAACCCTGCTAAGCTTGTTGGACAAGCTCCTTTCATGATGTATGGTAGGTATTGAGAGTTATATTGGAAAAGGTATGCCTCAATTTTAGACCACCATTTTAAGGAATGATTAATTTTTATTCTGAAAGATACTCATAAATCTTTAGCATTTATTCTGTGTAAGACAAATTAACTTATTAATTTAATAATACACTAATTTTTTAAATGAGGGTAAGTTTACTGTTTTCATTATAGAACTTATATCTGAACATTATGGAATTATTGACCTAATATTACTTTTGAGGATATTTAAAGATTACTTATTACATGTATTAGAAAACAACCTAGATTTTACACTTGAAGTTTAAATTCCAAACAGAAATGTCTTCTACCCTCCAATTCTTACAGTATCCATGGAGAATAAATATTAAACACTCAGTTATTTTCCAATTAAGATTACTATATCATCATGAATGGATTTCATATGGTGTTTGTTACCATTTGTTCCCACAATGAAGTTATATTGAAATTTGTGGTAGTGGGAACACCCTGGTATTTTAGAGTACCCTTTGCTTTGGAGAGGAAAGGAATACATTAGTGGTGAGAGCAGGAAATTTCACCCTGCATAGATAGAAGACTGACTCATAGGTGGTCACTGGGAATTGCCGCCTGCTGGCTTTATAAACGGGTGTAAAGCAATGGGTAAACACGCTCTTGTTATCTCCAAAGGTTAGCTTCTTGTGGCCTAGAAAAGAACACAAGGTTTGCCATTTTGTAGGAAGTATATTTTACCTCCTTTTCCAGCAGCCACCTAGTAAAAGTATAGATTGTTGGCTATAATTATTAGCCTGAAAAAGGCACAAAATCACTTGAGCCAGTTGTATACCCACGAAGTAGAAAAGAAAGCCCAATAGCTTACCCTCTTTTTCTAAAAGAGATATGCTATAAAACTTGTCTTGAACTCACTTAAAAGCTAATAATATCCCTGAGGTTAGTATCATTAGGAGAGAGGTGTTTAAAAAATAGAAAATGGTAAACATTTACTTCATTTATGGAAGCACGTCCAGATGTTTGGTTGATGTTTGGTTGAGATAACATTTCTCCTACTTTGTTAATGCTTGTTGGTCTCATAAAATTTATACATTTATATTTGAGGATTTTGGATCTAGTGTTATGCACTAGAAACTTTTGGAAACCTGATGCTTTTATTAATAGTCAGGCTCTTGGTGGCAATTTAGACTGGAGAAAATGTAGCACAAGTCTCAAGGGATTTTATCTCCTAAAAGAATAGCACAGAGATATATATGCTGTGAAAAAGTCTCATGATTTCAGGTGTACATATACCTGCATCACCTGTAAGGACAGGAGATATGGTTGTCTTTTTCACCTTAGTTTATCAAGAGCCTAGTGTAATACTTGACACATAGTAGGTGCTCAGTAAATGCTGGGGACGAGGATGGAATTGGTTAAATATAGGCAGGCCTTACATTTTCCTGCTTCATTATTGGGGCCATAATTATGAGCCTACTTACACAGCTCTCAGTGGTTTTTCATGTGGTTCTTAATGTCTAAACAAAAAGACAGCAAGTTATTTAATTCTCTTTGTCTGCGTTTTTCATCCTTGTGATGGGATAATAATAGTACTGACCTCATGGGGTTACGATAAGGTATAAATTATATGTTAACATATAAAGGACTTGTAATAGTGCCTGGCACATAGTAAGTACTCAATAAATGATTGGTTTTTAAAATTATTATATACTTATGTGCTTATTGTCTCTAACTCATAGCCAAATATATCCCTATAAGGACAGATTTACTTTGATTCATTGCTGAAAGATAGCAACAAAAATAGTGTCTGACGCCTAATATATATTTGTTGAATTAATTAACTAATTAATTAATAATCACACAAGTATCAAGTATACAATGCACAAGTACGGCTATGACATAGAAAAATTTATTGAGAAATAAAACTGCTTTATTGGATATTTTTATCTGACTATTACAATTTTTTTTTAATTGAGGTATAATTGCCATGCAACATTATATTAATTTCAGGTTTACAACATAATTATCCAGTATTTTTATATGTTGCTAAATGATCACCACAATAAGTATTGCAATAGAGGTGGAGGTAAGGGAATGTCATGTCATGGCATGCCAGATGTTTTAGATCCCTCAGTGCCTGTAACCTGAAAATACATGGAGATCTGCTTGAGATCTGGCTGTGAGACAGCCCTATGGTGAGCGTTCACATCTGCTTTCTTTTACTGTAATACATGTGCACAGTGAGCAATTTGTAAGAAGACATTTGCTCC
>NW_011888783.1:3169414-3171717 GCF_000151845.1 Pteropus vampyrus | reverse complement strand
AGGAACGACCAGTATCTACTAAATATTTGGCATGTCTTGTACTCCTCTGTGCAAAATCTTGTTAGCAGAGGCTCAGTCAGTGTTGGCAGAAACATCTAAAGTAGAAGAGAAGGCCGTACCAGTGTTTTGCTTTGACTTAATTCAGGGGGACATTTCAGTAGATTGAAATGGTCAGGTGGTGAGTCCTTGTAGCAAATTGAATTTATGTTCTGTTCTTTGAGTAATTATCTGATACAGCTGCATACTGTTCTATTATATTGGTGCACGGACATAGAAGATAGAATAACGAATGGTTTTTAAGTACTAGTAAATTATTTTGGGGCATTTTCCCTGATTACTTTTCTACCTGGAAACTTGTAACTTATGAGAAAAGTCACATAGAAATAGGCCCTAGGGTAATAGACTAAGCATTTTAGGTGGTAAAACCTTCTACTGTTTTGTAGTAAAAGGTTCCTCATTTTAGTTGTTTAGAAGTTAAATAGTTTATGTAAGTACACATTTCCAAGTGTTTATGGAGTTTGCATCATTTTGCTGGAAAATTATAAAGAGCATAAGCATGATACCTTAGTCCCCCAAAGCTTTGAATTCTGGCCTATGGCTTAGTGACAACGTGACGTGAGCCTCATTTTCTCATCTGTAATATAGTATTATAAAACCAACTTCAGGGAAATATTCATGAATGCACAGGGAAAGGTCAGTGAAAGTTCCCTCTCTACCTCCCCTTTGCATCTTTCCTTTTAAGCACATATCGCATTATGCTTCATATTTGAATGCAATAGTAATGACTGATCGTATCAGTGTGTGTGATTCAAGAAGTACATTGGCCAACATTCCTTTCTATACTCTGCACAAGCGAATATTATTCTTTAACTTGGTGGCTGTTATCTGCCATCTTAATGGCAGAATCTTAAAACCATCACAGTTTCTAAACCCTCCATTGTCTATGAGCATTTGTTCCAAAAGTGCCAAATATTAGGCTGGCCAGTGCATTGCTCTTGGTGCAATGTGGCCCTGTCGTATGCTTCGAAGGTATTATTTTGTGTCTTGAAATACCACAGTTGGCTTGTTAGAATGTGATTGGAGAAGTGGCGCCAAACAATTGTCATTATTATTCAGGTATCACTGTTAGGTGGGAGGGCAGCAGGCTGCCAATGCTTGTGAGGCATGGTAGGGTTCTTAGCACTATGGGAAGAGCCTGGGGTTTGTGGGCTTTGACAGATGAAGGACACTTGGTCACTCTGCCTTCTCCACCCCCACCTCATGTTCTCATAAGGGCCTTGGCATCCCATCCTGGAAAGAAATGCTGCTGTTGGTTTGGGGGGTGGGAGTGACCCTAAGCATGTAGGACTCTTGTGGGCCAAGAGGAAGCAGGTCTTCATGTTGGCAATCAGTGCTGGGCTCATCTGCAAGTAGTTCCTGGCACATAGTGGGTGAGCAATGAGTGAGTTGATTGAAGGAATTTGTGTATAAGTGGATGAAGTACATTGTATCATTTGTTCATATTTTTCATGTGAATCAAGTTACTTTCTTCTAGGCTTGAGGAATTTCCTGTAAGGATTGGCTTCTCAATGAAGATCTGCCCATGCCCTGTGGGTTCTTTCTTCTAAAACTGTGCCAGTTCTCTCAGATTCCCATTAAAGCTTGGCCACATGATTAGTAAAATCATACTGCATTTTTATCCTTACCTGCTTGCTTATTTCGTCTTCTACTCTGCATGTCACTACTTATTAATTAAAATGTTCGATTCTTAGAGACGATGAATATTGCATAATCTTTCTTTAAATTTTATCTCACTTCTGCTTTCAATTTCTGTTTTCTTTCTTTTTGCTGAATATAAAGTCTTCATTATTTGAGGGCATTGGCAGTCATCCAAGTCAAATGAGAACTGGAGATGAAAATTAAACCACCATAGCATCCTGTTCCTAATAATTTTTGTATTTACATATTTTTGTTCTCTTTTTAGTTAACTTAATTTTGTGCTTCCTTATAACCCATCTCTTCATTCTTACAAGTGACCTCATGCATTTAGAGTGCTCTACGACCTCTCTTTCATCATATCTACACTCTAACTCTGCCTAGGCTCCTTATCGGATGCTGGTGTGAATTCCAGAAATACAAATTAAGATGTTCAATGACCATTTCCAGAGAAATTTCACATTATTCTCTCCTTTATGCATTGTTTGGATTATGTTTAGACTTTAGTCTGATTGGAATTCAAATGTGTCTGTTCTCTAAAATTAGTGCTCAATAATGGCATCACTGATTTGGACTTTTATAAATAATTTTGTCTCTGCCCGTAGAAT
>NW_011888783.1:3156898-3169034 GCF_000151845.1 Pteropus vampyrus | reverse complement strand
TTCCTTCCTTCCTTCCTTCCTTTCTTTCTTTCTTCCTCTCTCTCTCTCTCTCTCTCTCTCTCTTTCTTTGTGAAAGTTTGAAAACTTGATACCACATCAAATTTATAGGATGAAAAATTATCTATAATCAGTGAAAGTATACTGTCAAATATCACCAAGTTCTATTAAATGAGAACTACTTTCATTCTCTAAGACTTCATGATATCAGGAAAATCTGCTTCATTTATCCCAGTTAGCAGGGCATGTGGATATAGGATGGGTTCTGCATTTGGGTCAAATGACCTGATTTCAAATCCTACCTAAACTCTTGGACTGTTAATTTTTTCATCTGTTAAATAATACCTTATAAAGTGGTTGGGAGGATTCAGTGAGATAAGTCTATAAAGCACTTAGCACACAATAAGGTCTCAAAAATATTAACTCATTTTTTTATCATTATAATTATTTAGTGGGTTAGTAAAGCTATATTTCATTGCTTGATTTGATTTGTAATGCTACCTTTTGAAGAACTTAATGTCATATATTATATAAAACCAAGAGAATATCTCTGTAAAACTATATTGTCTTTAATCAACTTGTTGACTATATCGTTGAATTTATTGTGCATAATCACTGTTGTCTAAAAGGAACCTCGATTGTTTAATATGGTGATTCTAGTTAGAGTTCAGCTTCATGAAAAAAGCTGAAAATGTAGTTTCTGTTGTTACTAATATAAAACAGAAAGTGAAAAGTGAACGGGGGGAAAAGGAACCATGGTGGGTTTAAAAGCAAAATTAATACTATACTATGATTTGATTTTCTCTTTAGATCTTTTAGAGAAATCTCGAGTTGTTAAGCAGCCAAGGGGCGAAAGAAACTTCCACGTGTTCTATCAGCTGCTCTCTGGTGCCTCGGAAGAGCTTCTCAGTAAGGCCGTTTCTATGTATTAATTTTTAAGTGTTACACATTTCCCAAAGCTTCTTTTTTAAAGATATCTTATATACTTTTCCCCTTCCTTCTTAAAAATTTTCCATGACTCTGGTTGAAATGAAGAGCATGGTATGTTTGCTTTTGTCACACCCCAGCATTTGTTTGATACATATCCCTGTACCTCACCAGATACTGCACCCTGTGTCTCAGATGGTTTACTGTAAGAGCTAGATGTTGGGGGAGGGCTTAATCATAAAGTAAAAAAATAAAATGGAAGAATATAATTATTCCATTTGGGGAGAGAAAATGGTCAGGGAGCTGTAGATGAGTACAATTACAAAAAAATTGTTCAGAGAAGATTTAAAAATAATGGGAAGACGCAACTGATACTAGAGTTAAAAATAATGACCTTTTGGATATTTTAGAGACTACATAAGTACATAAGTATAGTATTCAATAGCAATAGCCAAGTGATAAAAAGTTTTGAACAAATAGTTCAAACAAAAAGAGCTATGGATAATCAGCAATACCTAGGGGAAAAAAATATCCTTACTAATAATTAATAAATGACATTAAGACAACTATGAAGTGTTCACTATACATACATTAGCAAAAGTTATTAAAAAGGATAATGCTGGCAGAGTTGTCAGGCACTGATCTACTTAGAGCTTCTGGGTGTCACTTCAAAGTGAGGACTAATTAGCAATCCAAATAAGTCATAAAATGATCAGAACCTACTGCCCAGGCACACCAGTTTTTAGAATATACCCCAACGAAATAATTCAAAAGAACCCCAAGAACATTTTATATGAAGACATTTATCTCCGCCCTCTATTTATTATTATGAACTGGTGAGAAACCGAGTGTCCAATGGTGAGGGAATCACTAGGCAGACATCATGTTATAATGAAATAGTACATTGAAGACATTTTATCTTATAAAAGTATGGGAAGGGCCTTACCCATTAAAATAGGTGTAAAAAAACAGTCTGAAATATGTACAATGGTGATAAAGTGATTTTAGAAAAATGCTGTTATTGTTATTTGGGCATTAGTTTTTGTTCTGTTATTTCAATAGAGAATATGAAAGTCATTTTTTCCTGAAGGGATAAAAGAATGACATCTTAAAGATAATTAGATTTATTGAAATAGCTTATCAACTTGTATATGTGATTCAATAGATAAACTTAAACTTGAGCGGGATTTCAGCAGATATAACTACCTGAGTCTGGACTCTGCCAAAGTTAATGGAGTGGATGATGCATCGAATTTCAGAACCGTTAGGGTAAGTCGTAATCTATTACTCTTTAAAATGAGTAACCGTATACCGCTCAATCGGAGTTGGTAACACGTCTGCGTTTTCTTTAATGTATAACTCATGCTAAGGTTTTAGAATTATGTAAGAATTTGTTGTATTTTTATGAGTTTGCTGGTTTTACTAGCTCAAAAATCCAATAATATTGTGAAGTCATGCTTTATTGGAGCATGTGATCTTACTATTTATCAAAAGGAGCTTTCTTATTATATTATCTTGGAGTTTGGACTCTTTTAATGTTGTTCTGAAATACTGAGTGTTTTTTCATAGCCAAAGCTCAATAATTAATTTTCAAACGTGAAAACTGAACTTAACATGTCGTAAGATTATGAAGTCAAACTCTTTTTGAGACAGAAAGTTGTTTTTATACAATTTTCAAAAAATTATGAATAAACCAGAATGATTAGCATTTTATGTTCATTAGAAAATTTATTTTAATTTATATTCTATGTTTATGTGGCACTTTGAAACTTACTCCTATTAGGACATGGTATGATAACTGTTATTTACTTAAAAATGAGACAGTCGTGATGGTGGGGAGGAGGGAGGAGTAGATCGGATTATAGATGAAACAAGATTGGCATCAGTTAACCCCCAGGCTGCGCGGACCAGTACCTGTCCGTGGTCTGTTAGGAACTGGGCCACACAGCAGGAGATGAGTGGCTGGCGAGGGAGCAAAGCTTCATCTGTATTTGTAGCCACTCCCCAGCGCTAGCATCACCGCCTCAGCTCCACCTCACATCATTAGGCTTCAGATTCCCATAGGAGCACTGGTCCCAGTGCCAAAAAGATTGGGGACCGCTGATAATCTTTGAGGGTGAATGGAAATGACTTGAGGTTCTTTTCCTGCTCTTTTTACTTTTGTATGTGTTTGAAATTCTAGGTAGCTTAGTCCTATATAAATAAATAAATGAATAAATAAATAAGATGGGCTATTCTCCAAAAAGAGCATTTCTTAGAGTGTGTCATTTTTTTCAAACTGTGTAAGCATCTTCATATGGGAGGCCTATTGATTCCTGGACATGATTTTGAGACTTGAGTTCAAGACAGTTCTAGAACTACTTTGCCTGGCAAATTGTTGACACTCGGCAAAAATTTATGACTGAACAAATGTTCCTTGTTACCTGTTGTGCCTTGGATCAAGTACTTTACCTTTGCAAACCAGTTTTTCTCATATGTAAAATAAACAAGGAGATTTTTTGTAAGGAGTTGTGAAACCTTTTTGTTTGGTTTTATTTCTAACAGTAGAACCCCAATTTAAAAAAAGATAGACACACACACGTGTACACACACACACACACGTGTACACACACACACACACACACACACACACACACACACACAGACTGTGGGAACCCAAGGCTCAGCTCTCAGCCTCTTCTCATTCTATCTTCCTTTTTATACTCCCCCACCCCACTCACTTTGCCACAGTACACGAGATATCTTAGGGCTCTCTGGATCACAACTTGAAACCACTGAATATAGCCCCACATTGGTACTACATCAGATCTATTGATAGGTTTGCCTTTTGGAAGGTTTATTCTGGGGCACCTTGTCTTTTGTTGTTGTTGTTGGTTTTGTTTTTTCAGAAACATCTGTTATATGATTCATAAAAAAAAAAAAAAATAAAGAACTACAGAACGAAAACAGGAACTTTTTTTCCCCCATCTCAGAATGCCATGCAGATTGTGGGTTTCATGGATCACGAGGCCGAGTCCGTCTTGGAGGTGGTGGCGGCAGTGTTGAAACTGGGCAACATCGAGTTCAAACCTGAATCTCGAGTGAATGGTTTAGATGAAAGCAAAATCAAAGATAAGAATGGTAAGTCAGTAGATAATCAACTCTGTTTAACAAATTTATTTTGAACCCCTGACCCCAAATTTTTAATTTAGGAAGTAAAATTTGCTTTTCATTGGTTTGAAAAAGCTTTCCAGTGAAACTGAGCAGAAACATCATTACAGCTACATTTTAAGTCTTTTGATGATTATGTTTTATACTATTGAATGTGATTTAGAAAGAACACCCTAAGCCTTGAAAGTGATTATCAGCAGCACATATACAGTCACTTTCTGTGTCCATTCCCCAACAGAGTTAAAAGAAATTTGTGAGTTGACTGGCATCGATCAGTCAGTTCTAGAACGTGCATTCAGTTTCCGAACAGTTGAGGCCAAGCAGGAGAAAGTTTCAACTACACTGAATGTGGCTCAGGTAGGTGAAACGTTATGTCCGGAAGTGAGTTTTTAAAAAGTTTTTGATCGTTTTATATAAGTGGAAGTAAAAAATTTACCTTGCAAGTTATTATCTTAACTCTAATTCTGTATTTTAGGCATCCTTCTAGGCACTTGGGGACACAGCAATAAAATAAACATAAGATCCCTGCCTTCATGGAGCTTAAAATTTTGGCAGGAGGAGCCAGACAATAGCCAATAAACCTAGTAAATAAATAAATTTGTCTCCTTTGGTTCAAGCAGGTGGTGAGTGCAGTAGGCAAAGAAAATAAGTAGGGCAGAGTAAGGGAGAGCCATAGTGCTGGGGATGGGGAAGTTGCAGCTGAGTCAGGTGAGAAATGACCAGTTTTTTGAGCATGAGTGGCATGATCAGCCTTGTATTTCAAGGGGTCGTTACAGCTGCCCCGTGGAGAGTAGAAGTAGTAGAAGGAGGATTAAAAGCAGAGTGTCTTAATTTGGGCTGCTGTAACAGAATACCATTGATTGGGTGGCTTAAACAAAAAACATTTATTTCTCACAGTTCTGGAGGCCAAAGTCTGAGATCAGGGTGATGGCACGGTTGGGTTCTTGGTGAGGGCTCTCTTTGTGGCTTATAGATGACTACCTTCTTTCTTTATCTTCAATGGCAGAGAGAGAAAGAGGGCGAAAGTGTGAGTTTGAGAGAGAATGTGTGCTCTGGCATCTCTTCCCCTTATAAGGGCACTAGTCCTGTCATAGGAGCTTCACCCTCATATCCACAGCCAAACCGAATTGCCCCCTGAAGCCCCATCTCCAAATACCATCACGCTGGGGATTAGGGCTTCAACATAGGCTTTTAGGGGGTACACAAACATTTAATTTACAGCACAGGGGAGATGTGAGGAGTTGTATGATAATCCAGAGATGATGGTGGCTTGAACCAGGCATTGGCAGTGGAGTGAGCATTGGTCACGTCTGGATATATTTTGAAGTTAGAGGCAATGAGATTTGCTGATGGCTTGTTATGTGGTATTTTTACTGAACTCAAAGGGTTCGCCACTTGGGGTATTCTGTGATTGTTGTTTGGTAGTTTTATTTACTTGAAGCAAGTGAAGGAGACAGGATTCACATCCAATACTCTGTTTCCCCTGTAGGTAAGTTTAGCTATTGCTTATATACACTATTTGGTTAATTACATGTTGGTTTCTTCTTGGCAGTTGGCTAAACTTATCTGGATTTTGTTAATTACCTATTGATTTCTTCTTTGCAGGGGGCTAAACTTATCAGGTTGGGTTCTGGTCAAGTTCATCTTACAGCTCCATCTGCAAAATACTATGCTACATTTTAACATTTAGCAAGAACAGCATGTAGTAAGAATAAGAATGGCTTAGACCTTGAGACCCTTGTCCTATATAACAATATGAAAGAAAGAGAAGAGTTAAGGATGACTCACATTTTTGGTCTAAGCAATTAGAAAATGGAATTTCTACTTACTGATTTGAAGAAGACAGTGAGTGGGAGAAGCCAGCTTGTGATTAAATGGCCAAGTTGGCCTCCCTGACTTCCTTATTGCACCATCTTCATCCTCCACACTTAGGACAGCGAAGTCTAAGACACAGATCTGAGATGTTTACTTCTCTCTTTTGGTTCAAGTTAAATGGATGGGTGAATGGATGCATGCATGCATGTATACCTAGGCAACTTCTGGAGACCCTGTCAGCATAAACCCTTTGTTCTATGGCTAAACATTTCCCCACCCGTCAATGCTCATCTGGACTAGAATTAAATGACTAATTCAGGACTTTTCCCACTCAGGTCTACTTTGTCAACCTGTATTTTCATCCTCCTTGTACTTAGCCTTACGCATCTTTAGGACAGTAGAGTGGATTTAGTCTTTCCCTCTGCTGCTTTAAACTAGTCTTTCCTACTAACTCAAGAATGCTTATGTGTGTTTAGTTTTCTTACAACGGTTACTTCTTATTTTAGGTGAGCTGTTTGGCTATGGAAAATATATAACTATGTATACGTAAGTTTGGTTTGTAACAATTTTTTCCTAGCTATAACCATTGTGTCTTTTTTTCTTAAATTTCTACTTCTGCCATCAGTTCTATCCAAGTCAACCCTACTAATTCAAACTCAGATGATGAGTGACTTTGTTTATCAGGAAAAATATGTTGAAGCCTGCTCAGCACAAGATATAGGATGTAGACCATAAGTAAGGACATGTGGAATTAAGAAAGACTTCATGGAGAAGATGTTTCTGAACTAGTCTTGATGGATTTAGATATATAAAGAGTAGACAAAAGGGCATTTCAAAAAGAAGACAGTGAGAAAAGCCAGGTTTGGAGTATATATCAGGAAGTGGGTTGATCAAGCTTTGCTACAGCTGTGGATATCTGAAGAGGATTCAAAGCAATATGGCTGGGAAGGTTAAGTTTGGAGTAAGTGAGTAGAGCATCTACAGCAGTAGTTCCTGGACTTGAGGGCGCATCAGAATCACCTGGAGTGTTTGTTAAATACAGTTTGCAGGCCATACCCCCAGAGTGTTTGATGCAGTAGGTCTGGAGAAAGACCGAAGGATTTGCATTTCTAACAAGCTCAGAGGTGATGCTGCCACTGCTGGTCCAGGGACCGCATTTGAGAACCACTGTATTGAAGGTCACGCTGAGTTTAGACATTTTCAATAGCCAGAGTGGGAGTTGTTAAGTATATGGTGATGTGATGGAAAAAACCTCTGGTGTTTAAGAAAGCCCTTTACAAATATCCGTATATGGAAGATATATGGATATATTTTGGTCTGTTTTTATTGTGTGTTTTACTCTTGCTTTTTTATTCATTCTTTACAGAAACAAGGCCCAGGTACCTCTTACTTTATAAGCTTGAGTCACCTTGCATCACTGTGTAAAACTTTTCCACATTCCTTTAACTTTGGCATAAAAGAATTTGACTTGAGATCCTTGATTATTTAGCTCCTATTCAAGTATTTTTTTTTTTAATGTAAGGTTCAGGGTATTTGTTTCTACCGATCTTTTTGCCTAGAAGGTTTTGATTCCAGTGAGAAGTGATTTGTTTTATTAACTTTTCCTCATAGCTTCAATTCTTGAGCCCCATTATCATATTTATTGCCTCATACATCATTGTCCCCAGGGCATTTAGATTTGTTTCCTCAGATATGGTGCTTAATATTGAAATGATGGAAACTAAAGACAGAGTTATCATTCGGCTTTCATCACGTACTCTCTCCTTGACTTGCAAGGCCCTCTGTAAGCTAACCCTACACAGCTTATCCTAATTTATTCTCTGCTAGTTCTCAGTGCTACACTTACTTTTACCTGGTGCCCTTGCTTCTGCTTGTCTCTCACTCCACATGTCACTGCTCATTCCTTCTGTATCTAAATGGTCTACCTAATTGCACCTCATCCAGGGAGCCTTCCTTGATTACATAGGCTCTCTAATTCTCCCTTTTTAAAACTTTTTTTTCTCCTACAGTTTGGCACTGCCCGCTGATTGTTTCATTCATTTTGGTTTGACCTCCCCCATTCGACTGTAAGTTCCTGGAGGATAGGCCCCGTATCCATGCATCTCTGTGTCTCTACCTTGCCTAGCATTTATTGTCCTGGGCCACACCTGATGCGGGTCACTTTGGCAGCAGGTGCCATCTGGAAGTTCCTCAGGGAGCTTCACACAGGTGCAGAAATGCACAGTCTTTTCATCTGGGATGGTGAATCAGCATATTCAGTGTCTTCCCTTGTTTCTACACACCTTATTAGTGATCCTTAAATGAGAATAAACATTCTTGCACTTTCTGGAGGATATTAACGTGGAGCTTGGGTGGCACGAATCAGACTCAAGAAATCAGGGGTGGCAAACGGGCAGCTCCAAGGGCCAAATATAGCTAAATAGGCATAATTTACTTGACTAGAGGATAGGTTTTTTTTCTTTTTTGTTCTGTTTGCTTGCTTTTTACATTTTGAATTTGCCTCTAACCTGAAATGCATCCTCCAGCCCTGCTGATTCCACTGCTTCCCATGCATTTCTATTACTCAGTCCCTGGAAGTGTTTGAGTTGGAGACTTCTGGAATAAATATTGTTTGAAGGAAGCAGAAAAGATTATTATTGGTTGTGAATACACTTTAAAATAGCTAAAGGACTTGACCAGAATAGATTGTCACTATTAGTTAAGTTTCACATTGAAATGGTAGTTTGTTAGAAGGAGGTGTAGCATACAACTAAAAAAACTGGCTGGCATTATGGTGAAAAGGGGTCTGCTTATAAAAATGTAACATTTTGAGATTATGTGGTATTTTGAGATAACTAGGATTTGTAAGACTAAAGGAGAAAGAATTAAAGAATTATATAGGCTTATGAGGGGTAGTGGTAGAGGAAGAGGATACTTCAAAAATCATGCTATATATCTATAGGCTTACTATGTGACTGGCACTGTTCTAGGCACTTAAATTTCCTTTTTTCTTAAAAAAAAGTAAAAACTAGAAGAAAGGAGATCAGAGAAAGCGTATGCATCTAAATTTAGGCTTCTTTGTCTGTTTCAGTATTTTACATGAATTTTCTGCTGTGGAATCATTCCCACCACCACGCCAGCACAGCATTGTGCAGTTAGATTTATTTTCTGCCAACTTCTAGGTAGATTTTCTAACCCTAATTGGAGTAGCTAGTTGCCTGAGACTTAGGGGGAAGGTTTGGGATTAGCTAGGAAATGTAAGATGAAAGGAGAAGGTGCTCTATGTTGCCAGGGATGTGTGTTATTAAAGTCATTGCACTTCAATTAGGGAGCAGTGTGGAGAAAGAATTTCCATATAACCCAATAAATTGTGGTTTTTTTTTATAAAATAAAAATATAATGATTTTCTTTAATAACAATCCCCAACTTTCTACTTATAAGCAATGAAATACACACATATGGCCACAGTATTAAAAACAGTAGCAAAACCTCTGGCTTTCCTTCCCTGAGGCAGCTGACACCCATCTCTGGGCCTCCACAGGAGTGGTGGTGTCACACTTGGCACCCAGTGCACTGAAGGACTGTTAGGTTCTCTCAACCAAACTTAACTTTCTCCAGCCTGCGGATTCTCAGTCGAGGTCATGGAGACATATACATCTTCTACTGCTTCTTTGACAAATAGCTATGAACAGCTTTCAAATAAATAAATTAGCAAATAAAAAGGTTTTATTTTTATTATACAGCATGTTGTCCAACAATGTCTTGTTGTACTACTCACTGTGGAAGATTTTTAAAAAATACTCAAAAGATTGAATGAAGCCATTTTAATGTATTTCCTCTGAATTTCCTTTCCTATGTATCATCGTTAGGAAAAAAATAGTTTCATTGTATTACACACACAGTTTTTTATTTTCACAAAACATAAGCCTTTCCCATTTCATTACCTAATTTTCATAATGATCGTTCTGTGATGATTGTGGGACTTCCCCATCAATAGGTATTTATTTATTTTACTATTCTCCTTTGCTGGACTTCTAAATTGTCTCTGATTTTTCTCTTTTCCATAACTTTGAGATGAATATCCATGTGGAGAAAGCTTTTGTAATATTTAGAATTAGTTTCCTAGAGTGTGAAAAGGTATAATAACTGGGTATAAATAATTTGCCTAATTGTTTTAATGACTCGACTGGTCATCCAGAGTGCAATGAAAACTGACTCTGAAAAGAGATTTGAAATAAAAGAGCTTTAAATATTTATTAAAATTAAGCATTGTGGTAATTGTGATTATTGAATTTTTTTTTCTTTTTGATAGGCTTATTATGCCCGTGATGCTCTGGCTAAAAACCTCTATAGTAGGTTGTTTTCATGGTTGGTAAATCGAATCAATGAAAGCATTAAGGTACTGAATCTCTATACCCAAATAAATCAGTTGTAATAAATGGTATTTGGAGTATAAACATTAGGTTAAAAAGTATTTTAATTTTATTATCAGACCATCGGTCATCACTTGTAAAGATTGTTCCTTGAAAAGAATTTACATTGTACAGGATTGAAATTTTTCAGGGGTTCTATCTATTTTGTTTTGTTATATGTCTTGTTAGAAATCTCACAGGCGAATAGTCTTTGCAGAGTTACTTTGAGAGTGCTGATTGTGGACATCTATGAACTAATTGTACATACTCCATGAAAAGGTCACTTGACCTCTTTAGCTACTAATATGTTCTTAAGTAACAGGGTATTGGGCTAGGTGATTTTGAAAGACCTTACCTGTTGTAAGATTCAGTAAGATTTTTTTTATAATTAAGCATCACTAATGCTTCTTTAAATAAGTCATCTATTATTAAAATTTCTGAAAGATTCTATGCCAGTATATTATCATTTAAAAAAAACAAAAACGTAAATTATAGTTATTCTAGTTATGGAACAATGAACTGGTAATATATGTTTGTAATATATGTAATATATGTTTGGTATGCTTTTAGTGTTATTTTTCATGCCTAAATTAACCCATCGATTTGAAACTTTTTTTAAGGCACAAACAAAAGTGAGAAAGAAGGTCATGGGTGTTTTGGACATTTATGGCTTTGAAATTTTTGAGGTAAGCATTTTTCTATTTTTTGTATTTATCTTATTAATGGGGAATAGTTGGAAATTTAGTCTTATATTTTATAGACAACATTTAGAATAATTAATATAATCTTGAATCTAAAAATAACGTTTGTGTAGATATCAAAAAATTTGGATGTGTGTGTGTGTATTTAAAGTGCCAAGAGCTAGCACTTTGGAGGTAATGCTGTTTAAAAAGAACTTCTTGTATCAATACTCAACTTTTGAAATTACAAATTGAAAATTCTTACTGTGGAATTTCCAGCAAGGTATATGGACATAATGCCTGTAGTCCTTGGTTCATTTGTGGGATGGAAAGTGAGGCATGACAGCAGGATACTGGCCATGGCCTGGCCATAGCTAGTTACTTCATCTCTGTGAAATTCAGGCAGAGAGGGTCTGGATTAGATGATTTGGTAAGTCTTATCCAGCTGTGTTCTTATGGTACTGAATTTGCTACAAAGGTTGAAATAACTTCTAGGGGAATTCATAATGAATTTTTAAAAAATACTCCATGCTTATTACAAAATCAATATTTAAACATTCTATATTATATTAGAATTTCCTATTTACCCCCTTGTTAACTTTGACACTGAGAAAGCATTTTAAGGACTTTCAAACACTTATTCTCACTTTGAGGAGTGGTATTTTAGTTTGGTTCAGGAAAATAACAAGTAGATGAGTTTCTCCTTTTTTTATTCTCTTCTACGAATAATGATTTGTGAATTCCTTTAAATAACCGGAATAACTACCCAAAGATTTTACATGTACCAAATTATCAGGTTCCCAGAATCATAGAAGAGACATCAAACCATTTTCTGCTGCTAAGCTAGGACTTTCTAGCAAATGCCTTTTTCTTATAACATCCATTTTTGTGGTAGTGCATTCTCCCTGCTTGACCATGTTCTGTATTTAATAGCTACTCATTGAGGGCCGAATGTATGCAAGCGCTGTGGTAAGTGTTGCGTGTATTATCTGATGTAATTTTCACAAGAACTTCATGAAGTAGCTGCTATTATTACCATTTGACAGAGGAGGAAGTGATATTCTGATGGTCAAATAGCTTCCCCAAGGTTACATGACTACCAAGTGGCGGGCTCAGGACCTAAACCCCAGGCCTCCTAATAAATAATAAAAGGTGTCCTACATGTCTTTTTCCTCA
>NW_011888783.1:3154110-3156238 GCF_000151845.1 Pteropus vampyrus | reverse complement strand
TTGGCTTGACTTCATCTTCCAGTGTGGCCTGCAGTCTGATTAGCTATGGGAAAAGAGACCCTCACAGCACTTAGGAAACTGAGTTATACCTCATGAGCAATTTTGACCTTGTATAAGTGAGGGAGTCATTTCTCAAGTCTTTATTAAGTGCTTAATATGAACCAGTTACAGTGGTAAATAAGACAGAGATGTTCCTTGCCTTATGGAGCTTACTGGCGTGGCCCTAAGATTGAGTATCTATTGCTGGCTGAGGACACATCCTATTTGGTAGGAAATTCTAATCAGGAAGCTAGATGACTTTGTTAAAGTGTGTTTGCTACAGACCTAATCAGAACAGAACTTGAATGTTCCGAATGGAAGTGTCCTTAACTTGGCACTGGGTAAAATACCCTTTACCAATCCAAGAATATTTCACTTATGGTTAATTGAAGTTTCTCTCAAAGCCCATTGTTCTGAATGTACTTTCCTTTTGTAAGTTATATCACCACTTTTCTCAGCGCTGTTACAGCTATGGACTTTAGTTTATAAAAATGCATGCATTACATTTCTAGGTGGTTTCCTTCCTTTCTTCAGAGGAATACCTGAGTTTGGCAGTTCTCTAACTTAGCTGCACATTGGAATCATTGGGGAGCTTTTGAAAATTCAGATGTCCAGGCAGTACCCCAGACCAATAAATCACAATCTCCAGGTATGGGGCCCTAGCAGTAGTATTTTAAAACTCTTAGATGACTCCGGTAGGCAGGCAAGATTGAGGCAAATTGCTGTCATAAACAGGAATCTCCAGAGTGAACTGTAAATTCCAGGCATATGTGGTGTTCCTGACTTTTGACCTCTGCACAAAATGCCCTATAAAACATCCAACCCCACCTACAGTTCATCTTACCTGAACTTAATCTGTGTGTGTGTACATATATTCCTGAAACCAAACAGGTTACATTTTTACTCTGTAATCAGAACTTTCGGTCAGGGCCAAATTCAACCAGTCATATGTCTGTAGCAAATCTTATCATAGCCATAAAATCGTTAAACGTTAATTTTCCTTCTCCATGCGGCAAGTGCTTTGATTTTTTTTCCATTTCTTTGAGAGAATTAACATTTGTTTTTCATTGTAATTAATTGTTCTCTCCATTTTCCTGTCAAAATCTTCTCAGATTCATCTTCCAAATGTCTTGATTTTTAAAAAATCTATATGTTATTTATTTTATAAATAAATGTATTTGAGGGGAAGTCAGGATAGAGATTAGGTTGGATTTGAAACAGTACTTTTTAATGCCCTTTGATACACAATTAGAAAGTTTTTTTTCTTTTAATGTATTCACATACGTACCCCAGATGCCATCCTGCATTTTCCTGGATTATCAGCAAAATTAGAACACATGAATGTCAGGAAGCCAATAGGGTTGAACACTAGGAAGCTAGATAATTAAGAACTTAAAATACCACAAGCGGAAGTACGGGTGCTCAGTGTATGACTTACAAAGAAGTATTCAGAATCCATAACAATGCAAAATTGCAAATTTCTATGATATTGTCTACTCAAGTGAAAAGAAACTGATAGAATATAGAGAAAATTATGCCTTTGTTCTTCAGTGAAAATTGATTGCAAGAGTTAAGGGTTCTGCCATTCAGAACACCCTGGGTAGCACTTTAAAAACTAGACAGGCCCAGAAAAATTTTTTTTTTAACATTTCTAATTCTGCCTCATGACCCTACTTGACTGTTCTCATGAAGACGTTTTCTAGCTGAGCTGGTGGAAAGCTTTCATTCACTTTGGTCTGTTTCTAAATGGAAGAGGGAAACTGATGCATTAAACCATGGGATGATGACACATGGGTTTGACTGCAAACATTCCAGTGCTAGCTGGGTGAATAGCTCGGCCTTGTTGGCTGCATGTGATCTGTTGTCAGTTTGGAAAACAGATTAATGGAACACTGATACAAAAATAAAGTGAAGTGAAATAAAATTCGTAGAGGAGAAAAATTTAGCTATAAATCTCGTTAGAACTTAAGTCCTGTTTTACAAAGAAAGAGAATTATAATCTAAATACTCCAATTCCATACAATTAAGTTTGAATATACTTAAAACTGAAAACATGGCCTTTGATCTTAGAAATATTTATAGCATCTAT
>NW_011888783.1:3148845-3153555 GCF_000151845.1 Pteropus vampyrus | reverse complement strand
CAAAGCCTATTTAAAAATATTTAAGAAGAGCACTATAATGCTGTTTTTATTAAAATTTAGTATATTTGAGTCTGTACCTGGAAGAAAAACATTATGCTATATTTAAAGGGAAGTTTTCTAAAACTTTAGGTAGTCATTCAATTTTGTAAATGTCTAAAAAGGACATTATTTAATGTTAAATGTTTTTCTCTTATTTTGAGGATTTTTTAAAAGTTTATTTTCTAAAAAAAAAAAGTTTGATTTAGGGCCAATTTCTTGACATTGTGATTTTTAAAAGTGGATTGTTAAATACATTATTATTATTTTTTTTTATAGGAACAGTATTTTCATTATTGGGGACTACCCCAAGGCTTTCCACCGAGGAAATCTTTGCTCGAACAAAAAGCACATTCGAAAGCAGTAATATAGCCCAACTCCTCTAAAACAGTAATATAGTACTCAAAATTCTATAACTCTTATATAAATGTACTGTTTCATATGTTATGCAAGAGACTTCATTGTATATAAAAGTATAGAACCCCCACTCAACTTGATATATCCAAAAAAATTTGACCTCAAATGGAAGTGTTGAACTGTAAGAAATATCAATTAAATATGTAACTAACAGTACTTTTTGCTTGAGTAAGTCATGGCCTTTGTGTTTGAACTGCTCTCCTATTTCCTACACATAATATTCACCAGCAAGATCTTTCTAATCTCACCATCCTAATGACAGATGTGATAGAACTGTCTCCTTGAAAGGAACTTTACATCTTCTTTTCATTATTTATTGTTTTTAAAGAGTGCAAGATTTAAATATCTATCTTAGAGTATGATATAACATTAGCCTCCTCTATTATTAGAACTATACAAATGTAGTAGTAGGCCAGTATTTTTTGATCCATCTTTCAAAATCATTCCAAGCACAAAGTTTATGATTGATACTTAGGATTATAAACTTAGTTATGAACTCTACTGGGAGTAAGATTTTCTATTTCTTTGATGTTGAAAGGATGCACTTAAACTCTAGAATTCTTGCAAGAAGCCCTAGAGTTTAAAATTTTGGTATATTATATACTTCTAAATATGGTAAGTGCTTACTATCCCAATCTGCATTGATAAATACAGTATACAACTATAGAACCCAGAAACCTTGCTATTTACTTGTGTTTTCTAGAGCAGTCCAGTGTGGGTAGGGGTCATTCTGAGTTTTATTCAAGAGGACTGAATGATGGAAAATTCTGGATGTATTTGTTTGAAGACCTTCCCAAAAGTTTTAGTTTTATCCTTCAGTCTTTAGGGATAAATGCGGGTTTGACAGTGGAGAAAAATTCCATGCATGTAGCATGGGTAGAAAACTAGAGACGGAGGAGGTGAGTCATTCACGGGAGCAAGCGCCTACCCACTTCCTCCTTTGAGACTTTGATTCATGGGACTGACACATGGGAGAGACTGCCACCTCAGCTCAGAGAGTGCTGACCACCTTCACAATTCTTGACAAACCAAAAAAATATCCAGATATCAAGTTGCTTTGGGACCCTCATATTCATGTGATAGTTCCTAGACCCATTTAGCTATTTTGTGAAGGGGAGAGGGAAAACCTGGTGATATTTAATGCCTGTACAAATGGAGAAATGCATGAGACCTGTGCAAGTTTCAGCTAGATGAACTGTTACCCGGCTGTTTCTTAATTTTCTGCAAATTATAAATTTTTGCAAGTTTTTAAAAAATGATTCGTGATGTCCCATTTTCCAAAAAATTTAGACAATGTCAACAATTTAAACTTAGATCACCAGAAATGTGATTGCCTTCATTTTCAGCAATAATGATTGCTCTGGCGGTTCATGACATGTTTTGGAGGCTGTGAGGTATGTTTGCAACAGATGTGGAGCAATTTCTGTGGGGAAGTAAGCTGGTTTCTGCCCTGATGATTGTGCTATTCTATTTTTGTTTTTGTTCTTTAAGCTGCAGGATAAGGTCGATAAGGTCAGAGAGTCAAGTTTTTGTTCTTCAGCCATCTCTAGAACATTCTCCTTACCACCTTGTTGGTGTTTGAAGGGGAGACCCAGCACAGATAGCACAAGAGCGGGGCTTGCTGTGGTGGGAAGGGGAGGTTCTCTGGATCTTGCTGAATCTCTTTACTCTTTCTATGACCTGCCAACTGCCTCTGTCCCTGACTCTTTGGATGGATGTATCATACATTTTTTTCTTTTTCCTGGTAATTTAAAATTAGAAGTTTTGTCTTCTGAAGCCGTAGGACTTCAGGCAGTTTACGTGATGTATGATTATTTTAGTCAAACCATTTTCATCCTGAAGAGATTTCACCTAGCAGGACCACAATTCAGACACCACATGTAGGTACTGTGGTTCTTTCTTTTGACTTGATTGGACATGTGTCTTGATCTAAAGTGTTATGCCAATCAGAAATATGGCCTGAATGGTAAAATCAGTAATTTGTACCAATGAATAACTATCAATAAGTCTTTACTTTTAGAAGTTTATTCAGATTAAGAACTGACTGCATTTTGTGTAATCTGTCCCTTTTTGCACCAGAATGCAGTAAGTATGAACTGTTTGCAGTGACGGTCTGTTGCATGCTCCTGTGTTAATGGCTTCTCCAGCTGTGTGAATTTTGCAGTAAATGGCTATTGATTAACTGTGTGGATATGAAATACAGAATTTATACAGAGATTTAAAAAAATAGAGAAGAAATTTAATTTAGCTCTAACTTGCTCCTTAAGCTGTGTTGTAATTGTGAAGCTTTTGCCTCTGATATCTAATCCGCTTGTGTGTATTTCATAGTCCTGTTCTAGAAGTGACTTCAAACTGTTCATAGCCACATAATGTGTCTTAAGGACACCAGTCGCTCTCTCCTGCTTTCTTCTCATTTTTTGCCATTGAAAGATTTAGTATAATTTTGTTTAAATACCTTCATGGGCACAGACTTATTAAATAATAGAAAAGATTTACTCCATGAATTTGTTTTCTAAAAAATAAATAAATAAAACAGTTCTGTTCATATAAACCATTAAAATATTAGCTTTATTTACAAGTTTTTCATTTGTGTAGTAGCATTATATAAGGGTATATTTTACCAAACCAAGAAAAACCAGACTTTCCAATATATTAAATGGCCTTATACTGATTATAATAATAATAATAAGGCATCTATACCAGATAGACTATAACTTCTAATCAAAATCATTAGGCTACAAGGATTGGAACACATGGTTTTTAAAATTTTTATGTGAAAATGAGTACTAGGGAATGTCCTTTGTGTCTAAGACTGTATTTGTTGAAAGTATTGAACATAAACATGTGCTCTTAAGTAAGAACCTTCAAGATTAAAAAAAAATAACTTTATCTTTGACTCTATTTAATATTAAAAGATCAGCCAGTAATAGTGTATATGTTTAGTTTAGAGTAAAAAATTCCTCTGATTAGTTAGTTCATCACTGGTAGTTAGAACTCCTTAGCTGACTTCGGGAAAGAATGTGGTCAGATGCTACATGGTAAGTATCATTTAAAAATTTGTCCTAGGTTGGACCAAAGTTGATTTTGAAAGGTCAAATTTCATAAAAACTCTATGACTTTTTTGCTTTTGTCATTTATGGAGAGATATAAAGGCTAATAGTTCTGTGTATTCACAGGGAGGAGCCAGCTTCATTCCACTATTACTCAAGGACCCTTGTAGCTCATTCATTAGTCCAGGACTAGCCATATCAGTGGGGAAAGAATCAGGCTTATCAGTGGTGGGGTCATACGTCTTTTACTCCCAGTGCCACCTTCTCCCTCTCCCTCTCTCTGCAAAGAGGTGGGATAGAGGTGAAAATAACTAGTTTTATTAGCAGATCTACCTCTTCCTGGATGATGTGGTTCTTGGTGAAGTATATTCATTCAACAGATGTGCATTTTGTGCCCTCTGCAATGCTTTAAGCCCTGTGGGTTCAGAAATGATTTAGGCATGGATCTTTCATCAGAGTTCATAGGAGAAAACTCTGATGTGAAGGAAAAACTACTGAGGGTCATAAGAGTAATAAATGTGTGAGCCTTTTGAGAAGAGATTTTTTCTAACTAGGGAGATGATATTGCTATGCTGATTCTCTTGAGTCAACATTTTGTAGACGTGTCATTCATTTACTCACTCATCAAATACATATTGAGTATTTATTTGGTGTGAGGTGCTGGGCATACTTTTGTCACTAAGAGATGTATAGTCAGCTCTTGCCCTTAGAAATGTACAGTCTAGTCAGACAGATAGATATGAAACTAATCAATACATATATCCACATATATACACACATATATACATTTAGAGTAATTTTTTTTCAAGCGTTAGTATGTACGAGTTAGAGAACTGATCTTGGGTAGGGGAATAAGAGGTCAGGTCAAGAAGACTTTCTTGAACTCCAAAGTTAGACCTGAGAATGGAAGATTGAGAACTTATAAATCTTACTGTTCTTTCCCCCGCTCCCCCTGAACCTTCAGGGGAAAGTGTACTTATTTGTATTTTTTTTTACCACATGTAGGATGCTTCTTTGTCAACTAAAAACTTCATCCTTCAAATACTGCATCACTTGTGTATACTGCATTCATTCACTTATCTCATGAATCATTTATTCAGTGCCTGCGATGTGCAAGCCTCTGTCCCAGGAGCTTTGTGCTGGATCAAGTTAAAGAGACAGTGTGTGACATTTATCGTAGATTGAGATGTTAGAGTGTCATTGTTAT
>NW_011888783.1:3124069-3148795 GCF_000151845.1 Pteropus vampyrus | reverse complement strand
GGACCAAAGTTGATTTTGAAAGGTCAAATTTCATAAAAACTCTATGACTTTTTTGCTTTTGTCATTTATGGAGAGATATAAAGGCTAATAGTTCTGTGTATTCACAGGGAGGAGCCAGCTTCATTCCACTATTACTCAAGGACCCTTGTAGCTCATTCATTAGTCCAGGACTAGCCATATCAGTGGGGAAAGAATCAGGCTTATCAGTGGTGGGGTCATACGTCTTTTACTCCCAGTGCCACCTTCTCTCTCTCCCTCTCTCTGCAAAGAGGTGGGATAGAGGTGAAAATAACTAGTTTTATTAGCAGATCTACCTCTTCCTGGATGATGTGGTTCTTGGTGAAGTATATTCATTCAACAGATGTGCATTTTGTGCCCTCTGCAATGCTTTAAGCCCTGTGGGTTCAGAAATGATTTAGGCATGGATCTTTCATCAGAGTTCATAGGAGAAAACTCTGATGTGAAGGAAAAACTACTGAGGGTCATAAGAGTAATAAATGTGTGAGCCTTTTGAGAAGAGATTTTTTCTAACTAGGGAGATGATATTGCTATGCTGATTCTCTTGAGTCAACATTTTGTAGACGTGTCATTCATTTACTCACTCATCAAATACATATTGAGTATTTATTTGGTGTGAGGTGCTGGGCATACTTTTGTCACTAAGAGATGTATAGTCAGCTCTTGCCCTTAGAAATGTACAGTCTAGTCAGACAGATAGATATGAAACTAATCAATACATATATCCACATATATACACACATATATACATTTAGAGTAATTTTTTTTCAAGCGTTAGTATGTACGAGTTAGAGAACTGATCTTGGGTAGGGGAATAAGAGGTCAGGTCAAGAAGACTTTCTTGAACTCCAAAGTTAGACCTGAGAATGGAAGATTGAGAACTTATAAATCTTACTGTTCTTTCCCCCGCTCCCCCTGAACCTTCAGGGGAAAGTGTACTTATTTGTATTTTTTTTTACCACATGTAGGATGCTTCTTTGTCAACTAAAAACTTCATCCTTCAAATACTGCATCACTTGTGTATACTGCATTCATTCACTTATCTCATGAATCATTTATTCAGTGCCTGCGATGTGCAAGCCTCTGTCCCAGGAGCTTTGTGCTGGATCAAGTTAAAGAGACAGTGTGTGACATTTATCGTAGATTGAGATGTTAGAGTGTCATTGTTATGGGAGAGCTAATAATATGGTTTATGAGGCTGTCTTCATTTTTCTCCATACAGGACAACAGCTTTGAGCAGTTCATTATTAATTATTGTAATGAGAAGCTGCAACAAATCTTCATTGAACTTACTCTTAAAGAAGAGCAGGAGGAGTATATACGGGAGGTAATGTTGAAATATAGTTTTTAAAAATGTTCCTTTTTCACTCATAATACAAACTCTGGATTCAGAAGACTATATAAACACGACCCTAAAATCAGATTTATCAAAGTTTAGCCATATTGTGTCTTTTAAAAATTTGTTTGGTACGACATCTATGCCAACTTGAATTTTCTTTGTTGTTGTGCTGCTAGGGCCCAGAACAATGCATGGCACACAGTAGGTGCTCAATAAATATCAGTCATCTGGCTCAAATCTCACTGGATTCTAATGCAATAATGTGAAATAATCTATTAAGAAAACAGTCTGAGATGAATGGACAAACAACTGTGGTACATTCATACAAGGGCACATTATGCAGAATAGAAAGGAAAAAACAGTTGATATATACAATTGTATGAATAAATCTTAAATAAGTTATGCTAAATGAAAGAAGCCTGACTCAGAAGGCTGCGTATTGTATGATTCCGTTTATATGTTGTTCTAGAAAAGGCAAAGCTGTAGAGATAAAGCAATAAAGACAGAAGTCAGTGGTTGCCAGGGGGTAGGGGTCATGAGAGAATGTGACTACAGAGGGGTAGCGCAAGGGAATCTTGGGGGCTGATGGTTTTGATGGTAGTTACATGACACTATGCATTTGCCCAGACTTAGAGAGCTGTATACCAAAAAGGCCAAAATTGCTGTATATAAATTTGAAAATATTTTGAAGCTTTGTTCAATCTTGAAAAGCACTGACTTCCTAAAAATTTATAATGAAAATAGGTAATATTTGTTGAATGCCTACTATATGCCAGCTATTGTACTAGTGCTACGTATGGACTGTCTCACTTAATACAATTTAAAAATAATCAGAAGTAATGTTTACAAAGCCCTTTCCTCCTTAATTATAAAACACATACTTGTTGTTCACCCTTTCATTTTTTAAATAGCCAGTCTTTTTCTAAGTGTAAAATTATTTATTTCGAAAAAGTAAAAGGAAATTATTATATCTTTATTTTTGTTTCAGTTTTTATTTGCCTTAATATTTTAGAAATGATACATATTTTTTTCATTTTTATAGTCATTTTATGTCATTAAGGACACTGAATTTTTGGGGGGGGGTTTCTAAATATAGATTTTTCTAATATGATTGTTATCTCCAGTGACTTAGTAAAATAATCTATTTACTTGAAAGCGAAAGCATAAATTTTCATTTTTCTTTTAGAATGATCATTATGCTTTAGAAACTTTTATACTTGTCTGACACCTTTGATAACATAAACATCCTAAAAGCCAGAATAATTTTCTTCCTGTCTTCTCATCATAAAGAGAATGCCCAAACTTTGATCTGTAACTTAAAACAGTTTGTACAGATCGTCTAAAACACTTTTAAGAGTATATAGGAAGATCCCTATCTTGCTTTCTGAATGAATTTTTTCCTTTCAGAAGAAAAATAAATGTTTACATTTAAATGGGCAGAGTGTAAGCAGATACGGAATGATTACATTTAGCCTCACAGATGGCTTTGTAACTAGCATTACAACTAGTGGATAGGTTCTTGTATCTTTCCTTATGTTGAAAATATTTTGTCTTAGCCCTGGAATATTTTCACACATGAAATAGTTAACTGCCCTACAACATGGGATTGACTCAAATTAATTTTTTCCTTGTGATTACAAATTAAGAAGAGAAAAAAACTAGGCCTTAGATTCTTGGGATCAAGTTCTGACTTATTTCCTCATAAACATTGTAAGTATACACAAAGTAATATTGACCCAAGGGCCTGTTGAGTAAATGTTTGGCCTAGGGCCAGTGAAGTGCATGGGAAATCGCTACAGATGGGAGATTGGAATGGGAGTCAGTCTCAGAACAGGTCAAGGGCGTTCATTTCAATCAGATCATGTCAGTGGTGGACTGCCCCACTAAGAAAGTTTTGGGAACCGGAAGATGACATTTGCAGCACTGATTTTATAAAGGAATTATTCAGAGAAGACGTGAAATATGGTAGATGATGGGCAAAGGCTATTTTCTGGATGCGGCATCATCATATGGAATTTGATTTTGTTCTATTTTGTTTTTCAGGACATAGAATGGACTCACATTGACTACTTTAATAACGCTATCATTTGTGATCTAATAGAAAATGTGAGTATTAGGTACAATTTTCTAAAGAATGTCTTAGTAATATAATTCATTACTTACAAATGATCTCACTGCTTTCAATATTATGCTTTAGTATTTTCATAATTTTAGTACCTTTCTTTTGGGAACTGCGGATTCTGGAGACTTTATTGTAATCCTAAGGGGTCAAACACAGTTCTTAAACACATACATAGGCAACTGGACATTTTGATATTTAGCCTGGATCCCATCTGCTCATCCCGTTGCCATGTCACAGGACTCATTCATGATGTGCACATGCCATGTCCTTAGAGACACCAGTCTTGTCCTTGTGTTGGGAGCCCAGGTCTAGTCCATGGCTCCTAGGAATGTGAACACTGATTAGAGGAGGCTCGGCGCAGCCATAAAGATTTTTCCCAAATCAAAATAATCCATTTCATTTCTCAAACTCTTAACAATCTCTTATTATACTATTCAGTGGTTTTTATCAAAAAGATAATTTTTGGCGAGGATATGGAGAAGAGGGAACCCTTGTATGCTATTACTGGGAATGTAAATTGGTGCAGCTGCTATGGAAAACCCTGTGGAGTTTCCTCAAAAGGTTAAAAATAAAACACTCTTAAGATCCAGCAATTCCATTTCTGGGTATATATCTGAAGGAAATGGAATCAGAATCTTCAAGAGATATCTGCACTCCCATGTTCATTGCAGCATTATTTACAGTAGCCAAGACATGGAAACAACCTAAGTTTTCATCTACAAATAGGTGGTTAAAGAAGATGTGATATAAATATATGAACATTATTCAGTTGGGAGAAAGAAGGAAATCTTGCCACTTATAACAACATGGATAGACCTTGAGGGCGTTATGCTAAGTGAGATAAACCAGATAGAAAAAGACAAATACTGTATGATACCACTAATATCTAAAAAAGCCAAATTCATAGAAAGAGAATAGTGATTGCCAGGATCTCAGGGGAATGAGGAAATGGGGAGTATGGGTCAAAGGGTATAAACTTCCAGTTTTACATAAGAGGATTAAGTTCTGGGGGTTTAATGTACAGCATGGTGACTGTAGTTAATGCTGTATTATATACTTGAAAATTGCTAAGAGAACAGATCTTAAGTGGTTTCACCACAAGAGAGAAATGGTCATTTTATTAGTGATAGCTAACTGCTATGATTATGTCGGTAATTATTTTGTAACGTGTGTATCAAATCAAATTGTATGCCATAAATTTAATGTTATGTCAGTTATATCTCAGTAAAGCTGGAAAAAATTTTTTAAAAGAACACACACAGAAACATGCTGTTCAAATTAAGAGTTAAGATAAAAGACAGCCTCAGGAGCTGAATTAAATAGCCCCCTAGGAGTGGTTCTGGTATAGACCTAGCATCAATTCAGAAAACGTATGCAGAGGTCGTTGTGTGTGTGATTTTGCAATTGGCCACAGGCTATGGGATATGTCAGGTGACACAGTATGTGTGTATGTACAGGAAAAGGCTTGAAGTGTGAAAAATTACTCTATAACTTTTAGCAAACTTCCTGAAGCGTAAGATATTTTTACATCAGGTTCTTTTTACTATAAATGAATTGATTGCGAGAAAACTGATTTGTGTGTAAAAACCTAGAAACTCTTGTTTTATGCTTAGGATTACTAACAATCCTGGCCTTGCTAACAAAATAATTTGAAATAATGCAGAAACTTTATTGTCCTACAGTCTTTGCTGTCATTGGTAGGCGAGTGCTATGTTTCAGGAATGCAGTTACAGGCTCTAAATATCCAGCAAATCACTTTCAATTCATCTTTAACAAGTCTTTTTGGAAATTATGTAGTTAACCAGTATTTTTTCTCTCAGTAGTCAAGGAATTCCCGAAAGCCGTATCTTCGATTAAATTGAATATTAAAAAATAATATTCAAAGCATCACTATTTTTCAATGAAAAAGTAAATTTTGTTTTGAAAAATCTGAACAATGTTGGAACACGAACACTAATATTTTACTTAAGCAATTCAAAACTCTAGTGTAAAATCCAGAAAACCACTAGATTTTTTTGAGAATTATTTCTGGTAAATTTTGTGACCATGGTAATTTGCTATGGGAAGTTTAACTTTTAGAAATCATGACTACTGTGTTTTCCTTCATAAATATAATGTTGCACTTATTTCTCTTTAAAAAGAAGAAAAAAGAATAGTTGGTAATGCACTTAATTTAACTAGATTATCTCAGCCGAAAACTCCCTTGCATGTATGCTGGAAGAAGCTCATGTTCACGTAGGAACTTGTGTGCTCAAAGGAAGTGTTTCCTTCCAGCATCACCTCACAATCCTGTTTATTCTGGGGCTGTTAGGAACATACTTGATTCCTGAGAGTCCGTACTTCCCCTGGGTTTTGTGTGGAATAAATAAATGCTGGTCAGAGGATGTTAACAACCTTGTGAGGAAAAGGGGAGAGAGAGGGCTTTTGCCTGGTGGAAGTGGGCGGGGTTGATGGTCAGAGGAGTGGACTGTTCTTTTTGGGATGGAGATGTGTGGGCCTGTAAGGGCAGCTGAAGGAACGAAAGAACGGCAGCCTCTATTTAGCAAAGTAGAAGATTCCTGATTCAGTTTCACGGGTCTGACTGCTCTTGGGATAAATATGATCACGGGGTCTGAATACAAGACAAATTGTCCCTCATGTTTAACATCCAGTTGGAAATTTTATATGGAAGAAGAACTTTATTCTAAACAAATATGCTGAAAACACAACTTGATTGCACTGATCGTTAAAAGCGGCATCCCAAATCACATTATATTTTTTTTTCCTAGAAAGTAAACTTTATTTTGAACACATGAACATCTGAAACCAATTTCCTTCTCAAGCTTTGAATCAAATAATGGCCTTGGAAGACTGTTCTGTGTGTTTTATGACCACATGTTATAGAGACTGTATTGTCACATTAGTTTCTGACTTTCAGATTTGTTTTTGAATCTTTGAAGTCTAATTTGCCTTTTTCTAACATATGAATTTCAGTTAATTGCCAGCTAAGATGGCTGAGGTGACTCCTAAATCCTGTTCCATGGGGAGAAGCCGTTTTGCAGGGGAGAGAGAGAGCTCTATACTGTTCCCAGCTCCCCCCCCCACACACACCTGGGATACTGGAAAAGGGCTGACTTCTGTGGCTTCTTGTTATTTGTTTTGATTCTCAACTTTTTGTTGTAAATGAGCGGAATTTTCTTGTGACTAAGTTGATTGTGTTTGATGGTGTAATTGGGAATAATTATTAAAACAATACAGTGAGGAAGGAAGGAAACTTTTTTTTTCCTTTCTCCGAGAACACAAATGGAATCCTGGCCATGCTGGACGAGGAGTGCCTGAGGCCTGGCACGGTTACCGATGAGACCTTCTTAGAAAAGCTGAACCAAATCTGTGCCACCCACCAGCACTTTGAAAGCAGAATGAGCAAGTGCTCTCGGTTCCTCAATGACACGTCCCTGCCTCACAGCTGTTTCAGAATTCAGCATTATGCCGGCAAGGTATGAGGGAACTGTGAGCACCCAGTCAGGCCTGCAGAGTAGTTCCTTCTAGGAGACTGTGCCTCAGAGATGGCATTCTGACCACTGCCAACTTATGGGGATAAATTGAGCTGCTAAAATATTAGAATCAAGGGAATATAGTCAGTAATATTGTAATAACTGTGTATGATGTCAGGTAGGTACTAGACCCATTGGGGGGGATCACTTCATAAAATGTATAAATGTCTAAACACTATGCTGTGTGCTTGAAACTAATATAATATTGAATGTCAACTGTAATTGAAAAAAATTTTAATTAGTAAATGTTTAATAGAAATAGAATCTGGGCTATGTTGAGCAGAATCTTATTAATACTCGTAGATGAAAGGAAAGCCAATGAACTTAATGAAAGAATTTGAATGTCTTTTTAAAAATCTATTTTATTATTTTCAAGCTCTAAGGTATCCTACAAAAAAGATCTATCAATGCTAATAAAAGGGAATTTGTCAGTAAAAATTACAAGTCACTAAAGACTTATAAGGTTTTTAAAGCACAAATTATTTAGCAAAAATAATGAATTCTTAGATTGAGATTTTGAAATGACACTGGGGAAAATACTTACTTTTCTTTTTTAAGTACTTAGTTGCTTAATATTTGAGAGAATTAATTTTATCTTACCTAATATATAAAGATAGTGTTAAAAATAATTTTGACAATAGATTAATCTTTAGAACCATAAAACATTGTTTGGAGTTAATATCCCCTTATGAATATGGTTGCAAACTTCAAAGGGAAGAAGATCTCAATTATGTATTTTTATTTAGTAAAAATGAAGTATATAGTATCTGAATTACCTTTAATTTTAAAATGTTGGAACTTGATACTTCATTGTTTTTTCATTAGCCTATGTTAATAAAAGATACTTTTCTGGTCAGTTTTGCTGCTTGCTTGGGATGCCTTTGAAAATGCAGGGTTATATCTACTTTATTTCCCCCTATCTACTTTTAAAGAGACTAGAATTGGGACATGCGAACTAAAAAATAAAACCTCAAAAATTTACTCGAACACCAAAAAAAGAGAAAATCCTTTGAAAATGCTATGATAACATTTTTTGAGTTTATTTTTGCAGATCCTAAAGGATAATGGGATTTATTTTGAACTCTTCTGTGATTTAGACAGATGGAATTTAAACTTAGAGGCTAATTCAGTATTAGAGTGTGACTAATGTGTTGAGGATTTGATGGAAAAAGAAGAGGCTGCAATATACATAGTCTTGGAATATTTTTAACAGTTGTTTGATGTTCTAGCGTGCAGTATGTCAGTCGTTGAGTCTTATGTGTTGCTCATAGGTACTGTACCAGGTAGAAGGATTTGTTGACAAAAACAATGACCTTCTCTACCGAGATCTGTCCCAAGCCATGTGGAAGGCCGGCCATGCCCTCATCAAGTCTTTGTTCCCCGAAGGGAACCCCGCCAAGATCAACCTGAAAAGGCCTCCTACAGCAGGCTCACAGTTCAAGGCATCCGTGGCCACTCTGATGAAAAACCTACAGACTAAGAATCCAAACTACATTAGGTATTTCTGGCACAAAAAGTTTCTGACAGTTCGAATGTGAAGGCACTCACAAGGAACATCATTTTCCTATTTGCTTAAATCTGTGTAGCCCAAGCAGAGGATAACTAAAGTACTTATAGGTCAAATAATACAGTATCTTGAGTTTGCTTTAAAATACTCCAGTGCCCTTTCCTCCTTCCAAGTAAGGAATTTAAAAAGGGGGTGAGGCTGGAAGTGTGGCAGGGGATAGGAATAGATACTCAATGAGTTTGGGTTGTTGGCACGTAGGGGCTCTCAACTTTCTGTATTTTTTTAATGACAAGAAACAGTATGTAAATTTTTGGGGGATAAGGGTTTTGCTTAAAACTTTTGTTGATTTCATTTTGGATTCTTGTTTTATTAACTTAGAGCACTGAAGCAAGTGGGGCTTTAATATTCTGGTGTTAGGAAATATGTACCTCTTTCTTTCTTGTGGGAGTTACAGGCCCAGGGAAAGTAATGATTTCTAAAACAATCTGAATTTTTTCAAAGCAAGAGAAAGGACTCCTTTAAAAGTATCCTGTCTTCTTTTTTTGCTTCCACGGCATCTTAGATCTCAAAGTTCAGTAAAGAACAACTAGGATTACAAGTGGCTATATGTATATTTGGTGAACTAGATAATAGAAGGTGTGTGTCTAATGGGTCACATTTCATAATATTGCATTACACCCACATACACCTTCTATCATTGTCTTTGAAAATTCAGTTATGAGGAAAGAGTGAAGAACATTTTTGTGTTTAGCTTGTTTACCTCGTATTATTTTGGTAACAATATAAATAGGCAGAATCCCCTAGTTTGATTACAATCAGGTTAGAACATATATTAAGTAAAAATTCTAGTTTCAAAAAAAGATAACCAGGAAGCTCTTTGTGATCAGTTGCTTTTCTTATTCTCAATTGAGTGGACGTCTTTTTAAATTTTTTTTAAAATTCTGTTTTATCGAGGTGTAATTTACATGAGGTGATATGCACAGATCCTAGATGAATGGCTGTTATTTTTCACCATTGTATACACTTCGGTAACCACCACCTACATCAAGACAGAACTTTCCATCACCCCAGAAAGTTCCTTTATTCCTCTTTCCTTTTAGCGGTTTTAATGTGTCTCTAAGAAGTCTTAATAAACTCTAAGGTTGCAAATATATTATCATATGTTTTTCCAGACTCTATAGTTTCAGATTTCATATTAAGGTCTATATTTTTTCTTATAATTATCCTGTTGTTCTGCCATCTTATATTGAAAAAAAAAAAAGAATCTCTGTCTTTCATTCATTTGACTTGAGGCTTTTATTGAAAATTAATTGAATGTATGTATAGGAGTCTAGGCCTTAACCCACTAGTCTGTTCCACTGATCTGTTTGTCTGTCCTTAAGCCAAAGTGTGGACATTATTTTTTTAATGTAAGAGGAAAAGCATATAAAACACCGTGGCCAAACGAAGTAAGGTTTAACTGTCCACATATTACATGTATGTGTGGAATTTATTTGAGGTTGTAGCTAGGCAGATGCAAACACCAATATTTCACAGTGTATTAATAGGATACAGAAATTACTGTAACTAAATCCAAAAATAACAATGGCTTAAAGAAGACTGACATTTATTTCTTATGTAACTTCTAAGTATAAAAATTCTAGGGCTATAGAGCATCTCCTTCTATTTTGTGGTTTTGCAGTTTCCAGAATGTTTCCCTTGTCCACATGGTCAAAGATAGTTCTCCACCATGTCAGAATTTCCAGGAGCTGTTAGCAGAAGATGAGCAAAGTGAGAGCAAGTCCCTATCCTTTTAAGGACACACCCAGAAGTGGTATACATTACTTCTGCTCTGATCCTAGTGGCCAGAATTTTAGTCACATGGTCACACCTATTTGCAAGGAAGGTTGGGAAATGTTGTCTTTCCTTGGGCAGCAAAGGCGGGAAATACAGGGATATAGGGAGACAGCAGTGTTTTTAATCTTTTTATTGAGATGTATTATATACATACAATATAATAAAGTACATGAATCTTAATTATACAACTTATGGAATCTTCATGTATACACCTATGTAACCCCATCCAGACCAAGATATAAAACATTTCCATCATCCCAGAAGGTTCCCTGGTGCCTCTTCCCTTTGATCTCTACCCTTACCTCTTCCCAGAGGTAACCAATACTGATTTCTCACTATAGATTAGTTTTGCTTGAACTTCACATAAATGGGATCATAAAATATGTACTCTTTTATGTCAGACTTTCATTCAACAAAGGGCGAGTGATATTTATCCAGGTTACTGAATATATTATAGTTGATGTATGTAGTGTTGTGTTAATTTTTAGGTTTTTATAAAATGACTTGAAATAATTTCAAAAGAAATGACCAAGTTTCTCAAGAGTAACAAATAATTACTTCACCACAAAATAAATATATATGATGCTTTGTAAAACACAGACAGATAAATACATAAGAGACAGAATTTAAAACCTAAAATTTTTGTGATCTTTTAGGTGTATCAAACCGAATGATAAAAAAGCAGCACACATCTTCAACGAGGCTCTAGTATGTCATCAGATCAGGTATCTGGGTCTTTTGGAGAATGTCCGAGTGAGGAGGGCAGGCTACGCCTTCAGGCAGGCATATGAACCTTGCCTAGAAAGATACAAAATGCTTTGTAAACAAACATGGCCTCATTGGAAAGGACCAGCAAGGTAAAAAATCAATCGATCATATTTAATAATGACATTTTAAAGCATACAGATAACATGTTGGTTTTTTCACAGGTTCTTAGGCAAAACATTCTATGAAAAGTTGGATGTAATCTCTGTTTTGTACCCTTTTCCATCAGGATACCATTTTGTACCAATTCTTGATTAATTATAGAAGTCTTGATTTTCTTTAAGGACAAAACAGGGCTTATTGAATCCTCATTTGGAACTTGTGTGTCAATAAAATTTCTAAAATAAGTAATGGCAAGTTAGGAGGGGATTTGTAATTGGTAAATATATTTGTGTAGAATCATAGAAGAGCATCTTGGATCACTGCTCTCAGCTCACTGGAGAATTAACCCCAGGGAGAGTTGGTGGATGGGCATGAGGGTCCCACTTTACCAGGTCTGTACCAATTGAGAAATAATTACAGGAGCAGATAGGGTCCAAAGTGTTAATGTTATTACTAGTAAAGCTATGTGGATGGGAGAATATGGCAGAACTCGGGGCCCTGTGGCTTTCAGCTCATCTGCCCTGAATTGCGCTCACCCATCCAGTGCCAAACAGAGTGCTGGACCACTGCGGGCCCATCCTAGGAAGTAGCCCCCGTGAGTTCTCCACATGCAGAGAGAACGTTAGTGCTAGGGGGTGGGTCACTGCCAAAAAGAAATCAGATCTTGCCTGTGTAATGACCTTTCTTCTGCTTTCACCAGTCAAAGAAGGTACCCCTTTTCTGTGGGCTATAGACGCCCTCCTGACTACTATAGGAAGGCCAACGTGCCTGTTTTATGGGCTTAGGCAGCAACTTGGGGATTTTTTATTTCACTTATACTGGTGTTACCTTCACATTCTCACTGGACTTGGCCTGTCCCAGGAACCTCGACAGTATTAGACAGTCACCCTGTGTTATAAGAAGATAAACTCCAGACATATGATTTTGTCTCTGGTGCATAAATCAATACCTAAATAACATAGGATTTGGGTTTCAGTTCCCACTGCTAATTTCCAAGGTATTATGGTTAACATGTACCGTAATACACAGAACATGTGTTCACTCCCTGCCTAGCACTTAGTCCACAGGTTGGTGGGGTGAAGCGAAGTTTAGTTTTAAAGATTGATGTTGAAACCAGGGTCCAGGATGGAGCAGTCAAAGCCAAGTCTAAGCCTCGCTCCCATTATATAAGGCCCATGTTTCATTGTACCCCATTAGTCTGGCTCTTAGCACTGCTCTCTCTCTAGCCCTGCCCACAGTCTGAGGGGCAGGAGCAGTGTTTAAAATGTTTTTAAGAATTAACTGAGTGAGTTCAAAATAGATCTGAGTTTCTTGTACAACCTCCAGGCTCTGATTGGTACTCGTTATGGGTATATTTGGTACAAGTCTTGCCTCTGCTAATGAAATCAAGAAATTGGCTTTAATACCACACTTTCTTAGACTATGTAGTTCTGAACCCAAATTTATATTTTTAATGTTTACTGGATTTGGTTGAATTTGTGGAATTCAGTCTTAATAATGCTTTGATAGAAGGACGCTTGTTGCAAAAGCAATTATACTTGGAAATAAAGCTATTTTTTGTACCATTGAGAACCTGATATTATGATTTAAGATAAGGTAAACTATTTTTGTAACTCAGAAAACTCATTGTTTTTATTGGTTTTTGTAGGGCTGGTGTGGAGGTTCTGTTTAATGAATTAGAAATTCCCGTGGAAGAATACTCCTTTGGTAGATCAAAGATATTCATCCGAAACCCAAGAACAGTATGTAATCAAAACCTTTATACTTTGAACTTATACTATAATTACACGGGCAGGTTCTTAAAGGATATTTCTGACATTACTGAGATGCTACCAAGACTGCCACATTCTTGTATTTATTTGCAAATATCCAAAAGAATGGGCAAATAAGGGTAAAGGATAATGGAAGAATGTGTATTTTTTATGAAACCTCAAAGTCTTTTTATCGGATAGGTTGTACGAGAAAGAAACCATAAAGAAACTTTTTATACAACAATAAAACTTGCCTAATTCATAGGAATTGGTGGTAAATTTCAGTCTAGATGTGTAATATCTGAAATATACAAACATTTAAGGAAAGACAACTCAATTATTTAGAGGTACATGAAGGCACTTAAATTAAAATTTTTTAGAAGTTAAAAGGTGCACTTAAAATTATACTTAGTAGAACTCCAAGAAAGTCTTTTTATAAGTGAATAGACTAGAATGAAGTATAATTGGTCTAGTAGTTGCTTGGTAATTGGAAATTTCTAGAATTTGTAAAGTGTTTAAATTGTTTAAGAAAAACTTTGCCAGCATCTCCATTTTATTAATAATCACATCATCACAGATAGTGTGAAGGCAAACCTACACTCAGTTCAGCACTTCTCTGATTTGTCGTAAATGCTGAATCACCAGAATCTGAATTCATCAAAATAGTTTTCGCATGGGCTTTTATCCATATTATCTCTAATTCAGACAGTTAGTGATCTTTTTTTCCAATGTGATTGACTCCAACATCATAATATTTTACCTCCTGAGGATATCTTTCTTATATGCCAGGAGTATTTGGTAGAATTTTGAAAAACCACCTATCATTTCTTATTAGTTATTCAAATTAGAAGACCTGAGGAAGCAAAGGCTTGAGGACTTGGCCACTCTCATTCAGAAGATTTATCGGGGGTGGAAATGCCGCACACACTTCCTGCTAATGAGAAAAAGTCAAATCGTGATTGCTGCCTGGTACAGGAGATACGCCGTAAGTCCCCAGCATTTTTAATCTGTAATAATGATGCTTACTCACGAACATTTGTTAGATACTTAACATGTATGTCATTTTTATGTATGTAATTATCCCAACAACCTCATGAAATAGGTGCTCTTAGGGTTCCTTTTTTTAAAGATGAGAAAACTAAGGCATGAACCATTAAGTAACTTGCCCACAATCACATAGCTACTGAATGGCAGGGATGGGATCTGAATCCAGGACAACTTAAGAGCTCAAGTTCAGTATTCCACACTGCCTCCCACTGATACAGATATAACAGGAAGTCTGCATCTTGAATTTGGTCATCAAATTAAAAGAGACAATGTTCTTTAACCCTTTGACTAATTATTTTCCAAAATAATGAGCTATTCTATTGCAGCAGCACTGAGAATGGTTTTAATCCCAGAAAACTAATGCCACAATTTAGTAGAATTTGGGGTTTAGTTAAAGGGTTAAATTTCCTCTAGTCCTCCAATATTTGGCCCTATTAACTATGGGAAAAGATTCAATAATAAAGTAATTCTATTTAATGGATATGGAATTTCTTCTAGCAGTTTCTTTTCTCACTTGATTATAGAGGTGTACCACAGGTTTGAGGGCATCCCGAAGGTTTATCTCAAGGCTAGCTTTGAACTTGAATTGTGTTCTCACAAAATGAATTTCAGTGATAAGAACATTGCTTCCAAATGCTTTTTCACTCTATACTTTTTCACTAGAGAGTGAGTTGGAAAATGCATTAAATTTGTAGTCAAATCTCCTTTAAGGTATTCTTCCTCTTTTTCAGCCCTAGAGCAGCTTTGGTATAAGTCAGTGTATAATCAGAGCACAACTTATGCTGACCTTTCTCATATAATATATTTTAGTGTATTATTTCCAAGTTTTAGAAATTAATGAGATTCTTAACTGATTAAGCTAAAGAAAAATTGCTTGGTCTTTAAAAGGATATCTTAAAATTTTCTTTCTCTAGTTAAAAGAGTATAACCAACAATACAAGTGTTAATGTATGAACTTATCCAGCTATATTAATGATAGATTTATTCATATGTATTCTGCAAAGGCCCAGAGGACTTGTTGTCACCCAGTATGGCTGCACATGGCAGTGATACTCGGCTCTTCTGCAGATTCATAATACTCTACTTTCTGTTTGCCTGAGAAAAGGAAGACCAATAAACAAATAACCAGTCCCTGAGGAACCCTTCTTCTCATTTCTTTTTTTGAGATCATTAACATCCAATTTAGAAGTGTACTGAATTTATCGATCTTGAATTCTACAAATATTTGAAACACCTATTTTTCAGGCTCTGGGGATTGCAGAGTGAACAAGACAACCTAATTTCTGACCTCACAGAGTTTTATATTTGGTGAGGGGCAATATGCAATTAAGCAAATAAATAATCAGAACAATTACAGATTGTGGTTAAATGCTAAGAAAGAAATAGAAAACTGAGGTAAAGAATAATAGGGATCTGGTATATAACTTTAGATATGATGATCAAAGAACACCTTCCGGAAGGGGCTACTTCATCAGAAGGATAAGAAGAAACAGCTAAGGCAAAGAACCAAGAATATCAAGTGGTATTTGCATCCCTCCCTGCCACCTGCCACTCCCCAGTATAGAGCTTTTGTTTCTCCATGTTTAAAAAAAAAAAAAGTCACTAGATGTATCATTAATTCATGATGGTAAGAGTTACAAGCAATATTAATTGTAGACTAAAAACAAGTAATAGCCTAGTTTTTAGGGAAAGTATTAATTTTGCTCTAGTATTATATCAATTTCAGAATTTGAACTAAATACCTCATCCAGTTAACTAACATGTTTTCCAAGCCAGTGATTAAACTCAGTATTTTCTCTCAACCAGATAACTCAAAGATTTTCTGAATACCCATTTTCAGTTACCGATTCTTTTAAAAATCCATATTCGGTGATAGTTCATGGTTCCTTGAGATGAATTTTAAAGTGAAGTTATTTTCGAGCCATTTGGGAATTAGAAAAGAAAACATGTACCAAATGGATGTCAGAAGTGATGATCAGATATTGTAGGAAACGTTTGTTCTTACAGCCATGGAATATTGCTCTGTGAGGAATCTTAGAGATTTTCCAGCTCCTCATTTGACAGATGAGGAAACTGAGGCCCAGAGAAGGTAGTGACTTGTCCAAGGTCCGAGTGTCCTCTTTGCCCTTCTCTCTGGTATCCTCTTTTGTTTTTTTCTGCTGCCCATAGGTCGATAACATCACCCTCCATTTCCTTTGATCTCCCAAAATGTAGCCTAGAGTCTTGGAAGGCATCTCTTCCTACTCAGAGAAAGGGAGCTGAGAAATCTAGGCATTCCAGAGTGTAAGAGTCACAGCATGACTTTAGCACTCTGAAAAGCTAAGAAATTTCATGGCAAATGCCCACATTCTAGTGACTATTCCACAGTAAATACAGTAGAAGCTCTCTTTTCTAGGGATAGTGTCCCAACCACTTCCACTCTCTCAGGCATCAGCCCTAGAGGTAAGAAATGCAGGCTTCTGGGCATTGAGTTTGCTGAGCCAACTCTTGGCCTGGAGCCTTCTGCTTGGAGCCTTACTGGGTCTTTGCTTCCTCACTTGAAAGGAACCTCTGCTGCATCTGAACTGCCTGCTGTGCTTGTATGTCTCCTGGGACCCTGTTCCCATTTCATACAGCTGACTTACATCCACTGTAAGTCCTTGAGTGCATGGATGGAGTCGAATTCATGTTTATATCCTCATGGTTCAATTAAAGGGCTATATGCAGAGTAGGAGCTCAATAAATAAAGCTAAGTCAATTAATAGACATTTAGTTAAATTCGTTAGCTGATTTCCCAGTTTGAGGCAGAGTAAAAGCGGCAAATCTAGAAAGAACCGGGGATGTGGAGGCTGGCATGGTGAGATGTGCACAGAGAAAAGAGAACACAGAAACATATGCAGAACTCAGTGTGTATTCATTCTTCAATACGCAGTGTGTATTCATTTAATGTGCATTTACAAAGTAGCTACCGTGTGTTGGACCCTATATTATATAACAGCATAATACAAAGAAGAGATGTTAATTATGGTGGGTCCTGAGACATATAAAAATTAATTATATTTAGCATCCTTAAAACATACTTTGGATTAACTGTACAGACATACCTCAAAGATATTGCGAGTTCGGTTCCAGACCGCAATAAAGCAAATATTGCAATAAAGCAAGTCACACAAATTTTTTGGTTTCCCAGTGCATATAATGTTTACACTATACTGTAGTCTATTAAGTGTACAATAGCATTATATCTAAAAAAACCAAAAACAAAAACAAAAAACCAATGTACATACCTTAATTAAAAAAATAGCCCTCATTTGAGCCTTCAGTGAGTTGTAATCTTTTTGCTGGTGAAGAGTCTTGCCTCAATGTTGATGAAAATGTAATATTTGCAAAGCACAATAAAGCAAAGCACAATAAAAACTAGGTGTGCCTTGATAATTTTAGATTTATTGATATTTTGATTTCTTTTCATATTGATTCCCAGAAGAATATGAGTGGTCAAGAGTTCATTGCACTAAGTGAACAAATACTTTTCAATCCTTGCGGTATATTTATTAGATATATAAATAGAGCTGCTAAGATCTTCCCCTTTCATTTTACAGCAACAAAAGAGGTATCAACAGATAAAGAGTTCTGCCTTGGTAATTCAGTCTTATATCCGGGGCTGGAAGGTGAGTTTCAAAGAAGTGAGCCTTATTTATTTGCGGGTTTTTAGGTTCTTCACAAAGGATGATGTCTTAAGCTCACCCTGCAGGGGAGAGCTCCCCGTCTCCTGTTTACTCTGTAAACAGTCAGGTGGAAAGAATAAATATTGTGGCCCAAGCTGGGGCCCTGGTGACCATGTCTTGGCTGCTTCCTTCTAACCAGCTTTCTTTTCAAGAGCTTTGTTCTCTGAGCAGGAAGACCTTGAAATAATTCTGTACATGATTTCAGTATCCTCTTGCCCCGTTTATGAGGGAAGCTGTAATTCAGAAGGCTGTTACATTGTTGCCTCCCCACCTGTGAGTCCTGCCAGGCCTCAGCACTCCAGCCCAGCAGTGCCCATAACTTCCCAGTAACCGTCTTGCTGGCTGCCCCATAATGATCAAAAGATCCTAAGCTCTAGCTGTTCTAGTGGGGATCACAGTGGGCGATCTAGTTCCAGATCCTTCTTGTCAAGGGGTTAGCAAACTACAGCCCACAGGTCAAATTTAGCCTACCTCTTGTTTTCCTACAACCTGAGAGCTAAGAATGTTTTGTATATTTTTTAAGCATTGTTAAAAAGAAAAAAGACAAAGAAGAATATTTCATGACATGTAAAAGTTATATGAGATGGTAATTTTGTATAAATATATACATGAAATACCAAGTTTATATAAAGTTTTATTGCTGCACAACCACACTCATTTATTTCATATCTTGTCTGTGGCTGCTTCAGTGTTACAGTGGCAGAGTTAAGTACTTGTGTCAGAGAACACATGACCTGCGAAGCCAAAAAGTTTTACCATCTGGCATTCTACAGAAAAAATTTACTGACCTCTGCTCTGAGTCATAGATACTTCAGAGCCTGTTCTGACCACTGCCCTTTTGAGAGATTTGGTGGAGTAGGCTGGATCTAACAGGGCTCCTTGAAGGTAGTTCCCAGGCCCAGACGCCTTCAGAGGGTAGAGTCCTGGGCCAGGAATCCAGCAATATCAACTGACTTGTGTCTAGGCCTGTGAGTAACCCAAGGACTTGGTAATTGTCTCACAGCAGATGCCAAAGTACAACTTTGAGCACGTAGAGTAAGTGAAATTGCTGCCTTCCTTGACCTAATTATTGAGTCCTGGGTCCAGTCTCCAGTCTAGAGACATCAGAAGCAGGATTCAAGCTCTACTTCCAAGTCAGGGATTCTCCTGGCACCCACAAAACTAGGTTTTAGCAGCTACTGGATAGAAGCCACTGGTTTGGGACCAGTGGAAATTGTATTTTAACAAATTTTTAAACATCTGTTGAATTAAAAATGCAGCTATAGTTATATCCCTGGACAACTAATAAAAGTGATAAAATAAATTTAGAGGATTATTGGAGATCTTCCAACCTCATTCTGAAAACTACTCCTTTTATTCGATATGCACCAGCTTACATTGCTGTCTGTGGTCACATTTGTTTCCTGTCACATGTTAGGATATGGGAGGCTGCTGTCCCAATCTGGTTTGGGGGCTACTCCTTTGTGCTTCATGATGTTTTGATTTACCACCTTCTCATAGTCCCTTTTGGGCTAATAAGCAACTTCTTTTCTTGATTTAAGCTATTAATTTTTCACTTGAGAATGTGTATTATGACTGTCTCTTCATGTATTTTTTATTCGAATCACTATGGATTCCAGTTTTTGGTTGACTTTCTATTTTTCTGGGTGATTTTGCACCTCAGGCCCGAAAAATCCTGCGAGAACTGAAGCATCAAAAGCGCTGCGAGGAAGCTGCCACCACCATTGCTGCATATTGGCATGGTACCCAGGTAGGCCAGAGACCACCCCCAGGAAGGCAGGGGTTCGGGAGTAACGTGTGGAACAACGGATCCTCTCGGACCCTCTCCTTCGGGGACAAAAAATGTTTCACTGGCTTAAGCTACTGAGCACGCATTTGCCTCTTGCTCTTTGCAACATTTTGGTGTGGGGCGGTGGCACACGCTTTTGCGTTTAGCGTTTACTGTTTGTTGGTGACCAGTGTCTTTCTTCTTTCTCCATTGAAAAGCAGCAGTAACCTTTCCTGCCTTAAACTTTTCTGTAACTCCTTTTCACATGCATCACAGGCACGAAGGGAACTGAGCCGGCTGAAGGAGGAGGCTAGGAATAAACATGCTATTGCAGTTATTTGGGCTTACTGGCTTGGATCTAAGGTACTTTACATGCACATCTCATCACTCCATCCTCAAATCTGCAATAATCAGTCTGTAGTTCTAGAATATCAGGGGATGAACGACTATAATTAATAGTGGCTCATACTGGTGCATGGCCTAGCAGCTGGGTCTAATAAACCTGGAGATGTTAGTGTCAGCAGTACATGGTAGGAAGCTTACGCATGTACAGGCAAAAAAGACTAATTGCTTACTAATGAGACACTAGTTGCTGTTTTTTAAAACTCTTAAGAAGTAACATGCATGTTTAATTTTTGCTTTTTTTTAAAATTCCTTTTTCTCTTCCCTGACATATAGTTGTAGTTTCTAGAGATTTTGGGGGCGGGGGAGCATGTTGAGAATGTTCAGGTTTGGGCCTTATTTGGTTTTCTGCAATATGTTGACAACAGAAACTCTTTTAACGCATGCCTTAAATATTAATCTATGAATGAAACTTTTTTAGGCTCACTGTGGCAGTTATTGATGATTATAAGCAAAATATTATATGTGGAAAGAATTATCATCTGTGATTTAACAGAAAGCTGTGTTCATGCAAAGCTAGCTTTAATTGCCACTGAAGAATCCCAGGAATTTCAGCATCAGCTGTTTGTTTTCAGAAACAAAGGCCTCCCAAAATGCTCTTGCTAATCCCCAGGCAGAGTCGTGGGCTCTGTGAACATTTCACAAACCCCAAGGGACAAGAGTTTTAGATGTTTTCGTTACTTAGAAAATCAAAGGTCATCTCTGCTAAAAATGTGTATTCCAGTTAGAAACACGAATATCAGTATAGTCCTATGTTTTTAAGTCTACCTTGTCAGCATTATAAGCCCATCTTGTGAGTAAAATAAGAAAAGCAACATTTGGCCCATGTTACCTAAAACTCATCAAAGTTGTTCATTTGTGTTTTCTCTTGAAAATTAGCGAAGAACAAACTAGTCCCTTTTATAAGCAGAGGACAATGTCCTAGCAGAGGCAGAGGGACTTTTAGAGAGAATTAACCCTGAGATTTCTGCACTGAGTGAGCTCGTTTCCCAGTCTGAGTATAATGTAATAAAAAATCAAAGCCTGTCTATTCCTTTCTTTTAAAATGACATGGCTTAGATTAATGTTTCTCTAATATTAATTTTTTAAACCTATAAGTTGTTCCATTTTTTATCTTGTTTCAGTATATTTCCTCGTTTGGGGCCTTAGCTAATATTGAATTTCGATACATGCTACTTCTAGTTTGCTACTTGGAAAGAATTTCAAGTTTTGTGGGTTTTTTTGAACTTTAGGAGAACAACTTTTATTCTTTCCAGTTTTCTAAATAGTTATTCACCAGAGATGTCTTTTTATACATCCAAATTAATGAACTCAGGAATTCCCTCCACTCCTCACCCCCCACCCCACCCCGTTGTGCTGGCAGCAAAGGGAAGTCTACTGAAATTATTAGGAGGCACTCATAGTTCTAAAGGTTTGATAAAGGAGGGAGGGAAAACAGGGGAGAAAAAAGGAGAAGAATGAAAATAAGGGGTCGGAGGAGTGCTTACCTTGGGTACCACACAGATTGCCCTCCTCTGAAACAGTCTCAGCTTACTAAAAATAAAGGGATTGCACCAGCCTGACACTGATTCTTTGGGTTTAAATGATTATGCACCGTTCCTCTGTCATTCTGAAATCCTTATTCATAAATTGGCTCTTCTATTTGGCGGGGTGTCTTTTCCTGGTCATTTGTGCTGTCTGCATTGGGCTGTCTCTTTTATTTACCATCTAAAACATTCTAGGCTCGAAGGGAGTTGAAACGCTTGAAGGAGGAGGCTAGGCGTAAGCATGCTGTTGCTGTCATTTGGGCTTACTGGCTTGGACTGAAGGTACTTCCTCAACCCCTTCTTTCTGTCCAGAGTGGACTCAATAAAGCCTAGCATCTACTAACCCTGAGGAAATGATTGATTATGCTTACTGATGGTCTGCACAGTCTCTTACAATGTCATCTTGCCTAATTTTGTTTCTTTTTGAGAATAAACCTGTACACTAATATTTTCTAATTTTATTGTGGTGTATTTCTTTAAATAATAGATTTAAAGTGATAGCAATGTAGCATATTTTATCCAAGACATTTTCTTATCCAAGTTCTGTTTTATGTTGTTGGTTTTTTTTTTTTTTTTTTTTTAGGGGGGACGAAGTGCCTTTTTTTTTTTTTTTTTTTTAATTCATGAGACAGAATCACAATAGTTGAGCTAAAAGCTGATCCACCGTCTACTGTGACCAGCCAGGGGATATCAGGCTTTTGTTTCCCTTTTTCTGCTTATTCTGCTACAATGATGGCTCCTGAAGCAGAGCTTTCTTCATAGTGACCATTATTCTAATTGTTCTCTAATTGTTCAGCATAGAAACCAAGAGGTTTCATTTAAATTTACAGATTTAGATGAGTAAGACCAGCAGTGGATCATTCAGGTTAAGGAAAACTTTAAATTCAAATGTCTTCTGGTTCAGGGCAGGGTTTACTTCAGAGTAATGCTTGCTAGTTTAGGTAAGGATGCATGTAAGTAAATAGGATTCTGGGCTCCAGAAAGCCTTAAGAACACCTTCAGAGAGGATAAGGATTTTGTCTTCCGAATATTTAACTACTCATCACCTTAGGGAGCCATCCATACTGTCTTTTGGGGATAATAAGGCCCTATTGACACTATTGTTAGTTATTTTTACTTTAATATTATAACAATTCATCTTTTTCTAAATATTTGAATATCATCCAGGAAACCATTGACTCTGAATCTGAACAGCATTAGCAGTATCCATAAACACTGCTTTGAATAATCCGCATTTTTCCCTGAATGTTTAGCTTATAACCTTTTAGAAAATTAAACTTTTTGATTATATTGACTATTCATCAAGTAATTTCTGAAGTAATTAAATAACTATGAATTAAGATGTTTCAAGAACTACTTTTTAAAAAAATCATAACTAAGGATTTTATTTCCCATTTTATTTACATGTTTGAGTTTACATTCTAATTTTCATAAATGGAAAGAACAAACAACATTGAGTCAAGATCTTTACTCTGTAATGACTTCTACCAGCACCGTCACGTTTATCTTCAGTTTTCTGGGTTTAACTAACTGCATATAATTTCAAAAATACTTTCATATTAGTAATGCGTGCTAGCAACCTATAAGCCAAGTTGAGTTTGTAGGTGAATTCTATTTTAGCTGAAGTTAACTGAGCTAATTAGACATAACTGTCTTTTTTTTTCCAGTTTCAGACAAAACAGAGGTATTTTCATGTTTAACAGAACCATTATTATTGTTATGAAGTAAAGTTACACTTCTTTGAAGTCGAAGAATGAAATAATTTTGTACTTTTTATTATAAAGAATTGTTGATAATGATCAATAGTTTTGCCCTTTTAAGGGACTTGATTCTTATAGAATTGATTATAAAGTTCAGTGGACCCTTTTGGGACTCCAGAGTCCATGATGGAAACCTATTCTGTATGTCAACATGTTGTCACTAGGCCTTTTCTGTAGGTAGCTATTGTTTCAGGAGAACGGGCCTGTCCTATGAATATCAAAAAACATGTTGCAGTGAGCTCAGTTACAATGACCTTCAGCTAAATGTAGTAAGACTTCTAGTATATTTCTAAGGATATGTTTTCATGAAACCTTACTTCTTTAACTTCTGCTTTCCTACACTATTATAACTTCAGGAGCCAATTAATAGGTATCAATTCTCCCTTTCCCTCTAACCTTGTAAGTTTGAAATCTGAAATGCTTATGAATCGAACAACTCCATGGCTATAAGAGAAATGATAATCGGTAACATAGAATATGAATAAAAGGAAGCACTGTCTGTCTGATGTGTGGAAGAATTTTTAAACCTGAGTAATATGCAGGTGTAGAGAATGAGTCTGGCACTCAATTGCCCAGAGGGACCAGGTCACAAGGGTAAGAGAAGTAGCAGGTGGAAGGTGGATTAGAATGATGGGGCCTCATGTGGTTTGGAGCATGCAGTTAGCTACTTGGTCCTTGTCATGTGGGGACGGGGCTCACTGTTGCTGGATCTTAGAAAATTTTAAGAGAAACTTGTAGTCTGAATTCCTATGTGAAGTTGTTAATTTAAAATACGCATATAAAACATTTTTCTACAAACTGAATTTGGTTAGTATGTTGCTAATTTACCACCCCTAATGTAGAAATATTTTGAACATGTGCAGTTAAACCCAGAACAGTAAAGACAAAAGAAAGAGGTACATAAAGTCTGAATTATTCAGATTGGCTGATATTTTGCTAAATTCTAACTCTCCCATTTATGACTGGATAATAAAAATATTTAAGTTTTCCCCTCAATTTAAAAATTATTCATTCATTCAGCAGACACCTCCCTCAGTTATTTTATTTGTTAGACATTAGTATACAATGTAAATAATGACAGTGTAACAACAAAGAAATAGGTAAACTAAAACTATAACATCTTAAGCACAGTTATAGTATTCATTAGAAAAACTGGTAAGAGTAGGGATGAGAGATCGATGCCATTAAATGAAAGATAACGATAGTTCAAATTTTTTTTTTTTTTTTTTTTTAATTCTTAGTTACCTTCAGTTCTCAGTGTATAGTACTGAAATCCTATCTTTATATATAAGGCATTTTTTGCCTTTTGCAAGCAATTTCAAGTGAAAATTACCTTATATAATTTTCTGAAATGTATTTTGATTTATGATGAGTTTGCAGCTATACCTGTAAAATGTTTCTTGTCGAATCATCAGGTTCTTTAAAAACTAGTTAAGAATATTTAAAATATCAAAATATTCTGATATTATAATTTTGCATCTCTTAATTTCTTTTTCTCTACTTAAAATCCACTGTGTCAACATGCTTCAATTATTTTACTACATCA
>NW_011888783.1:3115012-3124019 GCF_000151845.1 Pteropus vampyrus | reverse complement strand
GTATTTTCATGTTTAACAGAACCATTATTATTGTTATGAAGTAAAGTTACACTTCTTTGAAGTCGAAGAATGAAATAATTTTGTACTTTTTATTATAAAGAATTGTTGATAATGATCAATAGTTTTGCCCTTTTAAGGGACTTGATTCTTATAGAATTGATTATAAAGTTCAGTGGACCCTTTTGGGACTCCAGAGTCCATGATGGAAACCTATTCTGTATGTCAACATGTTGTCACTAGGCCTTTTCTGTAGGTAGCTATTGTTTCAGGAGAACGGGCCTGTCCTATGAATATCAAAAAACATGTTGCAGTGAGCTCAGTTACAATGACCTTCAGCTAAATGTAGTAAGACTTCTAGTATATTTCTAAGGATATGTTTTCATGAAACCTTACTTCTTTAACTTCTGCTTTCCTACACTATTATAACTTCAGGAGCCAATTAATAGGTATCAATTCTCCCTTTCCCTCTAACCTTGTAAGTTTGAAATCTGAAATGCTTATGAATCGAACAACTCCATGGCTATAAGAGAAATGATAATCGGTAACATAGAATATGAATAAAAGGAAGCACTGTCTGTCTGATGTGTGGAAGAATTTTTAAACCTGAGTAATATGCAGGTGTAGAGAATGAGTCTGGCACTCAATTGCCCAGAGGGACCAGGTCACAAGGGTAAGAGAAGTAGCAGGTGGAAGGTGGATTAGAATGATGGGGCCTCATGTGGTTTGGAGCATGCAGTTAGCTACTTGGTCCTTGTCATGTGGGGACGGGGCTCACTGTTGCTGGATCTTAGAAAATTTTAAGAGAAACTTGTAGTCTGAATTCCTATGTGAAGTTGTTAATTTAAAATACGCATATAAAACATTTTTCTACAAACTGAATTTGGTTAGTATGTTGCTAATTTACCACCCCTAATGTAGAAATATTTTGAACATGTGCAGTTAAACCCAGAACAGTAAAGACAAAAGAAAGAGGTACATAAAGTCTGAATTATTCAGATTGGCTGATATTTTGCTAAATTCTAACTCTCCCATTTATGACTGGATAATAAAAATATTTAAGTTTTCCCCTCAATTTAAAAATTATTCATTCATTCAGCAGACACCTCCCTCAGTTATTTTATTTGTTAGACATTAGTATACAATGTAAATAATGACAGTGTAACAACAAAGAAATAGGTAAACTAAAACTATAACATCTTAAGCACAGTTATAGTATTCATTAGAAAAACTGGTAAGAGTAGGGATGAGAGATCGATGCCATTAAATGAAAGATAACGATAGTTCAAATTTTTTTTTTTTTTTTTTTTTAATTCTTAGTTACCTTCAGTTCTCAGTGTATAGTACTGAAATCCTATCTTTATATATAAGGCATTTTTTGCCTTTTGCAAGCAATTTCAAGTGAAAATTACCTTATATAATTTTCTGAAATGTATTTTGATTTATGATGAGTTTGCAGCTATACCTGTAAAATGTTTCTTGTCGAATCATCAGGTTCTTTAAAAACTAGTTAAGAATATTTAAAATATCAAAATATTCTGATATTATAATTTTGCATCTCTTAATTTCTTTTTCTCTACTTAAAATCCACTGTGTCAACATGCTTCAATTATTTTACTACATCAGGAGAGGCACTTATAAATTTACTTATTCTACCTATTTTCATTTTGAATAGAGGTGTATCTTCTTTATGGGCGTCTGCTGGCCACATATTAACCACTGCATTCTCCTTTTTAAAGGTACGTAGGGAATACAGGAAATTCTTCAGAGCCAATGCTGGAAAGAAAATTTATGAATTTACGATTCAGAGAATTGTAAGTTTACATTTTGTATATGACTCATTAGCATTATTGGATTAACTAGTTAATGGGACCAACTCAATAATTTATGACTTATTTGGTAACAAATCATAACTGTGACACTGAGAGATTGTGACTTTTTAAAAAATCATTTCCCCTCAAATTCAGGCAGAATTCTGTCCGAAAGAGTTATTTGTGGCCTGTACATAATTAGTAAAATGTTCTTATTTGACAGAGAGAGCATACTTTGAGGAAAGCGAACTCAAGAAAGCCAGGTGTCTTAGTTCAGGCTGCTACAACAAAAATACCCTAGACCGGGTGGCTTAAACAATAAACCTTTATTCCTCACAGATCTGGAGACTGGGCAGCCCAAGATCAGGGTGCCAGCATGGTGTGGTTCTGGTGAGGGCCTCTTCTCATTTTCCTCACAATGGCAAAGAAACAGAGAAAGAGAATCAAGCTCTTTTCTGTCTCCTCTTTTAAGGGCACCAGTCTCATCATGGGAGCTCCACCCTTATGACCTCATCTAAATGTAATTACCTCTCAAAGGCCCCGTTTCCTAATGCCATCCCATTAGGGGTTAGGGTTTCAGCATATGAATTTGGGGGAAATACACCACCAAACTGCTGCTGCAAGGCAAGTTTGGCAAACAAGTTAGTGGGTAGAGAGGTGAAGGAGAGCAAGGCTGTGCCAGTCTGCCAGGACAGACTCTAAAGTTCCCCTCTGCCTTTCAGAGGAGTACAAACTCTGGAGCTAGCTTGCTCTGCCACTTACAGATGTGTGACTTGGGCAAGTTCCTTAACTTCTAGGAGCCTGATTTCATCATCTGTAAAATAGGGATAACAGTAGCACTGAGCTCATAGATTAATTGTAAGGATTAAAATGAAATAACAATATAAAGCTCTTAACAGTGCCTGGCCCATACTAAGTACTGTTGAGCAGTGCTGTCCAATAGAACTTTCCGTAGTGAGGAAAATGTTTTATACCTTTGTGGTACAGTAGAATAGCCCCTAGCAACATATATGGCTGTTGAACACTTGAAATGTAACTAATGTGATTGATGAACTGGATTTTTAATTTTATTTAATTTTAATTACTTAAAATTTAAATATAAATAACCACATGTGACTAATGGCTAAAACAGTACATCTGGCTACTGTTAGCTGGTGTTAGTATTAGTGTAAATATTAATATTAGTGTTATTAGTCTTCTCTCTTAAACATTTGGTAGAGCTCAGATTTCCCCAACCAATACGAAGAGTGGGATAGAGACTTTCCAGAGGAGTTTCAGAAGTTTATGGACTAAAACGTGCTAAATTCCACTAAAGACTGCTTTGTTTGATTCTGGTTTATGTATATCAATATTTTTTCTCATGTATTTTACTCATCTGGTATTTTCTGTCAAACCCAATTCAGGTGCAAAAATATTTCTTGGAAATGAAAAATAAGATGCCTTCCTTATCTCCAATAGACAAGAATTGGCCATCAAGACCTTACCTATTCTTGGATTCTACTCACAAGGAACTAAAAAGGATTTTCCATTTGTGGAGGGTAAAAAAATGTCTTGTTATGTTTTTTCGGAGACTTCTTATCATATATTTTGAGCATTTAAGAAGTGTTTTATGGAAGCAGATTTTTACCAAATTCTTCCTCTGGCCTGGAGGAGAATTACTTGAGAACTTTGATATTTTTCAATCACGCACTGTACTTGGCCTTCGTGAGAAAGCCTAGAGCAGCCAGGTGTCCTGCTGGTAGTCTTTCTGTGGTTGGAAACGGGGTGGGGAGCAGATGGCTGCATTGTCTTTCCCTTTCAGATTCCGGTTACTTTCAAGTAGTTCAGGTTTTTTTGTTTTTGTTTTTGTTTTGTTTTGTTTTCCATTCTATCTAAAAGAATCATAGTAAATAGGAAATAAAAATCATTAAATTTGAACATTTGAACATCTTCACATGATGTAGTTAAATCCTGCAAGTTAGGAGTTTACTTTGGTAAGATTTATTGAACGCATACACAGACATACATGTGAACTCAGACATTTTGATGGACTAGAAAAACTTTAAAATCCCCTCAGAGACATTAAAGGGATTAAAATTTCTATTTGATGTTGCCTTATATTTTGGCTCACTCAATTTTATATGAGAGCATAACATGTAATTTAGGTGTTGCCTGGCATGGGGTACTTGTTTAGGTGTCGACTTTATTTTAATAACTTAGTTGATAAATGGAATGCTAAATACATATAGGTATCAGAAATAATAAAATCATTGGATTGAAGGCCTTATATTTAGTAAGTGAATGACTGATGGATACATCTTCTGGGAGAAACTCTTTTTTGCCCAGGAATGTAGGCTTGTTCCTTACGAGAATCATGTATGTGTAGAGTGACAGCGTCACTAATTAGTGTAATGGTTGGTACCAGCACAACATATGAAACTGGATTCTGAGTTCTGTTTCCTAACTTAGTGAGTCAATTTGGAGAGATTCACCAATGTTTCATGTTCATCTCCCCTTTTGAGTCTGACACAGAAACTATTTTCAGAAGTAACGATGGGGAGTTGCTCATGCTGGGGGCCTGCTCTGCCTCTGCCCTCCCCTGGCTCCGAATCTCACCCTCACTTCCCTCAGATGGCGGGTGGAGAATGAGAGAGGTGTGTTTATTCCTGAAAGGGTGGGCAGCAGTGCTAACACCCCTTTATACAGTTATGTTGGTGGTTCTCAACCACATCTGTTACTAAATTTTTTAGAGAGGTCATCTAAAAAACTTGGCCCTGCTCCTCCCACCACCCCCTGTCTCCTTTCATTGCAATCTCAGAATTGGGGTGAAGAGGAGATTTCTCAGGTCTCATGTCCACATTGTAAAATGGTAGTAGGGGATTTGGAACAGTGTTTTTCAAACTGTAGGGTCATAGCGCATTTCTGGGTCATGAAATCAATTTAGTAAGCTACAACCAACATTTTTAAACGAAATAGAATAGAAAATGATAGAGTGCGTGACGTATTGAAAGGATAAGTATTGTGTGTGTGTAAATGTGTGCACCAGCTTGTGCTGTATGATGTTTTTCTCACTGTGAATCTGTAAGAGTGTGGCAGCCTCAGGACTGAAGAATACCCAGGGACTGACGTCATCGTGGGAAGAAACGACACCCCCATCAAGGCCTAGGCCAGCAGGGCCCTTGTATGTTTTGAAGAAGCATCCCAAATTCTGCACTATAAGCAATGAAACCCACAAAAGAAAAATGCTATTGTCTTTTTAAGTGAATACTTTATACACATTCACTCTTATTCTTGCTGCTGTTAAATTGGTTTATTATATGTAAGAATGAGTAATGATTTATTTATATAAGCAATATCTTTTTTTTCTTTTTTTTGTATCTCGCAGTGTAAAAAATACAGGGACCAATTCACAGACCAGCAGAAACTTATTTATGAAGAGAAACTAGAAGCCAGTGAACTCTTCAAAGACAAGAAGGCTTTATACCCATCTAGGTACTATGGCTTTGCTTTACTCATAAAAGTCAATATTTTAAAAGTTTCTCAAATATATTTGTAGGTCTTTTCTAGTAGGGTTTGATTTCAGTAATACACGAGAAATTTTTAATTCTATGAATTATTTTATGAGCAGCTGGATATGAATAACAGACACATTGGAGCAAGGGCTTCTGAACTATAATGAAATGAGATTACCTTTATTGATTTTATTCCATTGTCATAAGCTTGAACACTTAACTAAATAATTGGAAGTCACCATTTAAAATAATATATAGTATAGGCTATTCAGATAAATTTACATTGGAAATTCCTGTTAGTTTTCCATGGTTTTTAGAGACTATGTGATCATTTAGAATTCCAATTTCTGTTGGCCATATACTGCAATCACCATTCCAGTCTTCCTACTTTATTTAATAAGCTGGATCAGAATCTCATTTTTAAGATAAATGAAAAGATGAGCTAGCATATCACTTTTTGAGTGTTGTTTAAGCACTGGCCTTTGGTGGCCTTTGGTCTGCTGACTCATTGAGCATGACTGGTGGCCTGTGCAGCAAGTTCAGTTCCTTTAGTATAGATACCAAGTACTCAGTGAAAGAAGGAACACTGATTACAAGTTTGCCCAGTGAACTCCTTGGTAAAGACTGCTCATCTCACATTTCCTAAGTTCATCATTTCCCCGCAGAATTCCTATCCCTTTTTCATCTGGTATTTATTAAAAAAAAAAAAAAAAAATAGATTGTATAATTTCAAGCCAAATCTATAACAGCTTTTAGTTTCTCCCAAAGAATGGCCTAGAAATAAAAATGCATTATATGCTAAGTATATTTACATTTATTACATATGGTGTGTTTATATTCTCTATGTCTTCACACATTTGAAAGCTCTTCCTTTTAAAGGATTAAAGAACATAAGTTGCCAGACTCATTTGGTTTAAATATTTTAAATGACACAGATTCCTTGGTCAGCTGATTTGGCTGTTTGACTTTCCTAAGTCAAACAGTGTCAAAATTCAAAGTTGTCCAAAGTGCCTGCTATCTGTAGCATATTCAAATAGAAAAATTGTCTCTGCTTTCTCCAGCAACTAATTTTATTTAACTTTTTCTTTATATATTTTTAAATTACAGAGTAATCTTCTTAATTAACATTCCCTCTGGATGACTCTTCAGAAACTGGGGAGAGAAAAATGCATTTTTGAAGAAACAAATTCAAAGGCTCTTAGCACTCTTTATTAAAAACATGTTTGATTATGAACAACAACAAAAAATATTAACGTCAAGCCAATTTTTTTCTGGGTGGGCGGAGTGTTTCATCAGTGTTCAGGGATAGTGGCACACTTACCCCTACAGCAGTTTGAGGAGTGGAATAATTTACCCTCCCACCACTGTGTGAAGCAGCAGCCTTCATGGGTGCGGGCCTTTCCTACCCTGGTTGCTGTGAAACACTGACCACCCACGTGGATTTTTCTTCCCCATCCTCCACCTACAACACAGGCATGTAAAGTTGTATTTGCAAATGGCCAGAACTTTATAGCTCAAAATGAAGCTGCAGAGTTGGGTTTTGTTGTTGTTGTTTGGGTTTGTTTTGTTTTGTTTTGTGTCTTTGAAGAAGCTACCCTGACTGTCTCACCACAATTCTTTAGGGAAATTGATATTTTAGTGTTATGTGCACGATTATGCCTTTTGTAAGAAGTAGAAGGAAAACTGCTCTGATTCTAAATGTTGACCTCGGCCACTTCTCTCCATGGAGGGGTGTATCCTAGGAGGAAAGGCCTGATTTTTCTTTCATATATTGCCTCTTTAGAGCCAGAATTACATGATAATGTTAGTTGTTCTATAGTTTTCTTCTGAAGTGGTTGCTCTAGATCTGTTTTTTTCCCAGAAGGCCTATTGATTTTCTTACTCTCAAGAAAAAGAAATTTTTTTCTTTGGATCAGGTGATGGTATGATTTGTGCTTTTTTCCATTGCTACATATTGTTTAAAGGCATTTATACATTTTTTTTTTGTGTGGGTAGCTGTCAGCAGATTAGAAGGAATTGTCTTTTCTTTTACATGAGACCCTGGGCTTGGGTTGTAGTTGTCATTCTTGTGATTTCTATATTGATTATTCCATGTGATAAGATTTTTATCAAAGTCCCACCTACCAAATGGCATGATCACATCAAAAATATATTTGAAATAGGGTTAAGTTTCCATTTCCAGCTTATATTTAGGACAGGTACAACTATAATGTATAAAATATATCAAGTAAGTTAACTTTTTGTGAAGCTGTCAGACACTCTTTGGAATCAATTGACCTGTTATCTTTTTCCAGTGCTGCTTCCATTTGCAATCACTTCTAATGTGAGGGAATTTTTTTCCCTTTAGCGTTGGGCAACCATTCCAAGGGGCTTACCTGGAAATCAATAAGAATCCCAAATATAAGAAACTCAAAGATGCCATTGAAGAAAAGATTATCATTGCTGAAGTTGTGAACAAAATTAACCGTGCAAATGGGAAGGTAAAAATGCTAACCCTGAAGACTTGTAAGAAGTGTTTTATCAGTTGGGACAGTCATCTTTAGTTTTTTGAATGTTAAAACTTACATTTTATATTCTCAGCAGAGTTACTGTGAAGGGAGCTGTTTTCCCTTACCTTTATTTAAGCTTAAGTGGAATTTTGCTTGTTTTCTGAAATTTTTATGAATTAAAATACATCGTCTCTGTCTTTTAGTGTGTTCTTGGTTTATATAGGTATGCACGCTGAAAGATATTGGAATAAAATGTGTATTTCTGCAAATAGCTAATGCTTTAAACCAGTGGGCCATTTTGGGGGTATTGATTTTACATCCTTTTTTTTTGTTTTTTGTTCTAGAGTACATCCCGGATTTTCCTCTTAACAAATAATAATCTCCTTCTTGCTGATCAAAAGTCTGGACAGATCAAGTCAGAAGTTCCCCTGGTGGATGTGACCAAAGTATCGATGAGCTCACAGAATGATGGCTTCTTTGCCATCCACCTCAGAGAGGTAAAGATTCGACTACTGACTTGACTGAAAGATCTCTGCAATTGTCCAATCTCTCAGCCATTGATTTAAAATTTTCCACATCGAATAATCCTATTACATGAAGTTTATATGTCCTTATTATTGATTTGCAAATTTTGGCTGTATTGACTCCGATGTAAATCTCAGGCTTGGTTTTTCAGTAATTGAATAAGATTAATCACTTTTATTGCCTTGTTCACTTGAGTTCTAATTTTCCTGAATAGCTTTTGTTTACACCCACTATGGTGTCCATTATTTTGAAACTATTGCAAAGGAGTATCAAGATGTTTTAAATTATGCTTCTTCCTGCTATTTCTTCTATATACCAATTTAGTGAATGTCTTCTTCATTTTTAATTTGGGAGTTTTTATTAAAGAATGTAACTACAACAAACAACTGCCTAATAATTTGGACCTAAAGATTTTTTAATGTTATGTGCTTTTAGCTTGACCGAGACCACCTGACTTGAATTGGTTAAGCAGTGGTTAAGAATATAAGCTCTGGAGTTTATATTCACTAACTTTACAATGACCTCGGCCGAGTCATTTCGCTTTCATGTGCCTTCCTAATTTTTCTCCTCTTTAAAATGGGGATGATAACAGTACCTACTTCATAGTGTTAAAAGGATTAAATGAAATACTATGTAAAGTGCTTAACGTAACACTTGTCACCTAATAAATAGTCACTGAATGAGCAGATATCAG
>NW_011888783.1:3068967-3114962 GCF_000151845.1 Pteropus vampyrus | reverse complement strand
ATGTAAATCTCAGGCTTGGTTTTTCAGTAATTGAATAAGATTAATCACTTTTATTGCCTTGTTCACTTGAGTTCTAATTTTCCTGAATAGCTTTTGTTTACACCCACTATGGTGTCCATTATTTTGAAACTATTGCAAAGGAGTATCAAGATGTTTTAAATTATGCTTCTTCCTGCTATTTCTTCTATATACCAATTTAGTGAATGTCTTCTTCATTTTTAATTTGGGAGTTTTTATTAAAGAATGTAACTACAACAAACAACTGCCTAATAATTTGGACCTAAAGATTTTTTAATGTTATGTGCTTTTAGCTTGACCGAGACCACCTGACTTGAATTGGTTAAGCAGTGGTTAAGAATATAAGCTCTGGAGTTTATATTCACTAACTTTACAATGACCTCGGCCGAGTCATTTCGCTTTCATGTGCCTTCCTAATTTTTCTCCTCTTTAAAATGGGGATGATAACAGTACCTACTTCATAGTGTTAAAAGGATTAAATGAAATACTATGTAAAGTGCTTAACGTAACACTTGTCACCTAATAAATAGTCACTGAATGAGCAGATATCAGTGAATAGTAATCATATTTAGGAACATGCACCTAGCTAATAGTGCACCTATCTAGCTGATTCTAAACTTAGAAAGACTACAATAAGCTTAGTTATCCTGTTTTCCCAACTGTGAATCTTAACCTAAATGGAGCACATCAGATCCTATGTCAGTAATTCTGAACCTCGATTACACATTAAATAACACTAATGCCCTGGCCATACCCCCAGTTCAACCAAATCAGAGCTTCTTGGAATGGTACATAAGCATCCTATTCTATTAAAGCTCCCCAGATGAGTCCCTTGTGTAGTTAAGGTTCCGAGCCACTGCCCTAGTATATTTGTTGGAAATGTTATTGTTATTTTTTTTTTTTAACCAAATCACTGAGGAGTTTTTGAAGCAGCTCTTTCAGAATGAGTTATAGGTTAGGTCAGTGCTTCTTGAACCTGAATGTGCAAACAGATCACCCAGGGATCTTGTCCTGAGTTCATATTCAGTGGGCCTACAGTAGGGCCTCAGGTTCTGCTTTTCTAACAAGCTCCCAAGTGATGCTGATGGTGCTTCTGGTCCATTGAACAACTGTGAGTAGCAAGGGGTTAGGTAACCTTCCTAAAGTGCTCTGAGCAAGTTGGAAGGAATACTGCTTTTGTAATTACTGTTTATTGAGAAGAATGGATTTCAGTAGCTGATGTTTTAAAGAGGCTGTGAATATGTTTTCAATCAAACCTGTGGACATTTACCTCCTAAGCTGTCTTTAATTATGATAGTCTGACTCTGGGTTTGTCTTTTTAGGGCTCTGAAGCAGCTAGTAAAGGAGACTTTCTCTTCAGCAGTGACCACCTGATTGAAATGGCCACCAAGCTCTACCGGACGACTCTCAGCCAAACCAAACAGAAGCTCAATATCGAAATTTCTGATGAGTATGTTTACGAATTGCGTGCATATACCTTTTCACTTTCACTTTTATTGTTTTAGTTGAGCAGTCAGATCACATTCATTTGTACAACCACTACTTATTAAATATCGAGCACATGTCTGGCATTCATTCTAGATGATGGGTGGGAGGTGAAGGACTCTGACCAAGGTTCCGTTTTCATGCACCTGACATCCTAGTGGAAGAGACCAATATGCACAAATAAAATAATAACTAGGTGACACAATTTTGGTTAGTGTCAAGTGCTTATGGAGGGGAATAATAGAAGGCGAGTTAAGGGTCAGAGGATATCATTTCTGATATGGAGATCAGGGAGTCCTCTTTTTAGTGACATTTGACTCAAGACTGGAATCAAGGGAGCAAGACAGGCAGCAATCTAGGGAGATGCCTTCCAGGGCACAGAAGGAGCAGGTGCAAAGGCCCAGAGACATGAGTGAGGTTTGTGGCAGAGTGAAATGATAGAAAAAGACCCTGGAGAGAGAAGCAGGAGCCCAGCCATGTGGGAGCTTGGTAGCTGAGGTAAAGAGTCGAGATCTTACTGAGAATAATGGAAAACTAATAACAGGTTTTGAGCAAGGGTTTGGAATGATCTGATTTATTGTTTTCAGAGATCACTTTGGCTATAGTGTGGAGAGTAGCTATAGGGAGGCAAGAGTAAAAGCAGAGAAAATAGGAGCTTCTCTGAGCTGTCTAGGGTGAGAATGATGTGGCTTAGGCTAGGGTGTGAGTGGGAGGCAGTGAGAAATTGTCAAGTTCCCCATGTGGTTGAAGGTAAGCAAGAGAATTTATTAACAGATTGGATGTTAGATTTTGGACCTGAGCCCAAATGGCAGTACTGTTTTTGGGGGGTGTCTGGGGTGTGGTGAAACCAAGAGTGCTGTTTTGGATGTGTTATATTTGCATGGCCTTTATTTTCACATAGATAACTAGAGTATAGAATAAGCATTCCATGTTGACAAGAGTTCAGTAGTGCTAAGACTGTATAAATTTGAAATGTGCATATTTTACTTTACATTAAGGCTCTAATTATAGACATTATTTGCATGCAATTTGGAGGCCCCCTCATTTATTAAATCCATCAATATAAGATTATTTGAATGAATTCGAGTTACGTTGTTTGCTGTTTAATGATTACTTTTCAGTAGATTGTTTACTATTTGCTTAAGTACTTTTTTGCATATAGTAAAAATTTATGTAACCAGATTGTTCAGGAAATGATTTTATCTTCCAATTAAGATTTTACTAGCCTATAATATTTGAGCTCTTTCTAAAAGTCTTTCTAAAACCAATTCATACTCATTTCTACACCTTTGTAAGCCAAACGTACTCTCCTTGATGTGTTAGGATCTATAGAACCTTAGTCATTATCTATTCTCATCCTACACCAAGAGTAGTGTTCAGATTGGGTGGGAGACTGGCCTTTATGGATACTCTACATTGGAAATTGCAGTTTGGGTTAAATAACTCTTTGTTGTTGAGTCCTTTCGCATAAAACAATAGTAGGAAGAACGATAATGACTAGTTGAGTTCTTGTTAATTAAGGTTTTACCTGGTAGAGCCTATTAGAGCTTTAAACTCCCTCTAGTTGAAATTTTGTATAACTTGGGATGCTGGGCTTCTGTTTTGGTGGGACTGCTAATTCCCACTATCATGGAATATTATGTGTATTCCAGATGCAGAACTATTTGGTATATGGATGAAGCAGGCTTGTAGTTGGCCAACTAGATTAATAAGGCTGTTTTTACAAAAAAAAGTCACACCAACAGCCAGGCCACAAAGGATTGCTACTTTTAAGCATTTCCCAAACCGGTATTCTGAGAACACTGCCTTCGCAGGATCTTAATAACGATGAGCTGTGAAGAAAGTGTTCTCCAGTGCAGATTTACAATCTTTTTTTACTACAGCCCTTCTCAGAGCCTTCGAGTCTTAGTCTTGTTGCACATTATGACTCTCCTGAGGGGCTTGGGAGGAGAGCGTGAGCCGTTTCTAGAATGTAATCAACCTGGGAACCCCTCCAGTAGCTCTCACAGTTTGTGTTTGAGGCACACGAACACAGAACACTGATGGCGATGGTTTGCTTCTGGTCTTCAGGGACCCTGCCTTGTCACAGAGAGGGGTGTGACATCCTGGATGTGTAAGCTTTCAGTAAATGTGCTTGTCTGAGTAAAGATTGGCAGTGTGGTTCCCTGAAGAAAACAAACATTTAATGGTATTATAAAGCAGCCTGTAACACCTCTTCTTCTCCGATTTCTAATTCTTGAATGATCTCGTAAAAATAAAATAGCACCCATGGTCCCTTGCCCAGGCAGCACAGGAAGCCACATGTCAGAGCAAGGTTCCCATGTAGCCTCTGTTTCATAGCCTGGGGGAGCTCTTACACTGGGATTATATAATCTTTTTGGAGAGCATTTTAAATTTAAACAAAATTTTATAAAGTCATGGGCAGAGGTGCCCGTAATGTATTTTCCAGCCCTAAGTGGCTTTGATCCATTTTATTGCCTACGGTACAGAGTAGTATTATAAATAGCCTTCAGCTCAGTGACCAAAACCTTCCTCCGTACGGCCTTTTCAGAAGTAGAAGTAGCTATTCTAACAAACCCAGTCTCCATCATCATGGATAAACTGGATGTCAGTGTACAGAAGCAGAATAAAAATCCCATGTACTCCTTCAAGCAGTTTTGACATGGACGTGTAGAACTGAGAACTGAATTGCTGAGAAACTCAATTGCTTTGTAATTTCTAGTTCTTAGACTCCCAGACTCTTCAAATGGTTGCATTTTAAGGAGAACCTTAAATAACAGGTGTAGTATTTCTAAAAAATGAAGTTCCGAATATATCAAAAAATAAAGTCAATTTGTTCCATTAAATATTTTTAAAATACTTGTGTATATATGTACATGTATATACTCGTGTGTACATAGTACACATCCCCGTACACACATATATATATTATTTAAGTTATACAGTTGTTTTTCTGAATATTTTAAACCCAAACAACTAACCAACAGTCCTTTTGCTGTGAAGTTCTAACTGGTATTAATACTGTGAAATAGTACATTGGACATTATTGTTTGCTGGAAGATGATTCTTTGGTTACCCCTGTCCTTACTGTGGGGCCATGCTTCAGTTTTCTCTTTGATGAAATACAGATAAATAATAGCACTTACCTCATAGGACTGTTTTAAAGTTGTGTTAATATTTGTAACTTACTATAAACAATGTGGTGCATGGTAAATACTCGATAAATTATGGCTATTGTTGTTACTTCTAGAGTGAATCGCAATCATGGATTGTGAACATGGAGACAGCCTGTGTAAGCTAAAGTTATTGGAAAAAGGACTCTATACATTTGTTATACTACAAGTGGTCTTTGAGAATTAAAATGTAAAAATATTTGATTTTTCAAATGTGTATATTTGTGTTAAGCTTTAAAGATGTTTTTGTTTTTCTTTCACCCACATAGATAAGAGTGTACATGCCAGAGAGATATCTCAGACAAGTCATTCTGGAACTATAGCTTTTTTCAGGTTTTCAAATTGGAAAAAAAAAAATTTAAGCTCAGAAATACTATCATTTTAAAACAACCAGTGAATCAGAAGCTTATGTATCACATTTCACTCCAGTAGATAATGTTTGCAAAACATGGGCTATTCAGACAGTGAAACTGAGACTAATGTTTACAGAACAGAGCTGTTTCGATCTTTGCTATTGTCATGGATATGACAAAAATTGCGTAGAAAGTACGTAAATAACCAAAGTTTAGAAACCTTAGTCTATAGGATCTCTAGGCCCTTTCTTTTTCTGAAATTCTTTATTTCATTTTCTCAATTTGTTGATAATTTGATAGGATCCCGCCCCCGGCTTATGTTTTTGCTATGCAAAATTGGAGAAAAATGGAAAAATAGCATGTTGGTCTTTTCATTTGAAATATGGAAATAATTATTCTTATCTTATTGGAATATGATGAGTTAATGAACTTCAGTTTACTTAGGGCTAAATGATGACTGCTGGAATTAAAAGGCAATATAACACCCGATGATCTGATTCTATGTATAGAAGCACTAATATAAAGGGGAAAAACTTGTCAAGATCAATGTCCATTGAAAACAAAAGCTAATGTTAGTACAATGATCAGCTGTTCTGTGTGTGCTTTAAGTGTGTGTGCTTTAATTTGTCTTATTCTTTTCTCCTAGGTTCCTGGTGCAATTCAGACAGGACAAAGTATGTGTGAAGTTTATTCAGGGCAACCAGAAAAATGGGAGTGTCCCAACATGCAAACGAAAAAACAACCGTCTCCTTGAAGTCGCCGTTCCTTAACGGGTGCCTCCTCTCTCTGCTTTCATGGACTTGTTTCTTTCTAATAGTGCAATTTGGTTTTGTTTTGTTCGAGTTCATTGTATGTCTGGAAATTGTCAAAGGCTAATACCATTAGAGTCCCTTGGCAAAATAAAAATATTTGACTAATCAGTTTTTATTATTATTGGAATAGTTTTAACCCTTAAAGTGCATATTCTGTCCTGGGACAGGATTGTAGAAACTAACAGTGTCTTTGCCATGTCATATGTGTTCTGTGTTTAGTCGTCATGTTAGATCTGTGTACCCTAAATCAACATATTACTCATAAATCATTAATACATCTAAGTATAGGAAACGGTCTTAAAAAATAGTATATCCATTCATCAAATATTTATGGAATGCCTGCTCTGTGCTAGGCACTGTGCTAGATGGTTTGAAAAGTTATTAGGACATTTGCTTGTTTGTTTTTAAGGGCACTGCATTCTGGCTGGTTTGTGCTGGCTTTACTAAGGCTAAGAGAGTTTGAAGATGTTGAGACCAAAACAGTAACTGTTGACAATGGACAGCATGATTAGCAATCTTGTAGTGTGACTTTAACAATATATACTTCGAGAAGGGCTGGTCCTAGGAAGTAGAACTATAAGACTGAGTAAAATGCCTACACATGTGATTTCTATTTGAAAAGAGAAAACTGACATTTGGACAGGACTTTTTAATTTGTTTAGATCTCTTGTAATTGCTTAGAAAACAGTCATTCCTATTTTAGAAAAAGTGATAGAAGCAGTCCAATAAGATTATATTTTCCTGTTTCTGGTAAACATCATATATGATCCTACATATGCTAATATTTACAGAGTATTGTCTTCACCCAGATTTGAGTAAATAATTTAAACAGTGAATACAGTGGAAGGCTGAAAGCCTTTCAGATAGTGGCAAACATTGTATATGATGTGCAATAAACATCCAAGATCTTTTTTGAAAGTTTTATTTATAATAAACATTTTGTATGAGAGAGGTGATTGGTACAGGGTGCATATTTGCATATTTTAATCAAGGATCAAAATTGTGTTAATTTGCAGGACTTTTTTCAAATTTACAATAAAGATTCATTTTGGAAGCTGCATTTTAAACTTTGGAATCAAACTGTTTCTTATTTGGGAGAATAATGTATATACAATGGTATATTAAATAATAAAACTGTTCTAATTTGGTGCCATTTCCTGGATCACAACTGTATTTTTGTATTTCAAGCTATATTCTTATGTTGTGTGTCAATATATTGTTGCACAGAAAGACTTTGCAATCCAAACATTTTATGTTCTCTGTGTAATGAATTTCACTTATCTTTTGTAAATCGGAAACATTCGCGGAAAGTATTTCCTGGGGATTTTCTTTTAATTTTTGTACTTAAAATATTGCTTCCGTAATGAAATTCTCAGAAGACTTTGTGTTCATTGGTGCAGACAGAGTACATGACAACTTTCAGTCTTCTCCAACGTGTACTTAAAGTGGTAGATTGATGGTTCCTGAAATAGGTGAATAGAAATTTGGAACTGAGAGGTGTTTCTTAAACAATGTTTTTAAAGATATGTAATACATTCACATTTGTTCAACATACAAATAAGTATAAAAAGATAATACAATACAGATTCTCCATTTCATCAGTCGCCCATCTGCTCAGTTCCCATGCCCCTCCAAAAGTTAACCGCTGGTTTTAGTTGCTTTTGCGTTACTTTATGCTTATGCTTACAAGAGGCAAAAATATAGATTCTCATCTTCCTCCTGTTTAGTAGACAAAAGCTAACATAGGCATTGTTCTTTGCCTTATTTGCTCTTCATTCTTTTTATAGTGGCAGTCTTCCATTGTATAGATGCACTATAATGTATTTATACTGTCCCCTACTGATTGTCATTGGGTTGTTTCCTGAATGGAAGTTTCAGTCCAGGATGGAGGGGACCAATATTCCATGGGTCTATTTGTTAAATTTTCCCAAATGCCTTATTTGCAGATTGTTCATTATGATGATTAGCAACAATAACAGTTAGCAATAATAATATTTTTTCCAAAGTTTATTTCCAATAGAGAAACCATTTCATCGCAAACGTCATGATAAGTGTTCTGCAAAGATTTAAAAATATCTATAAAGTAGTTTTGAATGAGAATACTTTTGCATATACATCCATCACTGAGTATCCAGTAATTTCTGGTCACAAAATTCATTCTAAGTGGATTATGACTTGGTGGAAAAGGTTTTCTGAACTTTTAGCAAGAAAGCTTCCATATGCATCAGGGTGAAATTTGCCTCCTTAGAGTTTCCTAAACAAGCTAGCCAGTTTGGGAGAGCATCCCTAAACAATACAGTTGGAAGTAAGAATTCTTAGTGCTTCAAATGTATGTAATGATACCTCTTTTCCATAGGGAGCAAGGTATCAATTAAGGAAAATGTAATTGCAGAAAACAATTATTTAGAGATTTTCAGTTTAGAAATAGAATATTAAACCCTGGTTTTCAATCCTGAGGTTAGAGGTGACTGCCCTTCAGAGGAACCTAAACCATTTTCTCATTGGAAGTCCTTCACATTATTGGGAAAGCAGGGATAATTTGACCTCATTGGAAATGAGGAGAAAGCCACACTCCCGGTAGCTCACCATAAGAGCAATGTTTCCCAAAATGTCCCCAAGTCAACCTGGGTCAAAATTATAAAGAAAACTTGTTTTAAAAAAATAAACCATGCGGATTACTTGGCCATACCCCTTCAGAATCTGTTTTAAAAAAATAAACCATGCAGATTACTTGGCCATACCCCTTCAGAATCAGAATCTGGAATAGAGTTTGAAAATAGGTACTTTAAAGGAAATCTGCAGGTGATCGGGCACATTAAAGTTTGAGGACAAAAATACTAGAGCTTCTCTGTAGCTATACGCGGCCATCTGTCATAAATTCTCCGGAAGGTAATGCTGACACAAACTCAAGTGTGAGACCCACTGGCTTGGAGCTTTTCTAGCTGCACATGCTAGACCTGCCAGTGCTGCACACATGCACCCCCACTCCCCCAATTCCTGACTAGAGGTTACCGCTAAACTATAGCATTGCCCTGTTACAGTCAGTAAACAACCAATATTTCTGTCACTGTCCTGCAATGCAGATTTAAAGTATTGATGGTGCTCCAGATTTCTTATGTACCCTGGCCTGGCCATACAGGCCTAACTTGTTCCCAACCACCAGTTAGTTGCCCAGCCCTTGGAGTGACTTGTAGGTCTAAATAACAGATGTTATGCTCAAAAAAAGTAACAAAGTAATAATACCAAAAATCAGGCCATAGTAGTTCCAAGTTTGCAGTGTGGTTGACACAGTTACTCTTGACTTTGACGTCCATGTACCAAGAAGGGAACATGGAGAAGTTAGTCTCTAATAGGCTGGTTACAGTTTTGTATTTCACTCTTGGAATAATAACTTGGATCCCGTACCAGTACTCAGATGTAAGACTTTCAGCTCAAGTTTGAATACCTTTGTTGGTACCCCAAGAGTTGCGGGGTATGTCTGTGAAGACGAAGCACCAGGGCCAAGAATTCTGAGACTCCTAGGCACAGTCCTCAATATTGAGGATTTGGCTGAAATCTAAGAGAATAAATGGCTTTATTATAATGCTATTTCAATTAATAGGCTGAGTAAGAACTCTCAAGTTTATGTAATTGAGTATAATTATGATAATTAGAGCATGATTTAAAATTCTTTTAGACTAAATATGATAGACAACAGCATTTTTTATATATGCTACCTTTTATGTAATAGATAAGGCATTGAATATCTAAGATATTCAAATCACAAGCACTCTTTAAAACGGTGTATGCTACTAGGGAAGGAGCTAGTAAATTGCTTAATATGTCTATTAAATTTTCTCCAGAAGGCATTGTTATAAGAGCTTTTGTTTTTAAGCTGGGCATTATTTTTCCATTAATACTGCAGTACTCAAATTCACTCAATTAGTTGCAGGGTAGGTAGAAGGGAAGAGAACTGAGAGTATTGCTCTTTTTTCTTGGGAAAAACAGCTGTGAGTTTTTCATTGTCCATTTGAAGATTATATATTGAGGGGTTTTTTCTTTGAATCTCATTTTAACAGTTCCATCATGTGCTCTTTCAGTCTCAGCTTTTGGTAAGTTAAACCTTGGTAAGCCATGGCCCTGACGAGCTGGCACTTGGTTTTAGGTCTCATCAGTTACTCTTCCAATAGCCGTTCAGTAGAAAATTAATTGTTTTTGAGTTGGTTCCCTTCAAATCTTGGAATTGTTTGCCTCATTCTCTTTGGTTTGGAGATCATTTTCAGAATCTGGAGTTAATTACAGTACAGCATAAGCTACAATCTCTTCCTCATTAACTTTTTTTTTTTTTTTATTGTTGACATAATGGCCAGATCCCCTCTGCTCAGTTCCATAAAATTCAACAAAAATCTAATGCCGTAACCAAGGAAAATAGTCTCAGCTTCTCAGTATTTCAGGAGGAAACTGGGAACAGAATGTAATTCCATATCTACCCAAAGGCCTTGCAGCACTGAGAGAAACAGATCAACCAACCACCTTACTTACCATTTTACTTATTTTTTAATGTTTTTTGGGGGGTCCAGTTTTGAGATAAAATTGACATGTAACATTATATTAGTTTTAGGTATACAAGATAATGATTTGACATGTATATATTGCAAAATGATCAGCACAATAAGTTTAATATCACCTCACATAATTAAAATTTTTTTATGATGGGAATGTTTAAGATTATTCTCAGATCATTTCACTTATTTTATACTCACCCCAACTTTCTTTTTTCCTTCCTACCTTCCTTCCTTCCTTCCTGCCTGCCTGCCTGCCTGCCTTCCTTCCTTCCTTCCTTCTATCTATGCATCCATCCTTCTATCCTTTCACCAATTTATGAATCTGGCACATTCTTAAAATATATTATTTTGAATGACATATGCATCAGAAATGTACACAAACCAAAAATATACCTATCAAAGACTTTATACAAAGTGAACACACCATGTAACTAGCACCTAAAACAAGAAGCGCCCCAAATATAGCATCCAGAAGCCCCCTTCTCCATTCCGGTCACAATCCCCACAAAAGTAACTTTTATTTTCTAGTACCATTTTTTTTTTACTTCATATGAATGGAATCATAGTGTATTTACTCTTCCTCCTGGCCTCTTTCATTCAACATTGTAATTGTGAAATTCGCTCATACAGTTGTATGTAGCTAAAGATTGTTCTACTGGCTGTATGGTACTTTATCATGTGGGTAGACCACAATTTTGTAACTATTTTACTGTTAATGGGTATTTGGCTATTATGCATCGTACGGTGTTTTTTGGTGCATATATTTCTGCTGGATACATACATAGGAATAGAGCTGCTGGGTCATAGGGAAAGCATATGTTCGGCTTGAATAGGTTCTGTCAGACTGACTTCCAATGGCTCATTCCAGTTTCTACTCCCACCAGCAGTGTACCAGGGTTGCAGATGTTCTACATCTTTGCCACACCTGGTTTTGTCCGTCTTTTTAATTTTGGCCCTTCTGATGTATCTTAGCTTTAATTTGTGTTTTCCTGGTGACTAATGAGCTTGAACACCTTTTCAATATTGGCCATTTGTATATCATCGGTTGTGAAGTGCCTATTCAAGTATTTTGCCATTTTTTTCCTGTTGGAGTTGTATATCTTTTTCTTTTCGATTTGTGGTTATATTTTGGATACGAGATATTTATCAGATATGTGTGTAGCGTGTGTCTTCTCCCTATCTGAGGTTATCTTTTTACTCTTACCAGTGTGTCTTGATGAACAGACATTCCATTTTTGTGTAGTCCAGTTTACCAATTCTTTCCTTATGGTTAGTACTTTTTGTTAACCTGTTTAAGAAATTCTTGTTTACCCGGGTTATGAAGACATTTGCCTATGATATTTTTAGAAGCTTTATTGTTTTATCTTTTATATTCAGCCCTTTAGTCTACAGGGATTGATTTATTTTTCGAATGATGTTCAGTAAGGAATCAAGATTCTTTTTTTTTTTTTTTCCATACAGATGTCCAGCAGACCTGGCACCTTTTTTAGAAAAGGCCATCTTTGTTCCACTGCACTGCTTTCAGATTCTCGCTTGTGTGAAATTGTTTATCTGTATGATTACTAAATTATTACAAGTTAATTACTAGGTTAATTATTATAGCTTTGTAACATGTTAGCATAGCCATAACTTAGAAGTCCTACACTCTTTTAATAGGTGAGGGAAAAGCATAAAACTCATAAATACACATTTGGGTATTTGGAGTTGTAATCAGAGTTCTAAAATAGGAACATAAAATCAGCCATTTCCTTTAGCCATGAGGATTCGGGCATGGGAGTGCCTAATGGGATCATACGGGGGAAAACATTAAATGTTTTCTTGAAATGAATTAATAATGTCTAATTTTATGTGATATTTTGATTTTCTACTGATTCAGTTGTTTCTATATCACTAATTATCCCCATTTTGTTTTCCCTAAAGTCTTCAAACAATTGCTATCATATAAAAATGCATGTGACTATTTTGTTTTTAGGTAAGACTCTTTTCTTCTCAGATTTAGTTCTTTTGGTGGTGAGAGACCTCTGATGATTTTTCTAATTCTTTAACAATCTTTAACAATGTTACAATCTTTTACAACTGGTTGTCTTATGCAATGATAATAGTTTATAGATGAGCCAGATGATGGTAGAAGTAGAGTCCACATCTTTGGTTTTTCTAGTACTCCTGCACTTTACTTTTTATTTAAAAAAAAAAAAAAAGTTTTTTCTAAATCATTTCCTAGTAATCACCCAATACACTCTCTTGTGTGCAGTTCTGAGCTAGTTAATTCAGAATTGCCTTTACTAAAACAATCACAGCAAGCTCAGTTTTCCTGAAGTTGAAATTTGAATTGACAGAAGAACAGTACCAAAAAGGCATTTAATAGCATTTTTTTTTTCAGTAGCATTAAAGGCATACACTTGCTTTTTTGTTTGTTTGTTTTTTTGTGAGGAGCAAATTATAGGCAAAAGAAAACGTGTCTAACATTCATTTTATATGCACTCAATTGCCTGGAAAGTTACATGCCTCTCTAAGTCAAATAGGAAATAAATTTGTATCAGTCTAAGCTCATACAGGAAATGGAGAGAGTTGTTGAGAAATTGCATAGCAGAAAATAAAGATTTTCCTCCATTTGGAAATCTGAAAGTAGTCCTTCAGCTACAAATTCGCTTTTTTTTATTCAGTAATATAATGTATCTGGTGATACTGCCATTTTATTGTCTCTTAAGTTCCACCTTCTAAAAGGGGATAGTGTCATATTATGCAAAGTAATCATCAAGACTCCTTCTCCTTGCTATAACCCCCAAAAATGACCTGAAAATGAATTTCCTAAAGTTCGAAAACAGCTTTTAGAATAGAAGCTTGGAAGATAGGACAGTACCAGATAGGATCTAACACTTTTTTATTTAAGCAAGACTACCTAATACTTTCCGATGGGGAAAAATCAGTAAGTATCTATTCAGATGACCAATCCACCATTTTTGAGAATCAAGTTCAAAAAGCGTTTTGCAAATTTAATGCTGCCAAACATCCATTTACACAGGAGGGGAAAAAACATTCCTATCTTGAGCACTATTTTGTAGAATTTGGATAACAACAAAAATAAAAAAGAAGATGTTCATAGGTATCTTGGTGTTTGGTTTTGTTGGAAAGCACTCTCACTTTAGTGTACATTTGAATATAAATGGGGCAAAAGTTCTTGTGTCTGATATTGTTCTGCACAGACTTGGCACTTAGTAATGTAGAGACCCAGGAAATGGCAATAGTCAGAGTTTAGTCTTTCTGATCATTTTGGAGGCTGTTTTGTAACAGCTGTCTTTACTTCCTTGTAGAAGTTGGACTTAAATCTGAAAAATAAAAGGGAGCTGGTAACATCAAATGAAAAGCACTTGGAAATTGTAGCTGAAAAATTATAAAATGAGAAGAAAATACACCCACAAATTTGTTCTTTCTACTAGGGAAAAAAACCCACAGATGAAGATGCCATGTGTGGTGCCTAGAACTGCCCCAAGCCACACCAGACATACAAAGTTTGTTTGAAAGAATTTATTTCACAAGTGTGGTTTGATACATAAAGAAGCAGATACATTCATATTCCTGATACATTCATATTCCTGTCTAAAGATGCCACTTCTGATGGGTACATGTGGTTAATTAGGGCAATTGATACTGGTCTGCTGGACTTATTGCTCAGAAGTCATCATTAGTCACATGGTTGCCAGTTAACATTTCAAACAAACCCATCCTGAATACTTCATCTTCGGGGCAACCACTTCAAGATTTTGTCATATTTTCTGCTGAGATATGGTACATTCTATTAATAGGAACTGCCTAATATTGAGGGTAGAGATTAAATTCCAATTTTGCTATGGAGTCCTATTTTGATGTGATCAAGTCATACATTTTAATAATTGTGTCGCCATTTGTTCTTTTCTTGGAGCTAGTAAAATGCCTTTAAACCAAAATCAGATCCTTGAATGGGCCATTTTGTCTATCTTAGACTTCACCTCTACAAGACTTGCTAAATTTGTATCAATAGACAAAAAATCAGTTGACAGCTTGGCAGAAACCCTACACTGCAATTCAAATGAAGGTATATTGATAGTGCCTCAAAGCTTGCCATCTTGATATAGAATGATGAATGCTGAGAACTAAAAGTGTTAGTGAAAGAAAAACACTTAATACTCTTGCCTAAAAAGAAGAGAATTTTCTCTTCACACAATAGGATTTCAAGAATATCAGTTAAATAATATTAAGAGATTGTCTCTGACATCTAATTGGGTGGTTCCCAACATTTTCTAGTATGAAGATCTCTTCTTTAAAAATTTTCATGAACAACTGTATGATGGTGGTCATACTCTTAGTATCTTCTGATTGGGCAAATACATAATTTTTTACAAGTTTATGACTTAAGTAAATTTGCATTTTCTTAATCATAGCACTTCTCAACACATTTGCAAAATGGAATTAGGTACGTCTCCAGTCATTAAGGCAGTCAGCAGGACTTGGTTTACGTGGACTTGTGGACCCCTTGCAAAAATTCCAAAGTTTGAGAATTGTCAATTTCTATCCTCTGATCTCTTCACTTTATGGGTAAGAAAAGTCAGAGAGATTCAATGATTAGTCCAAGATTTTATGGTCTCTGGCAGAACTAAACTATAATCCATGTTTTCTGATTTTTCCACTCCTCACCACAGGCGTCTTTGGAGTATTAGGAAAAGCACATACTCATGAATTTTCATTTATGAATTTATAGCGGTGGATATTAATGGAGATGCCCCAATACAAAAAAAGACATGCAGGAGAGATGGGACTGCAATGTAGAAGTTAAAACAGGCAGTTCCCAGAGCATGGCAGTTGTTCAGTGAATAGAGCAGATGGAAGCACAACTTCTTTCCCATTTCTAACCTTCTACCCTCACTGAGCATTCCTATTCCCATAAACAGAAAGTTTTCATTGTTATTCACTCAAGTTCTACAATTGAATATTAAAACTTGCTTTTCCCAAAGATAGTTATTTACAATAATTCAATTCCCACCTCTGTCCACTCTCCCGACCACTTACAACTTTGTACAATATCTTCATGGGACTTACCTTCCGTACCCATGGACCATCCCTCTGGCAGGAAGTAGACACAAGCCGATGGATTGTTCTCATTTCCCAGGCAAATATTTCAGAAAGAAACTCTCTCTTATGGTCCTAAGGAAAGTAATATTGATATGGACAATTAAATAAGATTTCCTCTGGTCTTCATTCATCCTTTCTGGTATTATAGGAGCTATCTAAGCTAATTAAGATGGTGTAGATTCCAAAACAAAACGATGTCTTTAATATCATAAGTATAAACTAGCCTGCAGCATAACACCCATTTTAGAAACACATTTGCATCTTCTCCCTGTCCATGAAATTGTTACTTGAGTCCCACTATACTCACCTTTTGTGGAGGAGCCAATAGAGATTTCCAAGGAAGAGTGCTTTGTATGTCGAGTAGAGCCAGGCATTAATTTAGATTTCTTTCCTGGATTCAGTGCTCTTTCAGACAAGCCAAGGCTATATTCTTGATTTCCCTCAAAAGAAGGAGGAGAGAACAGATGCCCTCAGCTGCCTGAAGAAACAAAGCACTTAGGTATTTATTTCTTAGGCAAAATGGTTATTTTAAGTTTATCTGATAGTGACCTGTATGAAGTGATAGTATTTAAATCCGTATGAGACTAGGCACTTCAATATTTTTTTAAAGAATAATTATGGCTGCTTGCAACACACCGTTTGTTTAATAGGAAGGATCAGGGAAACAGACTGAGTTTTATGAGGCTGAAGTGAGCCAATGCTCGCTACCTCGGATAAAGTAATGATGGATATTTGTACGGATTTGTACTGCTTACACTTGGGGGCTCTAACAACTTTTATCTTTTAGGAAGAGCATTTTAGAACAGATTGGAGGTTCTTTTTAGAGTAAGTCAGCTTCATTAGAGCTCAATCCTCGTTCATAAGCGCGCATGCGCACGCACACACACACACGCATCCAGGCCTTCTGTAGCACACACCGCCTCATGTCTGTCTTATAAGGACAAACCTTCACTAATGCTCACGTTGCACTGTTGTTGTTCTCACTTGTCTCAACCTCTCTAATCTCTGCATCTCTCAAACTCCTCCTGACAAGTGCAAAGCAGGAGCCCAAATTATTAGCATTAGAGTTTGGCCCCGAAGCAATCCTGAGATATCTGAGGAGGCTGCTCACAATCTTCTCATAAGAAATTAGTAACTCGAAATTAATAATTTTGATAAATTGATAAATTGGTGAGGATTAAAATGGCACACAGTAAAATATATTACGGATGAAAATTTGGAGAACTACTGCATGAAACTACAACTGTAACTTTCATCTTGATTCTCTTCTGTAGTAACTCTGGAGAAGTCTATGCCCTTCAACATGACAGCAGCATCATGTCCCCAGAGGGTTTGATACCCTCTGTTTCTTCGTCCATGTGTGGTACGAATCCCACCCTAGGTACGCTGCATGCAAGGTAGTCAGCAGCGCTTCGAAAATTCAGCCCTAGGGCTACACACTGTTCTCAATGTGACAGCCTGGTGTTTTCTGCTTTGGGAGGAGCTGACAGGTTTGAAGCCATTGCCAGTGAGAGAAAAATCAAAAACAAGCTATCAGAAAGAAATTATAAAAGTAAAATGATGAGAAAGAAAATTTACAAAAATGCTAAAAACGTTTGTATTATCCCATTGGAGATAGATTTTCTACAAACAAAAATAGCTACAGCTTTGAAAATATTTTTTCAACTACTGAAGTAAGAGAACAGTGGTTTTAGCATCTAAAGCATGTCCTTCAGCACTTGATGTGAGTGTCAGCTAATAGGGACAGACTGGCAAACTACTGCCTGAGCTCTGCATGACTCTTGAACCTACACAGCTGGTGCTTTGGACCATAAAGAGAAATAATTGCATCTGTGGAGTTTAATTTATGCTTCATTTAAGATTTGTAGGAAACAACTTACTACTGTTCCCCTTTAAGTCCTTGGGGCTCAGATACCAAAGAAGCTAACTATATAGACTCCTACTCCTTCTATTTCTGGCACTTATTCAGTATGAGAAGGCTTATTTGCATTTAAATTTTAGATATGGGGACTTTCTTGACTTAGCAGTAGTTTTTAAGATTTCCATGTGCTTGTGACTGACACATATATATTTAAAACAATCAAATGCATGTTATTATTTGGAACCACATGATTCAGTCTCTTGTGGCTAACTTGTTTTCCAAAATAAAAGTGTCCAGAATCCTCAGCTCTGAAGATGATGTGTGCGCTCACATGCACTTGCATGCATATGCACATGGATATGCATTTTAAAAAAGTAAGGGAAAAAACCTCACTATGTGCTTGCTTCTTTGAACTTTAACCTCATCTTGCAAACAGACAGATCTCATCTGTGAGGCATCTAATCAGGAAGTACTGGAGATATTTTTGTAACAGTTTTGCAACATAATGCTATATCTTTCTGCCTTCCTTGAAAACAACATGTCCTGTCTTTCAAAGATCATAACACTTGGGTTAAAATTTTAAAAAAGCAAAAGAACAAAATAAAATTCCATGATGCTGGCTTGGATGGTAGCCACTCTTGACCAAGCGAAGTCCCAGATGCCAGGCTCCTAGAGGTCACTGTTAATTCCTTCCCTGCTACTGGAAAAATGTAGTTTTCTTTCATGTCATTAAGAAGATGTTCTATTGCTCTCTGCAGGGTGCGCTGATGTGTTGGCCTGTGTCTAGGCCATTCTGACAGACTGATGGAGAAGAAGGGTAAGCGAGATGGGAGAATGGATGATGACATCATGGATTCAGGGATGTGGCCAAGCTGTCTGAACAGAGTAGTAGGCGAAGCACAGCTACCGGGGTTAAGAATGCAGTTTTGGATCGGCGATGATAAGTAGGAGAAAGTATTGCTGTACTGGCAGAGGCTGTTCGAATTAGATGCCTTATTATACTCTCTACTTAATAAATAGTGTTCAATTACATCCTTAAATTTTTCCTTCTAACTGGTTTTATAGAACTCAATAATAAAAAGTGATTTTATTAAATCAAAAGTTATTTGTCTAAATCCAAAAATTAACTTTTCAGAAAGACTCAACATGGGAACTTTTCTTAGAGAGGAAACATCCTGTGTATCTGAATGAAGTTGCATTCTGCCTTCCCCTTCCCTCACCATTCCACTCCCACTGATCCACTCTGGACAGCAAAGCTTTGTGCCCTGGGAGGACATTTCCCCGCACTTCCTTATGTTCATCACACCCTCACATATGGTATTGTGTACGACTATGCACGGCACCTCATCTCTGTCTTTGCATCCTCTCAGCTTTTGGTTCACTGCATCTCTGGAAAGTTTATTCTCTTCTGTTTACACACTCATAATCTCGCTTCTTGCCCCTTAGCTTCAGTTCTCAGGAGAATTATATTCCTTCTTCCTCTTTATATCATTTTGGAGTCAAAAATATGCGCTAATCATGGCAAAATAACTCTTTCCTTTAGAGCACTTAGCTAATTTTAAATATTTACAATATTTATTAGCGAGATTCTTTTGTGAGTTATTCTCTTCCTTGCAAGAGAGAGACTCCAAGAGAGTGGAGACTTGTTTTTCTCTCTTCCTTTTTTTTGTATTCCCAGCTTCTATATAGTGGCATGCACATGGCAGACACTCAAATATTTGTTGAATTATTGAATAGATGAATGCAGTATTTATTGAGCACCTGCTTTATGTCAGATGCTGTTCTAGGTGCTGAGGACATAATGACAAGTAAAACCGATAAGTCCTTGGACTCTTGGAGCTTATGTTATAACTGATTAATGCACCAGATTATTCTCACTTAAATAAAAGAAAAAGCAATCAATAGTAGACATCATAAAAAACCAGTATGATCAAGTTCTAAAACCCTTGAAAATAAACACAAGATTCTATCTCCTCATCTTTTGTCTAATTAAAACTTTTGTTTAAAGGCCAGCTTTCAAGTGTAAATATTTCTTACTTTACCTCATTATTTTTCTCTTAATGACTAATATTATATAGTATTATTGTTAACTATGTGTCATTACAAACATGAGGTGTTTCAGCCACATTATAATATGAGTAGGCTTTGGACATGAGCCTAGGAACCCACCTATCTTTTAGAACAATTTTTATGGGTAAAGATGTTCATGTGTCTAATATTGAGCTTAATTAAATTCTTGAAATACAGCCTATCTGCATGGTTAGATGAGATTTCAGCATGAGCAAAACCCAATGAAATGTTTGAAAGCATCTCAAAGTGTTAATAACTTGACTTTTTAAAAAAATAGATATAAATATTTTATCTACTCTTTGCCCCAGCATCATTATTAAGAGGAAGAACTTAATCATGGCCCTGCAATGTGGGTGTTAGTGCTGTATCTCCTTCACAGATTACAGGCTCTCTGTCACTCAGACCTCTCTTCTGAAAGGAAAAACCAAACAAACAAAACAGCAGCCACCTCTGTTGATGTGTAAATGGTGGCGAATCTTTTTAGCAAGTTGTATACATTCTTGTTAGGTATTAAAACTAAAAGGCATATTGTGAGAACTTTCTCTCAGTGAAAACGCTATATTAATTTTTCAAAAATTTTTTAAAAAATTTTTCTGCATTTTTGTTTCCATTTAATTCATTTATTCATTCATCCATCAAATACTCACTAAAGGGAATATTACGAAGACTATGTACAACACAAAAAGTGTATAATACTCCTCATAAAAGTCTGGAAATAAAAATTGTACCCTATGTACAAAATATACAAAATATGTATGTTACTTTTCATTGCAATTAACAGATGGAGTTTAAAAGTTATGGTAGCAGTGACTTTAAATCGAACCTAACCTCAAGTTTAAACTTTCAATATCTTCTCTGTCATTTATTTCATAGAATTATGAGTGTGGCAGAAAGCATCAAGCATGTTAATATTTGAGATGATTAAGGAATGGCATATATTTATTCAAATACATTTAATCTTCAGTAAATTTTTTATTCATATCAGTTCTGCTTAAATATTTTCAAATACTTTATAATGACCATCTTAAAAATGAAATTTGTTTTCTGCTGAGGCAAATGCTTTCTTATGAGTCTTGTTATCATTGCTGAGATCAACTAAATGTATATTTTCTTCATGTGCATCATGGTGTAGTGAGAGATATAGGGTGTCTCCCTATTGAATATGGGTAAGTCAAAGTGTCAATTTATTCTGAAGACTCTACTTCTTATATGACCTAGAATCTTCTACAAGTGCCTCTCATTTAAAGAAAAACTAGTACGGAGACCTTTACTTGGAAAACAAAACAGGGATAGCTTCACTTAACTAAAGTTGTCTCTTTAAGAAAGAATTTACTATAGTGCTTATTTTGATAGCCAATAACAACAGTAAATTTTTAATGCTGAGTTTCTAACTTTTCAGAAAGACTGATAGTGGTTAAAGACTTAGGTTTACATAATTCTCTTCCCATCCCTCTGGATCACCTGTGTGTGTGTGTGTGTGTGTGTGTCTTTTATTGCTTTAGTGTCCTTGACTGAATGAACACATTTTCATTCTTTATTTTTCCAGTCATGAACTTTACCTTCATTATACAGTTGACACGACAGCCCAGTACCTCTTAAGAATCAGTACCTCCCACTTAAACCATTCTGCTCAGAGCAAGTATTGTGACCTCTTTCAGCTAAGAGGTGCTGGCTGAATTTTTTCTAGACCAATGCTTTCATCTTCACCCATTAAAGAAAATACCAGATAAATAACTGTGTCAGTGATACCCCCTGCAGTGCAGCACTCTGTCAGAAAGGGCCTGCAGTCCTAAGTGAGGAGAAATACAAGCCTAAGACTCAGACTTGCTTAAGGCTGGCCCCTTGAAGATGGTTTTTGCCTTATCTCATTTCCAATGTGGGAAGTAGGACAGAGGATTTTAGGAGCATAAGTATCAACTCAGACCAGCACCCGCCTGATGTAAACGGGAACTGAAGCAGGCCAGATGTTCCAAGTCACATGTGGAAAGTGTGGTTGATTCTATTTGAAATTGATTGTTGATATTCTCGTGGGACAGCCTGTGACAAATAGTATAATAAAAATGTTAAAAATAGCATATTTATTCTCTGGAAAAGCTGAGTTCTCACAATTCACTGAGCTGGGAAAATCGCTAAAGTTTTTGGACACAAAGTACTGATTCTCTGTTCTTATAATCCTCTTATTACAAGTAGGATTTTTATTATAATTTTTTTTGAACTCTGAATAACACTCCAGCTAGCCTTTTAAAAAATTAAATAAGTCAAGTTGTATATTTGAATAGAATTTTACAATACAAATAAAATTTACAAACAGTTACAAAAATGACAGTGAATTTTTTTCAAAACATTCTTTCTATGTATATACCAGCCCTGCCCCATGGAAATATACTGTGAGCCGCAAATGCAATTTACATATGTAATTTAAAATTTTCTAATAGCCACATTAAAAAAAAAGTCTGACTTGATACTTATGCTCCTAAAATCCTCATGAAATTAATGTAAAAAATTAGAGATATTTTACATTTTTTTCTTGAATTAAAGGTTCAAAATTCAATGTGTATTTTAGATTTACAGCACACCTCAGTTTAAACTACCCCCATTTCAAATGCTCAGTTGCCACATGTAGCTAGTCGCTATCATATTAGACATCACAGGTCTATACCATAGCAAACATTTGGGGGGAAAAATGAGAAAAAAATTTCTGTAAAAATATATAGATATTTATCAGTGTTTCTTACAGGCTTTGATATACAGTGGAATGGTAGGATTTTCAAAGACATAGATCTTGACTGAGAATATAGGAGATGCAGAATAAGTAAAGACAGAGCAGAGAAATACTTTCAATTCATTCAAATAGCACTGTGTATCAAGAATGCTTTGGGCTGCAAGTAACATAAAACTAACTTACAGCGACTAAGATGGTTAATTTTATGTGTCAACTTGGCTAGGCCATGGTACCCAGATATTTGCTCAAATATTATTCTGGATGTTTCTGTGAGGGTGTTTTTGGATGAGATTAACATTTAAATTGGTGGACAATCAGCTCTTTCCTGGATCATCAGCCTGCTGGACCACCCTACAGATTTTGGACTTGCCAGCCTCTATAATCATGTAAACCAATTCCTGAAAATAAATATCTTTCTCTCTATATATATATACATACATACACACACACACACATATATATATATACACGCATACATATACACACACATACATATACACACACATATACATGCATGTATATACACATACATATATATACACACACATATATATATGTCATCTCTATGGGTTCTGTCGCTCTGTACAGTAAATTTGTTTTGTCATAGAAGAAAATATCTGGAGTCAGGTAGGTGCTGATTTTCATTTACCAGCCCATTGATGTCACAGCATTGTTTCTGTGATTTTCTTGGTCTTTCCCATATGCCTACTACCACATGGTTGCAAAGTGAATGCAGTATCTCCAGATACCACATCAGCCTTCAAGACAGGAAAAAAAAAAAAAAGAAAAAAGAAGGAAACTGGGAGGATCTTAAGAAAACAAAAACTTTCAAAATCTTCCCCTGTAATCTTTCATTTATATCACGTTGTATCACAAAGTCATTACTATCTGCAAAGGCAGCAGGGAAATCAAATGCTTTGTTTTTCCATCCTCTAGAGTAAAAAATAGCAAGAGAGGAAGAGATTGAAAATTACTATTGGATCAATGAATCTATGGTGTCGAACACTAAGTGCAAGCTGGTACAATCCTTTGGGAAGGGAGTATATAAATAAGCATACATATTATAAACCATAACAATTTCGAACGTTCTATAAGCAATAGGCATTAAGATATCGCTTTCATCATTATCTGTAATTTTGGATTACACACTTGTCATTTTGGCTGCCCAGCCTCTAAACTAATCTTTTCTATTTAGAGAGAATACAAGAAAGTAATAAGACAGGACACACCTCAGAAAGTAAAAGTGGCAGATATTTTTTCCTCCCTGGGAGCTATATTGTGGTCATGTGACTTTCACAGGGACTCAGATACTCATGGAATTTTGAGTCTTTGGGGAGTGGTGAAAGGCTCAAGGTCCATTAGAGATTATTTGAATCTGTTGTTGCAGGAGTTTAAAGTTTAGGGAGCTAGGGCAAACATTAGAGGTGACTGTGCTTGGTGAGGCCTCTGATAGTACTACTGACCACACAGGTTTCTTGGGAAGAACAGGTGAGATGGTGCTTGACAGAGCACTCAGTGTGCAGTGAGCCCTCCACGCACATTTCCTTTAGGTATTGTTATCTCACAGATCTCTCTTCCTTGCATCTGAGCTGTGGCACCCTCCTTCTCTTAAAATGACCCTCTCTCCCTGAGTCACTGTCTCTGCTACAGTGGCTGCCTCCTCAGCTTCCACACTTCAGGTTGTCTCAGAGCCATGTTTTCTTATTTGCTGACCTGATCAACTGGCTCTTGGTTTTAAAAAACAAATGACTCTCATCACCATCACCTACTGAATAAAGTCCAAACCTAGTATAAGGACAGCTCCAGAATGTCCACAAAGAAGAGACTTGGACATAGTATTGTGATGGAGGGGATTGAGAAATTGTCTTATTCTTTACTTAGGTTGCATTTTATATATCAGCAAAATTTTTTAAAAAGCTAACTTCAAGGAGCTCCCAGTGACCATATCTGGGACAATCTGAACAACACAATGAATAAAATAAAACTACATGAGTTCATATCAATATAAATAAATAATTAAATGAAAAAATAAATGGAGGAAAAGGGAAAGCTCTTTCTTAAAGTAGAAGTGGAAGAAATCAATGTGGAAGTTAATGCTGGCAAAAACTACAGCAATTATTGCTTCAGGCAAAAATCATCAATGAATATCAAAATTAGTAGATGGAAGTATGATAAGAAACACTATATTTGCATGCCCTTAAATGACACATATTAGTTATAAAGGAAAAAAAAAAACCCCATCAAATTCACAGTGGAGAATTCTGGCAGAACTACCCTAATGAAGCCATCAAAAGTTGACGATACCAATAATGGAATAAATCGTGATTTGATGCTATGAGAATGACACACATTGGTTCTGTATACTTGCCCCAAACACAAAACCTACATCAGCGGTTCTCAGCTGGAATTGATTTCCTCTCACACTCAAGGGACTTTTGAAAATGTCTAGAGCCTTTTTTGATTGTCGAAACTGGAAGAGTGCTACTGGCAAAGAGTGGGTCAAGGCCAAAGGTGCTGTTAAACATACAACAAAGAATTATCTGGCCCAAAGTGTTCATAGTGCCAAAATTGAGAAACCCTGACTTAAATTTAATTGTGAGGAAACATTTGATAAAGAGGACAGTGTACAAAATAACAGCCCAATACTTTTTAAAAATATGAGAGATGAGGAAAACGAGAGAAACTGTTCAAGATTTCAGGAGACTAAAGTGACAGACATCTAAATGCAATGTGAGATGCTGGACTGAATTCTGAATGAAAAAAAGAGATTAGTGGAACAATTTAAGAAATTTAAATAAGGTCTGTAGATTAGTTAATAGAGTTATATTGGTGTAAATTTTCTGATTTCGGTAATTGTACTATGGATATGTAAGATGTTAACATTTAGGGAAAGTAGGTGAACAGCAGACAGGAATTCTTCATACTACTTTACAACTTTTTATTGTCAGTCTGAAATTATTTCAAAATGAAAAATTAACATATGGATAATATGAGAACTTTCCCAAAATTAAAAAATGATCTGAAATTAAATATTGAAAGAGGACACCATCTGCCCTGAGAATATTGACCCATAAAGACCAAACCTAAGATTCTAGTAAAATCATTCCACTTTAAAGAAAAAGGAGATATCCCTTCAGTATCTAAGAAAAGAGTATATGATTTATAAGGAAAAGAAAATTTGATTATAATACTTTTTGATGCTAATGCTCTATGAGAGAAAAATTTAGAGTAACAGATTTAAGATCCTCTAGGAAACAAGTGTGAATCAAAAAGTTTTTTTATCCAGCGTAACTTTCAAGTAAAATGGGCACAGATAGAACTCAAGGAATATGGTTCCCATGAGCCCTTCCTGTGAAATCTTCTAGAAAATGATCTTCAAACAACAAAATAACTAGACAGATATTGACTGACATAAGAACCATTGGTGAACATTAAGTACAGAGGTCCCCTAGAACTAAGACGACTGACTGTTCAGAGAGAATGCTTAGAGCTATATCCACTAATAGTGTAGGTATAAAATGACTGTTTAAAAATGGAGGAGAGAATTTTCTTCAGTAATCATATTGGTGTTGATCTTATAATTGTTATCCTAAGACCGTTATGTGTATAACATGGATAAAACAAATAAGTGATTATGAGATACTCAATTCTATAATCTCCTTTGTCCCTGAAAACAATTTTATTCTCTCCACTGTCCTTGATTCCTTGAGAACCAGAATTCTTGATATGGAAGAAAGAAGATACTAGAGTAGTAGAGAAGAAGTTAAGTAAAAATGCCATGATCTCAAAACTGAATTGGAACTATCAATATAAACCTATATGATCTTTGGTCTTATTTTATTCCCAGATATGTCCATTGAAAAGACCTAGAAACAATAGCAATGAGCATCTCTAGCACCCATATTGTGGTCTTACAATATCATCTTCACTACAAGGAACCAGGTCATTTTGGAGAAATGACTAGTTCCAGGTGTAAGGCCAGAAATGAACAAGATGATCCTGGAACATCTCGTCATACCAGGTGGCAAGGAAGCTATCAAAGACTACCAGACTCAGGTCTAAAGGACTCTGGAGTCAACTTGAAGAGGCTCCCATTGGCCAGAGACAGAGAATTTTGAGTTAACAATGATAATTGCAATGAATTGAAATTCACCAAATGTGTTTAAATCCATGATTTCACAAAAATGTGGAAAATAATTATTACTTTGGAGGGTGATAGAAAACCAAATCATTACCCGGAAAATAGAGCTAAAGAACCTAGCATTTAGCCTCCCTTTCCTATATGAACTGTGTCACTGTGTAACCAAAAAGTGAATGTGGGGAAGTGTCTCTTTACAAAAGTATTCTAATAAGTTAAAAAGAACATAGAACAGTAATATTACCATTTTTCAACTTATAATGAGCGGCAATAGGTGTTAAGTATCAACAGTTTCTAAAATCACAAAAAGAAAAAACAACTAGACATTATGTACCTCTACAGTCCTCAGAATTACACCTACATATTTGTCAAAGGAATAGAATCAAAGTCTGACCCTGTCTCTGGATTCAGCTTCCAATTTGCAGGAAATACAGAGAATGGATGAATGTAGTGATAATGATTACTTACCAGGAAGGGGGAGTGCTGTGATCAGGTTGGGGCACCTTGTGACCGAAAGGCTTCTGGAGTGACAAGTAAAACTGTTTCATGACTCTGGAGATGTTTGTCTTATAATTATTCAGTTGGGCACACATTTGATTTGTGTGATTTTCTGCATTAGTATTTTATTTACAATAAAATTTAAAAAGAGATGAAGAAAAAGAAAGAAGACAAAGTAACCAAAAGATTGAATAAATATTTCCACAACTGTTAGTTTGGGAAGGCAATGCCTCACAAAAGTCATGGGTTTACTTGACATAGAAAGCTTAATTCTAGAGGACTTTGGGTTAAGTTTCATCCAATTTATTGTAACCTTTTATGAGCAGTGGGTTTATTTTTAAAAAAATGAGTAAACAAAACAGTGATAAGCTTTGTTCCTTGCTCTCCCAGAAGTGATGAGAAAATGGAGTTATGTATTTTCACTTGCAAAAGCATTGCATAACATTACGAAAACAACTTTGTAAATTATCGAGACAATAAATTTTTATGAATTAGTTTGGCAGCATGACAAGATACATGGCTCTGGATTGTTTTTTTATTCTATCTACTAATTTATATTACCTAGGTGGAATCTTTTCGACATGTTAGTGCTTGCATTATAGGCACATGGAGACAGTGCCTTATACTGAAGATATCCACTAAATGCTTGATTTATAAAATTTAAGTGAGTAAATTAGACAGAACATATTAAATAGCACTATGAATATGTAAATAGCTACACCCAAAATATGTACCTATCATGTTGGTTATAGATTTAGAGCAGGAAGGTCTCCATCAAGAGTGTCCCAGAATTCAGTCTTCTATGTTAATTCCTTATATCATCTCGTGACTTTAAATAGCATGATGACTACCAAATTTATATCTGCATCTGAGATCTCCCTCCTGACCAGGAATATATCCTTATATTTTCCAATGGCCTACTGAACAGCTCTACTTGGATGGCTAATAAGCATCTCAAACTAATTATATCTCAGACCAAAAGTCCAGATTTCCACCTCCACAAACTTTCTCTACCCACAGTTTTCTTATCTCAGTAAATGGCTACTCCTTCCTTCCAGTTTGCCGTAGTTCCAAATCTTGGGGTCATCCTTGATACCTTTCTATATTTCACACCCCTCAGCTAATCTACCACTGTGGTTCAAGCTGCCATCATTTCTTTTTATTTCAATATAATTTCAGACATAAAAAAAGTTGCCAAAATAGTATAAAGAACTCACATATGCCTATTACTCAGATTCACCAAAGTTTTACATTTTTCAATTACTTTATCATTTACTCATCCCTCTTTTCTTCTCTCTCCAAAACATACAAACAACACACACACACAAATATATGTACATATATTTTATTCTGAACCTCGATCACTTGATTAAAGTGGTATCTACCTGTGGTAACTACCTATCAGTGTTGTTATAATTAATGTTATAATTAATAAATAATTTGTGGGGAGATGCTTTAAGATACTTTACAATCCCATCAAATTTTCGACCACTAGTTTTAGCTTCTATTAATGATTTTCAAATTCTACCATTCTTTCTACGTTTATTGGTTGCCATTATTCTGTAAAGAAGAGATTTCCCATCTCCTCATGTATTTATGTATTACACATTTGGTTATGTCAGTATGAACTCATAGATACATCTTACTCAATATGGAATATTCTATTACTTTTATTATATATTTTGATGCTTAGCTGGATTATCCATCTCATGTATTTTACATCTATATATGTTATAAATCTCATAATACAATAATACAATATTAAACTCTTTGCTTTAAAAAGCACTCTTTAAAATAAATTAAGAGAAAAAAAGATGGTCTTTTATCTTTACCCATGTATTTACCATTTCAGTGACTTTTATTCCATTCTGTAAGTCTGTGTTTCCATCTGTTTTTTTGTCTTCATTTTGAAAAAAAATTCTCATCAGTTTAATAGCATAGGTCTGGTGCTCTATACTGTCTCTTCTCCTTTTGAAATGCCAAATACACAGATACTACATCACTGCCCCACATTATATAGTCTGGAGCCTGCTGTCTGATGAAAACCTACAATCTCATTTAGTGTGACTCTTTCTTTCGATGGTTAAATTCTCTCCAGTTTCTGCCTCCTAATCACTGGACAATGCCTTAAAATATTTGTTTTAAACATTTGTCCAGAGTTTATAACTGTTATCTGTGAGAGGGTTAATCTGATACATGTTACTCTGCCATTCCTGGAACCAGAATCTGCCATCGTTTTTTACTTAGAGTATAGCAATGGCCACCTAATTGGATTTCTACTCCAACTCTTGCCCTTTCAGTCTGTTTTCTGCCCAGCAGTTCAAGGTATCCTTTTGATATTTAAGTCATATTATTTTAATTCTCTGGTCAGAACCCTCTATTTCTCACTTCATTTAGAACAAAGCCATATTCTTTACAATGAACTATAAGGCCTGCCACCATCTGGCCCCTTTACTATCTAACTGTATGTCATGTTCTGTTGGAGGCACACATGCCTCCTTGTGGTGCTAACGTAGAGTAGATGCACTCCTTTCGCAGGCCTTAGTCCTGGCTATTCCCCCACCTAAAATTCTCTTTCTTCAGATACCCACCTTGTGCACTCTTCACTTGCTTCAGGTCTGGCTCAAATGTCACCTTCTCAGTGACGCCTTCCCTGACCATTCTATTTAAAATGCCTCCTCTCCTCCTCCTCCCTCCTCGCCATCTCCGCTGGCATTCCTTATCTCCCTTCCATGCTGTAGTTTTCTTCATGATACTTACCATCATCTAAAATGTTATCGTTTCACTGTTTCATTTATTGTTACTTCCACTAGAAAAGAATACGCTTCATGAAGGCAAAAGTTTTCGTCTCTTTTGTTTCTTGCTCTTTCCCCAGTGCCAGAATAGCAAGTGGCAGTGAGGGGACACACTCATTAACATTTATTCGATAAAGACTGAATAAATCTGGATTACCCCTCTTTGTCAGGCAGATCTATAATTAAACCATAGACACAAATTCAATGATGGAGTTTGACTTCTCCTAATTAGGGACCAGGAAATAAGATAGGTCTACTCTTTAAGATAAACCTATGTTCTCTCTGTCCCAGATAGGGAGAACAGCAATAATAAGCTTTCTTCTACCTCAAAACCTGTTCAACTCCAAATTTATTTGGTAGTTTAAACATGGTATAACACAGAACACAAGACTTTGGTACTGCACGAAGAGCACTCTGAACTTTATCTGCTACATGGCTTTGGGTTATTTATCACCTCTGAGTCTCAATTTCTTCATCTGGAAAGAAGGATAACAGCTATTATCCAGGTTTATTAGTTGAGATTAGATAAAGTTGGAGTGACAGAAAAATCCCAACTATTAAAGAATCGAACAAGATAGAAATTTATCTCTCATGTATAAGTCTGGAGTTTGGTCCAGAGTGGACATAGCACTCTCTGTCGTTAGGGACTCAGGCTCTATTTGCCTTGTGGCTCTGTCCATAGTAGCCTTCATTACCAAGTTCACCTGAAGTTATAAGATGGTTGCTCCTGCTTAAGCTACTGTGTCTACTCTGCAGTCAGCCAGCAGCAAGAAGGAAAGAAGCAGACTAAAAAAGTCTACCAAAAAATACTTATCTCAATAACCAGAACTTAGATAAATAGGCACATAGAAGGTGACTAGAAATATAGTGTTTATTTTCAGGGCTATCACCCCAGTTGAAAATGTTATTACCATGAAAGAAGGGAAGAATGAATATTAGGGGGCAAATGGTAGCCTAGAGTGCTAGCTAGTCCATTGGAAAGGTAAAATTATTCTAAGATTTATGAAATCTATAAAACACAAACTATTAACTATTTTCCTATTCTGCATTAAATCATGCATTGCCCTTACTCTTTTAAGAAAACTAACGTTCTTTAATCTTTTTTCTTTTGTTCTTATTTCTTACACATTTCTGCTATACTTTTTTAAAACTTGTCTTTTCCAACTCTTAAAGGTAGAGATAAAATCTAATTATATCAATCTAAAAAGGGCTGTTCTGGGTGATGTTAAGCCATTGAAGCCCATCCTTGGGTGAGCCTATTATCACTATAAGGGTTATTATAATAACAAAACCATCGTAATTACTGGTTTTCAAAAGTTTTCCCTCAGAATTCCTTGGGATAACACGTAATAAGGCAGATGGACAGTATTTTATTTGTGTTTGTTATGATACCTTTAGCTCTTTTCTCAGCACTACATGCAAAGTGAGGTCCTAGGATGACACTTATAGCCTCTAAAATATTACTGTTTTCGTTTTAAGTGAAGGTATTTTTTTCTTCAAATAAAATCTTATGAATACACCTCAAACAGATTAAGGCATTATTGTACTGATGGAAGCAAGGGTGAGGCTATAGACAAATTAACTTGTTTAGATCATCTCTTAACTTGCTGAGAATCAATTAGTAGGGGATGAGTGCTACAGGTTACAAAAAGGGGTTTGGCAAAGAAGTCAAATTTTTTATTCACTTTAGTAACTCTAGTTATAAACTGAGGCCTGGTTGCCTAACAACTGAAACCAATCCAGGACAAGCTCTGCCAATACTTCCCCTACAATCTGCCACGAAAAGAAGCAGAACTAATGATTAAAGGTCAAGAAATAGGAGCCTGAGGCTAGATGGGGCAGAATGAGCGAGGAGAGTGAGATCAGGGAGCCGCCCTCTGGAACAAACAACAAACAGGTCTGATTTCCCAACCATTTGCTTTCCTGACGTAGCATGGCCTTTTGCCCTTCACTTTTCCCACTATCGTCTTCTGCATTTCACCTTCTAATTCCTAGTCTTTCCTTTAGATCTCACTTTAATAATTGTCTTTCCTGCCTTTTGTCAAAAATGTTGACATACCTTTTTCTTGTTTAGGTCTAATGTACTGGTTCTCAAATGGGGGCAATTTTGTCCCCCAGGGGACATATGACAACATCTGGAGACGTTTTTGTTGTCATACTGGGGTAGGGTGGAGCCAGAGATGTTCTAAACATCTTGATATGGGACATTGCTTGTAAAATTTTTAATCTTTTAGTAGGATATGAAATAGGACATCCCTTGCAGAGTTCTTAATCTTTTTAGTAAATCTAGTTAAGTTTTCTTCCTTTCTTTGGGAAAAACGCCTCTCCCTCAAATCCCGATAATTGCCCCGAAACTGGCGACTCAGATCCTCTGGCTATTGATAAGGGTTGGCCCATTGTTAGCAGAAATGGTATTAGGCCAGACAGGGCCCTTGGAGTCTGAGAGGGGAGAGGACTTTAGGCCAGAGGTCCTTTTTTCACTCTAAGAAATAGATTAACCAAGTCTGTTTCCCTTTACTCACTTAATAGGCAAATCAATAATAAAAATTAACAGGTACATAATTTAAATAGCAAGTTTGTATCTTCTTTTCCTTGTCTAGGGACTGAGGCAGTAGTTCAGCAGGAAACCCAAGACCCTGCCCTAAGGCAGAAAGGGAAAGAGCTCCATGAAACCCTAATAGGTAGGGGCGACGGCCCTTTCTCTGCAGGAAGCAGATACTGAAAAAGAGACCTCCCATCCCTCAACATCCATAGTAATAATAAAGGGGTTCATGGCTCTTAGAAAAAAAGTTAGGCAGGAAAGTTACGGGGTTTCGGGTCTGCCTGCAAAGACACTGAGGTCATCCTATCCTAGAAGGGGTCCGCCCTAATCCGCCCACAATTAAGCAAGCCAGAAGGCATTTTTTAATTCACACGAAGAAACAAGTAAGCAGAGAATTAGGTACCAGTTTAAGCCAGTCACTTGCACCTGCACAATGAAGACCCCAACGACCTTCAACTCACTTTAGTCCTATTATACCATCATTATAATAAGATGCATATGCACAGAAGTTCATTAATATCATTATAACAGACTGAATTCTGGGAACGAAGATGCTCAGAAAGCAAATGATGAATCACTGAGTCCTGTCAATCTTGGTTGTCAATCAAGGAAGCCCACTCTAAGAAAAGTAACCACCCACAGCAAATAGGGATAAAAACCCCAAAGGCTTTATTACCAGGCCTTTTGAGCCACGCTTCTCTTGCTCAAGCCCGCTTCCACGTCTGTACTTTCCCTTTTAATAAAGCTTTTCTTTTCCACTGTATTTCGGTGTCTTGCTCAATTCTTTGTTCGAGACATCAAGAACCTGGACAAGGCGCCGGGAGAGAATCCCCACTCTCAGGTAACAAGCCTACTATGAACATCCTACTAGGTGTGGTCAGCCTCCCACAATAAAGATTTATTTTGCCCCAGATGTCAATAGTTCCAAAGTTGAGAAACACTGGTCTAATGTATATATTCTCAAAAGTATAGTAAATTAAATATTACAGTGGCTCAACCTCACCTGACAAGATCTTATTTCTTAGTTCTTTAGTATTTCATTTCCTGGGGAGAGAGGTGGCAATTAAAAATAATGTCTTAAATGGGGTTCTAGAAAATGTAACCTCACAGTGTGATCTGATCATAAATTCCTAACTGGGAAGGCCATGTTAGGTACTCATACCCTAGGCATCCAACTTCTTTACTAAAAGGTTTATCTTTGCCTTAAGCAAGCCCTGTCCATTATTTTTGTACATCAGGTTAACACACTTTTAAAATGCCTCCTTTCAGGCCCCTCCTTCTAATATCTGACCACCCTTTCAGATTCCCCAAGAAATCACATAATCTTAACTATCCTGTAATCTAATTCCCACCTGGCTTTCTTCTATCTCCATGTAATCTTTCTTACATCCCCCCCTTAATTTCAAATACATAAAAGAAGCTGCAAAACTGTTACTCTCCAGAACATTTGAAATCTTGCTCCCTGGCATATGTCCTCAGTTTGACTCAAATAAACTCTTACAAAAATTCTCTATAGGTTTGGACATTCTTACACTGACCCTTTTACGGGACTAATAATGGAAAAAGGATTGCGAAACACTGGTCTAATGTTAGGAACTTTTCAGAGTGAAGAACCAGTTGTATCAAGACCTTACATAAAGCACACAGTAGAAATTCAGCAAAAGCTTGTTTCTGACATCAATATACACACACCTCCTGGAATTAAACATGAGTTTAAAGTGGATTAGTCCTGATTTTCCTGGGAAGAAGGGCAGACAGGTCGATTATCAGTAATCTAGTCCTTCTTTGAGATAAGCACATATTCTTTCAGGCCCCAAAGGCACCTTAAAATGTTTGAGGCCGGTAATTTACTTAATGACATCCAGTGACCTAGAAGAATTAATGTCCCTTTAAGTGATGAGTTTTTACAGCTTCTCCAAAGGCCTAATTTTTTTTTGGTAGTTGAACACTATAATGTCGGAAACAAAGGTGAGAGGCTTAAGAGCATCTCATTCCCAACACTGAAAAAATTGTACTCTCTCAACATATTTCTTTTTACTTCAAGGTATTTCTCTTATTGAAAGTCTTAAAATCACATTTCTTCTCTGAAGGTCAAAAGCAAATATATCTTGCTGGGACACCTCATCCTGCCCAAGGTATTAGAAAAGCAATGTTATAAAATAACTAATACATATAACTCCAGACTCTGGGCCAATAACTTGTTTCTTCCAACCAGTTAACATTTTTAAAAATTATTAATACAAATTTTTATTGAATCTGGTTGGAATCCCCTGAGATAGTACACTTCTACTAAGAGAAAAGGGAGAACAGTAAGAACGTGTAAAAATTAACAAACTTTCAGTTTGCTATTCTTTCTTGTAAGGCTATTTGGATTTAGCAACCTCTTCCACCCCGTGCCTGGGCTCAGTCCCAGTCTCAAGAAAAGGAGGCTCCAAGGCGCTTCGGGGGGTGGAACCCACAGCAGTGGTTGGCTTTGAAGAAATGAGGAGTCAAAACTTCTTTTAAAATCAGAAAATACTCTTACAGATTTGAAGACAAAGATTGGGGCTTTGTTAGTCAGAGTAATTAAGTGAAGGTCGCCCCAGGAATGTGGCCTCCTCAATCCACACAGCTGCAGAAGACTCTGGGAAGAAAGACTCCTCACTTCCTGTAACTGTGGGTTGTTCCGTTGGGACTTCCTGTCACAGGCTGTCCTGTGGGCTTCAACCATTCCCTCTTAAGCTTTTCCTCCTATCAGTTTCCATCATCTTTAAGTAAAAGAATAAGGGGAGAATGAACTCATTGAAATTAATGCCAAAAAGATATTTTACAACAAAATTACTTTCTAAATGAATTCACATGTCTCAAAACATTTTTCTACTAAGTAATTTTAGTTATAGTCTAAAAAATAAAATGAAGCAGGAACAGGAAAGAAAGGACTTTATGAAGCCAAAATAAAAGTTTTATTGGACTCAGTTTCAAAAATCAAGTCCCTGGGTTCAGCTCTTATTGTGACAATGTAGGGAAAAATTATTTAGTTTTACATGTATACAATATATTTATTTTTAAATCTGGTCTTGTTTTTCAACAGAGGAAATTATTTGGGCATTGTGAAAGTTTTTGCTTTCCAGAGTCCTTTGAGAATTATTTAATTGAGTGTCATTGTACTTTATATTTTTAATTTTAATGTCACAATAATTAATGTTTAATAGTACAGAGAATATACACTGTCTTTGTTAAACAAATAAGTGACCTAAAGACCTGGAATAGCAATTCCACAAGCCAAATGCAATGACATAAATAAGGTGCACACACAATTTTGTAGGCATAGCCTTTCTCACTTCCAAGAAAAGTTCATGAGAAACTTAATGTTTTCTGTTGATTACATGAATTGTACACAAAAGGGTGTGTTCTGGCCCAGAAGCTCAAAGCTGTTGGTAATAATGCCTTAAACCTGTGTGCATTTCACTAGTTTTCAAACACTTCCTTCACATATATTATCTCATTTAATTTTCTTAGCAATCCATTAGGTAGGCCTGACAAACATTATATGGTGAATATGGATCTCATTCACAGTTCAAATGTGAAAGAACCGAACTTATCTAAAACTCATATTAATTTCCGACTCTGGGTTGGTGAAGGTAGTTAACTTTCAAGGTTCCACTAGCACCTAATTTCCCCAAAGTACTTTTTCCAGGTAGCAGAATCACAAAATACACTCTGGGTGGACAAATCACAGAAAGCCTCTTGGTGCAAGGCCTGGGGCACAGAGCCTGCACCCCTCGCCCCTTGCCCCGGAAGTTTTGTATAGGCACAACCAGCACATGTGTATACAATAGTCCTGACAACCTTTGTCTTTCCTGGGCTTCTCCCGCATCCCGTCGAGGTAGGTGCCAGAGTTCTTGGACACTATGAATTTCCAAAACCTTGGGAAGAGGAGGTGGGAGAAGCGGGGGAATAATTTTTAGTTGTCCACACATGTTGCTACTGTGATGTTCATTGTTTTTATCTGTGTATCTTTCATCTGCAGGCCTGGTGTTTCTCTCCTGTTTCCATCACACACTTGGGGCATGAGGAAGTCTGCTCAGAAGCCTGTGTCTCGTCTCAGTGGAACCATGGCAGCCATTTCTCCTCAGAGCTTCTGGAAAGAGCAGCACTGGTGCCTCTGCTCATGGCTCTTACTCTTTCAGCATTCACCTCTGCCTCCATCTCTCACTTTCACTTGGCTCTCTCACTTTCTCCTCTTTTTCCGCACAAGCAGGCCAAGAGATCCTCTTCTAGTCTGGGGAGAGGAGACTAGAATCTTCCTTAAGATTCGAGCTTCGAACGACAAAGCCTCCTTGAAGCTACTTCTGTTCCAGCTCTGCTACAAACCTACCCAGAGACTATGAGAGCAGGGCCGACCACCGCCTTGAGTAGAAGGAAGAAAAAAGGAAAGACTATAAGTTGGAGAAAATTATCCACCCACAATTACTATTTTTTAAATAAAAAATAAATAAATAAAACTGCTGTAAAGGTTGGAACCAGGACAAAACTGAGGCCAGACTCTGCTGGATATTTTACATTACAGTGTGATAAAGTGACCTAGGTATTTTATAAACTATCAGAAAAAAAGGATTGGCCAAGCCTGCCTACGCTTTTTAAAAAATATGTAATACATTATCTTTTATATAAGGAGTGGGGAATATAAATGTATATATTCATTAATTTTTAAATTATAGTTGACGTACAATATTATATTACTTTCAGGTATATGGCATAGTGGTTAGATATTTATATAACTTACTGATTCTCCCTGATAAGTCTAGTACCCACCTAGTGCTATACATAGTTATTAGAATGTTACTGACTATATTCTCAATGCTGTATTTACATCCCATGACTATTTTGTAACTCCCAACCTGTACAACCACCTTTTTCACCCAGCTCTCCAACCTGCCCCTCCAATCTGGCAACCATCAGTTAGTTCTATGTATCTATGAGTCTGTTTCTGTTTTGTTTGCTCATTTATTTTGCTTTTTAGATTCACAAATAAGTGAAATCATATGGTATTTGTCTTTCTTTGCTTGCCTTACTTCACTTAGTATTATACCCTCAAGGTCTATCCATGTTGTCACAAATGGTAAGATTTTATTCTTTTTGATGGCTGAGTAATATTCCATAACATATATGTACCATGTATTTATCCAGTTGTCTACTGATGGACATTTAGGTTTCTTCCATATCTTGGCTATTGTAAATAATGCTGCAATGAACATAAGAGTGCATCTATCTTTTGGACTTAGTGTTTTGGATTCCTTTGGATAATTACCCAGAAGTGGGATTGCTGAGTCATAAGATAATTCTATTTTTAATTTTTTAAGGAACCTCCATACTGTTTTCCATAGTGGCTGTACCCATTTACGATCCCACCAACAGAGCATGGGGTTCCCTTTTCTCCACTTCTTTGCCGATATTTATTGTTTGTTGATTTATTAATGATAGCCATTCTGACAAGTATGAGGTGATATCTTGTTGTGGTTTTAATTTGCAATTTTTGATGATTAGTGACATTGAGCAAGCATCTTTTCATGTGTCTATTGGCCATCTGTATTTCCTCTTTGGAGAAATGTCTATTCAGGTCCTCTGCTCATTTTTTGATTAGATTGCTTGTTTTTATTTTTGTTGTTGTTTGTTTGTTTGGGTTTTGGTGTTACATTGTATGAATTTGTTATAAATTTTGGATGTTGTCTTTTTGTTTTCTTGATGATTTCCTTTGCTTTGCAAAACCTTTTTAGTTTGATGTAGCTGTATTTGTTTATTTTTTTCTTTTGTTTCCCTTGCCAGAGGAGATATATTAAAAAATATATATATTACTAAGAGCAATGTCAAAGAGTTTCCTGCTTATGTTTTCTTCTAGGATTTTTATGGTTTTGGGTCTTCTATTTAAGTCTTTAGTCCATTTTGAATTTATTATTCTTGTATATGGTGTAAGAAAGTGGTCGTTTCATTTTTTTGCTTGCATCTTTCCAGTTTTCCCAACACCATTTAATGAAGAGACTGTCTTTAAACCATTGTATATTCTTATATCCTTTGTCATTGATTAATTGACCATACAGCAAGCCTGCCTGTGTTTTGAATTGACTTGGATCAATGCGGTAAAGGATAAGAACTAAATTGTTCAATATTTTTGTTCTTTACTCTGACAGACTGTTGGGCAGTGAGATTTTCTGGGAAAGACCAAAGCTAGACAGCTGACCTGGATGTTTACAGTTTGCTACCTCACTGTGCTTTTACCATACAATGAGTGTATTGAAATGCATGGCATTCCTAAAAGAGCCCCTTCGATGTGTTATTTTTCTTATGGAAAGTAAGATGTGCTTTGTAACACATAGGAAGACTTTAAATTCAGATAGAAAGTAGGGTAGTGGCAGTGGTGCCAAAGATGGGGGTGGTGGGAAGGGGCAGGAAAGTGACATCTCCAAGGAAGACATGTCATCTATTGGGAAACATAAAAGTGGAATAGGAATTAACTAGAGGAAAGTTTAAGGGAGAGAGAAGGAAGAGCATGTAAGAGGCCTGTGGGTGAGAAGGCATAGCTTAGTGAAGGAATTGAAAGTAGTTAGCTACTGATGGACCAGAAAGTATAAAGGCAGGATAAGGGAGTGTGATGGGGCATGGGGGTGGGGGTGGAGTATTAAGAAATTAAGGAGAGAAGTTTGCAGAGGTGAAATTGGCTGCAGATAACCAAAACCCAAATTACTGTGGCTTTAACAAAATAAGCATTTGTTTTTCTCATGTAACAAATAAGAGATGGGTAGATATTTGTTGATGTTTGCTGGGTGGCTCAAAATCATCAAGGCCAAGTTCTCCGTAAGCCTCTTGGCCTTTTTGTTGTTGTTTTTTGTGGCTTTAGTCAGCACTTCCACTTTTTCAGGAATTAAGGAAAAAGCCAAAAGGGCAAAAATGGCACATGTTTATTGAATCTGATCTTTAAAGGAGTTTTTCCTCGAAGCCACACTCTGGAACTTCAACTTATATCTCATTGTTCAGAACAGTATCACAACTGAGGCCTATTGTCTTCCAAACATCACACAAAAGTGTTGGGACTCACTTTGAATAGATACATTTGAAACATATTTCCACTTTCTTAAACCAATCACTGTGACCAGTGCACAAATCCAGGTCCTTGTTATGTTATTCCTGAACTATAGCAGGAATTTCTTATGTAACTTCAGTATATTCTTCAGAACCCTGTTCAAGTCCTGCTTGTCCTGAATGTCACCTGGCACATTAAATTATGAAGATTTCTTCTTCCTTTTAATTCACAGCACTCATTGTCCAATACCACTTGACTAGCAATTAGAAATTGACTGCCTTGTTGCTACTTGGTTTTTATCATGCTACTGAGCTCTTCCTCTAAGTTTCCATACAAGCATGTCCAATCTTATCTTTATTACATCTTCCACATAAAACCTTCATATACGTTTCATGTTGAAGGAAGAACACCAATGAATGAATAAAAGATTACAACTTAACTGCTCCAAAAACTTTCAGTTGCAGTTCTAAGATCATTATGAAGCTGTTTTGGATTGAACTTTTCAATTGTCCTTGAAACTATGTGGTCAGATTTCCACTGAGATGGGAATCCAAATACAGGTATCCCTTGCTTTACGAAAGTTCACTTAACTTTGTTTTTACAAAAGATTTACATTCGTACCTGTTTTCACTAACTGAAAGAAAGCCAAAGAGGATTTGAGCTTTTAGGAAAAAACGCAAAAAGCAAAAATAGCTTCCAGCATTAGTTTTGCAGCAAGCCGTTGTAGAGGCAGCACACACCCCCGAGCAGAGAGAGTGGCGCCACCAAGCGCCTTCCCCGGGAACAACACTCAGCATCTCAGCAGCAAGCTGCTGAAGCTTTGAACTGTGTCAGTGAGCATCTGTGTTTTATCTCGATTTGTTTTGTGCCTCTTTTAGCAAGATGTGTCTTACGGTATCAGAAAAACCTAAGAGAGCTCATAAGGGTGTTATGCTTCGTGTAAAACTAGAAATAATTAAACATTTTGAAACTGGCGAATAAAATAAAGACATTGTATGTGTGTTGGATTTGGAGTCCCCGAATGTTCAAAATTTTTCTGTATATTAAAAAAGTGTTTTTTTTTTCTGTATAAATTAATGGTACCTGCTTCTTTGCTTTATGCCATTTTGGCTTCCAAGAGGCTTCATAGGAACCCTCTACTTTCAAATAGCTGGAGAAACATGAACATTGTGGGGACTTAGTTATACCCGCAGATCCTTCTATATATTTATTAAATCATTTTCTTCTGCAGATGGAGACATTGATTTCACAGTCTTAAACAAATATTAGCCAGGGTACTTGTATCTGGATAGCTGTTAATAATATAGGAGGCTCACCAGGTTAGTATCTGTCCAAGCAAATGGAACATATGTGATTGCTAAATTGCTTGTTGAAATGAAAGAAATTCAGATCCCTCAGTTGCTATTTAATTCTGATGCACAGCAGGTGGATGTGTTTAGAAAAGTTAATAGTAAATTGCTAAGTATAATTATACCTAACGAGTAGTCAAATTGTCTAAGAACACCTCATAAAACTCTGGAGAGTTAATCTTGAGTGTAGCGAAAATTTCAGGGTAGACTTATGTTGTATTGGTAATGAATCTACAATACACAAAACATAAAATGGGCCTTTGACTTTTCAGTAAAAGAGAAGAGGACTTTAAATCCTGCGACTATGTTTCATTTATCTGTAGAGACAATGATTAAGTACAAAGTGGGTGTGTGAGGTTTGCTTTTTAATGTGGCACTTGAAGAGGAATTAAAATTCTTTCCTAGGCCTGTTGGCATTGAGTATACATGAACGTGTCTTTAAATACAGAAATATCTCAGCATGAATAATGCCTGAAATAGTTTTTCCAAAATAGAGAACATTTTGCTTTCCTACTTCAAATAATTTTGTTCAACAAGACTAGCCCACACACTAAAAATTAGTGTGTCAAAATCTTTTGCAGTGTGAGTTAATCTCAGCAACTCTAGCTCTTCTTCAAATTGGGTCAAGACTCACTTTGAGGCTCTTATACATCTTTCTGGGTCTGGTTAGCAGCTTGAGACCCAGGGTTACCAAGCCGTATTAGCAGCATAAGATGGAACAGACAGCAACAAGCCTCTCCGCTAGGGTCAGAGCTCACCCCACTCCTTCCTGCTCTTTGCTTGTCTAACTTATGAATTCTGACTCCAGACTGATCTGCTTGTCTCATCACATTCCATATCTACATACTGAGCCCAGAAACACTTATCTACCTGCTTTAGTTAAAGGCCTGCAACTTTTTTTTTTTCCATTTAGATATACAGGGCCATCAAGGAATGCTTCTTCCTCAACACCAATTTAAGCTGGACTCCTGATCAGACCTTGACCAAAGTCTCCCCTCCCCATGTGATGCCTGCTCTTGCATCCATTTATTTAATAGTACCTTCAACAGTCTATATTTTGCCTCCCAGTGAATTTGGAACATGTAGTTACCAAAACCTGCTGTAGAATTATTTTTATCCTATGGAAGCAGGACTAGGAGTTGGTAGGTAAATTAAGAAGTTGATTAAAGCATAAAATCAAAAATATTTTAAACATTCTATTTTAACCTGAAATATTTTAATGTACATTTATTCACCAATTGTTTGATGATGGGCCAAGTTCTTTCTGATTAGAATTCTGAGTTGTCTTTCTTGCATAAACCACTCTATGGTGTATTAGTTATCATTTTTCGTTTGGGTTTCTTCATAGTGAAGGGAGAAATTAAAGATGTTTTTAAATCTAAATTTTTATAATTCTTTTAATCTTTTAAAGTTTTCTTGCCCACACCTAAATTGATATCAACTTTATGTAGTTTTGCTTTTATTAGGTCTTTCCAAAGTATTTCACTTTTTCATTGGCACGACTCTCCTTATCCACTAAATATATTGTTGATGTCCACAATATATATTATGTTCCATAATTATAGTAAAGAATGGATGTCATAAACAGGTTTGGGAACAAATGCAGTCGATTCTTGGTAAGTACGTAACTCAAACCATAGGGGTAGAAATGAGAAAACAAGAGAGTATCCTAGAAACAGTATGTGAGCATTCAAAGTGCTGTGGGTTCATTGGGTATGTTCTAAAGAAAGAATGGAAAGCATCAGTTGAAGACACACCAGAAATCGGTGGAAAGCTTCTACTGCACAATAATAAAGACCATCTCCCAGCTTAAGCAACCTAAGAGAAAGAAAATTCTCTTTCTTGCTCAACAATGTATAGCAGTATAAGGAAAGAATCTAATTGGCTCATGTGTCTACCGTGAGATTGACTACAATTACCAGGGACATAAAGTGCTACGATAGCTCAACTTGAGATAGACTGACTATAAATGGCACCCCTGGAGTTGCCTATGCAATCAGCCTAGGAGCCTAGAGTAAGTGACTAAATCAGCAGACAAATCCTGATCTAGTTAAAAGTAGGTACTTGTGGTAGGAAATAGTAATGGAGAATTGTTGTAAGGAGGCTACATTAGTTCAATATTAAATCCCTCTCCCCCTTTTTAAGATTGCTTAAAGTTTCTTAAGAGTAAGGAGTGTGATATGATAATGATGATGATGATGATGATGATGATGATGATGATGATAGCAGCAGCAGCAGCAGCAGCAGCAAATAGCTACCAAAGATTGAACTATCATGATGTGTTAGGCCCTATTCCAAGTACTTTATATGATTATTACTTAATTTATCATCTAATGAACACTGGGCACAGCCATCTTACTATATTTCTTGAGTTTATTCCTACTTCCTGGAAAATTTTCTTCAACTTACATAGCTTTCCTTATTATCTCTCCGACCTTCATATTTATTCAGTTCATAAACTTAGTACCTAGTTCACTGAGAAAAAAAATAAGCTATGAAAAGAGCTCCAAGCACCTCACATATATACCTACTGATATCTATACCTATGTTCTCTGACTACCCTCTTGTTACCAAGGATCAACTGTTCACAGGCCATCTGCAGCCAACTTCTGGAGCCCATCCATCCCTCTTGTATATTGGAGGACTTACCTCTTTCAATGATTCCCTCTCCCCGTGGCATCATCAATTTTTCCTTTTGCTCTTACCATTTCCATTAGCAGACAAATCTACCATAATTTCTCTTATCTTTGAAAAAACAAACCTCTTTGACTTCATATTCCATACCAGTTATTGCTTCAATTCTCTGCTCTCCTTGATAGAACAAAAGTCTCGATGGTGTTATCAATACTTGTCTCTAATCTCTTTCCTTCCATTCTCTCTGGAACCCTCCGCAATCAAGCTTTTGCTACTACCACTCCATCAATTATTAACTGTCTTTCCTCATCTTGTTTGATTTACCAGCAGAGATGAACAAAGCTGATCGTTCTCTTCTCCTTGAAACACATTCTCCTCCTTGTTGCTAGAACAATCTTTAGTTTTACATCACAAACTGCTCTTGCTTAGGCTCCTTTGCTAGTTGCTCCTCATCTTTCTAACTCCTAGATGTTGGAGTTCCTCAGCCCGAGTCTCTTTCTATCTATATTCAATACCTGGATGACCTCATGGATTTAAATATATGTATAAATAGTTGGCTCCTTAATTTACATATTCAGCTTTGATCTCTTTCTTTAATTCTAGATAAATGCCTATTCAATATCTCCACTTGCATGACAAGAGGCATCTCATACTCCATACAGTCTGTTCTGCCCCAACACTATTTTGAAATTGTGAATTTGTTCCAACATAATTAATACATTAGAGAATAATTCGAGCATGACACTAATTTTGCCTTTGCTTATGTGCAATGCAGAAAACTGCACCCAGCTGAGTCCCATTAGAATACACAAAGTATACACATGTGCACAACATCTACCAGCAGTTCATGTTGTGTGTGATTCTGAAAGGTTGTATTTGGCTATTCTTTCACTTCTGTGACTTTTTTATATTAGAAAACACTCATCAATGTTCCAAACATATCTAAGTGTTCTGGCTTAAAAACACCAAGCAGTGCACACAAAAGGACAAGTATTTGAATATTGAGGAGAAGCTTGAAATAATGTTTTCTTAAAATGGAAGAATACAGGCAGTCTTTGCTTCATACAGCACCACATTAACTAAAACTCATGCAAATAGGAAGGAACTGTGTGTTCCCTTTGTATGGTTCTGAGGTAACTGACATACCTTAGCAAGGACACAGTTCTAATATGTGTGAGTTTCATGCATATAACAGTGTCATACAAAGCAAAAATTGCCTGTGCGCGATCTCTCCAGCAACAGGCAGAAAAGAATTCACACTGCAGACCATGACAAATAATGCCTCAAAAATAAAGCTTTAAAAAGTCCATGGTGGGAACAACATTGAGTGCTGCGAAGTCTATAAGAACGAGGCCTAGAGACATAGAAGAAATGGAAATGTAGTTATACATATGGATTAAAGATCAAAGACCCTTGGTTGACCTCCCTCACAGATTGCAAAGACCTTGTCAGTTTACAATCCCTTATTTTTTTTTTTTTAATGCCTACAGCACCTGTTCTTCCTAGGTGGTCTCCCATCCAAGTACTAACCAGGCCTGCCCCTGCTTAGCTTCCGAAATCAGACGAGATCAGGCTTGCTCAGGGTGGTATGGCTGCAGACCAATCTTTTTCATAATCAAAGAGACAGCACAAAGGCCTCAGATGTAAATCTCCAATCTCCAAATTTTGTAGAAATAACTTTTTACATATTATTAATGCTTGATTTAGTGATTTGAAACATCACTACAATTTCCAAATCCTGTAGCTGTCAGGCATTTGAAAAAGCTGCAGAAGAATTTCTAGCAATGCAGAAGTTAATGAAAGTGACTATACATTGGATCAAATTTGCAATTTTGATGAAATGGGTATCTGTTATAAATGCCTACTTTGAAAGACATACATTTCAAAGGAAGAAAAACCTGCTTCAGGATTCAAGGCTAAGAAAGATCACTTAACTGTTCAATGCCAATGTGCATGGAGGACTGTGAGATCACACCCATCCACATCTGATTTTACCACTTTCTGTCCTATTTCAAACTGCTCTACTGTATTAAGTTCTCCAGAGAAACAGAACCAATGGAAGATGATGGATGATAGGTAGGTAGGTAGGTAGGTAGATAGATAGATAGATAGATAGATAGATAGATAGATAGATAGATAGATATGGAGATATATAAAAGAGGAGATGCATTATAGGAATTGGCTCATGAGGTTATGGAGGCTGAGAAGCCCCACAATCTGCTGCCTACGAGCTGGACAACAAGAAAGCTGGTGGTGTAATTCAGTCCAAGTCCTAAGGCCTGAGAACCAGGGGACTGGATGGTGTAACTCCCAGTCTGAGGCTTAAGGCTGGAGAATGGCAGGGAAGGATGCTGGTGTAACTCCTGGAGTACAAAGGCAGGAGAACCAGGAGCTCCAATGGGCAGGAGAACATGGAAGTTCCAGCTCAAGAAGAGAAAGCAAGAATTCACCCTTCCTTTGCCTTTTTTGTTCTATTCAGGCCCTCAATGGGTTGAATGATGCCCACAACACTGGTGAGGGTGAATCTCTTTTACTCAGTCTACCGAATCAAAGGCTACTCTTTTCCAGAAATTACCCTTACGGATGCAGCCAGAAATAATGTTTTATGAGCTATTTGGGTATCCATTAGCCCAGTCAAGTTGACACAAAAAATTAACCTTCACACTTGTTTTATCATTTCACAAAAACGCCACCATACTTACCTACTTCTAAAAGCAAAACTCAGGTCTTTTGTAAGGTGATATGCCATATTTATTAATTGCAGTACTTATGCATTTCCTAACTATTTGTCATATGTAAAACTGTGCTCTCATTCGCATTAGGTTTTTTTTTTTTTTT